>NC_137464.1:76159932-76759932 GCF_964235325.1 Thermobia domestica
CATCTCATATATAGCGAGGCGAGAAGTAACAGCCGGGAGGTAAGGCGTCTGTATGAAGAACGGTTCCCGAACAGATTACCGTAGCACGTCTTCTTTCAAACCATACATCGCCGACTTCGGGACACACGATCACTACAAAAACCCCGACAAGAAGTAGGAAGAAATCGAAGTGTGCGAACTATTGCATTTGAGGAAAACGTGCTGGAAGCATTTACGTTTAATCCTGAAACCAGCACGCGCTCCGTAGGTCAGGCACTAAACACAAATCATACGACTGTGTGGCAGGTTGTGCACGAGGAACGAATGCACCCTTTTAAGTTTCAAAAGGTTCATGATTTATCCCTTGCAGACTTTCAACCGCGTGTGGACTTCTGCCAGTGGTTTCTGCAGCGCACTATTGCTGAGCCAGACTTCCTAACAGTTGTTTTATGGACGGATGAGTGTACAGAGCAGGAGTACTAAACGGCCACAATAGTCATGTATGGGCTGAGGATAATCCTCACGCAACCCTTGTGCAGCAGCATCAGCACAGGTTTCCTGTGAATGTCTGGTGTGGCATCATACATGACTACCTGATTGGACCGTACATCTTACCTAATCGTCTGACTGGTGGCAATTATCTTACCTTGTTGCGTGAGGTCTTACCTCTACTTCTCGAGGATGTACCCTTGGCATTGACAGCGGCTCTGGTTCCAACATCACGGCGCGCCTGCTCATTTTGACCAACGTGTACGGGTATTCCTGCATGAAACTTTCGATAATTGATGGTTTGGTAGGGGTGGTCCAGTATTATGGCCACCTCGCTCGCCAGATCTCACACCCATGGACTTCTTTCTCTGGGGTGAAATGAAACTGCCTATGAAACACCTGTGCAAACAGCCGAAGAACTTGTGGCTCGTATTTCGATTGCTGCGGCGCAAATTTCCGATACACCGGAAGTATTTGGCCGTACTAGGCAGTCTTATTAACCGATGTCACTTGTGCAATGCTGCTCATGGAAGACAGTTTCAACACACGCTGAATGTCTCGATGAATCTTTCTACGCATGCGCACAGAACATTGAGAGGCACATGACATATTCTAAATATGCATCTGTATTATTTAGGGAGGTCATTGTAGTTTGATGTAGGCCCATTTGAGACAACAGGTAGCTAATACAATGCTGGTAGTGACGGTGCTAATATTATACCCTGGCCGGCGAACGATGATTTCTGACAGCTCAGCTCGCGAGGACGACTAAGAAGTGCGGTGTTGCCATGTGCTTCTCGCGCAAGGGGAGAATCGTCTTCTTCCTCGTTGAGTGAAAGTTTGGCAATGTGCAGTGGTTACCATGGAGACGCGACAGGTTCTGAGCCTAAGGTTGGTTGAGCTGCTGTCTTCTGTTCGCTCGCCGTGGCCTCGTGCAAAGCTGTCAGAAATCATCGTTCACCGGCCAGGGTATAACACTAATACAATAATACATTAGTTTTATTCGTATTCCTCACCATCTCCTCCTCCTCATTATTATTAAATGCTTATCGAATTGCCCTTTCACTCTCCGTACGCAGAATCACACGTTGAATCTTGGATGCCAGTTCAAACTTTTGCTGTGATTCGGCATCTTGCTGTACTGTGTGAATCTCTTTACTCAGTTTTTCATTATTTTTGTTTATATTGCAATTGTAGTAATCAACTGCAGCTTGTCTTCTACGAGTACTATTACCAGAACCGGTTTCGGTTCCTCTATCGTGACCGTTACATCACCTCCCTATTCCCTATTAGCGCTTTTTAATTACACAACTGTCGACCCTATGTAGAGCGCTGTATGTCCCTACCCCACTGTCGCACTACCGTTTCTCCTTTCTCGAAAACATGCTTCGAATAAACCTGTTGAAATTGCGCTTCTTTCCTGTACGGTTATGCAACCACGCACTTCTCCCGCCATCTTGCATACGCATACACACTTCAGCTATTCGTTTCTGTATGCATGAACACTTCACATACAGCCTCTTACCTTACTTTGCCCTCATAACGTCCGCGGCATGCTTCGCATCCTTTGGGGAATCCCTTGCGCTCGCCTTGTACACACCTAATCTTAGTATCTTTGGAGAGTCCAAGTTGAGAGTTTGTATGGGCCGCCTAACACCGCGCTTCTATCTCTTGTTTTGCCAGAATTAGCCTTCCAAGTTTATTTTCCCACCCTTTTAGACGTCCGTAACTCGGTTAGGAGGCCGAGATGGACATTGTTACATAGACATTTTTACTTGTTTTCATCTATAGAATCACCTCTCAAGCGTTGTAAACAACTTTTCTTGTTTAACTTGTAACTTTTCGTTGTAACTAAACCGACAAACTTTGGGAGGTGATTCCTTATATGAAATGGAAGAAAAAAGTTTTAATAAACATGGGACGAAAAACGTCTCCTTTCAGAGTTATGAACCGCCGAAAATATATATATGGAAGAATTGGTGGAATGAAAAAGTAAGAAGAAACGGGAGTATCCAGAGAAAACTCACGGACACGATGTTGTCCACCATAAAATTTCTTGGACGGGGATCGAACTAATGACAGGGAGATATAGAGATAGCATCTAAAAGCATTAATAAAAGACACTCAGGTGCATCTTACGCACTATATAACGAACGTTTAAAAATTCTGAACAATCTGAAGTAAAAATGTACTGCTGTTGATATTTTATTAATCACTATCAGTGGTATACTTCTTGATTAATAGACTAGTGTAAGTGCTCTATGTACTATATCACGGATTTGTTCTCTGGTGAACGAACAACCTCATAAGTAGACCTCGCCACTTCACTAATGTGTTGCTTCTTCAGCACTTCACACCACTCAATTGCATCATCAATGTAGCCTTATTTACAAAATTAATATCGAAGCATTCCTGTGAAGCAAGGAGACTGATACTGATTGAACACAAACGAATGTAAAGTGACAATGGTATTACAGTCATGCAATTTTAAATGGAAATTTTCATCCTTCATTGCTTAATTGTATATAGTACACCATGTTTTGTGTTGTCGGAAACTAATGGCCCAAGGTTGATTTTTGGCGGTGGTTTCTTTTGGAAGTATCGTATTCCACTGTTTTCCCAACTGAAGTTGATGCAAGTTGCACATTTTGAGTATTAAATTATATCCAGCTACCCAACGTAACTAAAATCATGCTACTTGCATTTGGCCAATTTCAAGTCACATACCATTCTCTCAGTTGAGGTAATCCTCGTACCACGTATTGATTGTCCCACGTAGACTGCCAAGTTTCTACACTAATCTATTAAATTGAGGCACTATTCAGCCCTTTTCGTGCTGAATGATGAACAGTCTCCCTTTAAATGACTGTGTAGGAATGCGTCACAGCATTTATCATTATTGCAATAGCCTCAATTTTCTTTTCGCCTTATATACCCAGAGTTTTCAGGCGATGCATTTTAAATTGAAAGTTACTTGATCAGCATTACACACATATTTGAAGTCAAAACTAGGTAACATCATCTGTGAATATGGTCTACAGCAGTTCGTACTACGTATCGCTGGCGCTCATTAAGAAGTGTTGCATTAAACGTTGTCACTTTCCGTAGTCCGATATTATAATATTATTTGAAGTTAACTAGCAAGGTCTCCAAGATTTCACTGCAAATGTTCATATCCAATATCACGAACAACGTGGCATGCTATTCGTTGCAGATGACTGTCAGATACGGTTTCTGAAAATACTTCATGTGCATGTATATAAATTGACCGTATAATGCTGTCCGTAAAAGGAAAATGTCTTGGCATGATAATCCACGATTCTTTTCCTTAACACGTTTATTAGTACAAAATAGGTTACACGTCTTTTCCGTGGTTTTGATATTGTGTCATGTAGGCAATAATTTGATTTATCTTGTCAACCAAGAGTGAAGCGCCTTTCTTGCGTTTACTGTTAATGGAACTGATGAGTCTGACGTACACCCTTGAATGTTAGTCTTATGTCAGTATTGTCGAAATATGTTGTGATTATCACTCCTGCTCCCACACTCGCTTCTTGGTTGATTATCTCTTCTCGAACATCCAATGTGTTCTATTTTGAACTTCAGTTCTCAACAGCGAGAAACCCAATTATCGCATGTGCGACTGCTTTCCTTGTTGCAAGAGGGAAGTGGAATCTTTGCCTTATTTAACACCATTCCGCACAGTTTTTCGTCTCTTTGTTGCCCCTCATATATATATATATATATATATATATATATATATATATACCTATTACACCTCATAGAATTACAAACAAAGGCCTTTGGTATTCAACAAGATTTGCTTGCTTTGAAAAGTTGTTTTTGGAGGTTTTTTTTTTTTTTTGCCACTGCTTAGACTAAAATATTTTAATATTTCTATTCATAAATCAATTTGTATCTATATAAAAAAAAATACACGCTTCCAAGATTAGGGTTATCATAGTTAAAAATCAGTAATTCGTTTCACAGTGAGATGCTATCAAGGGTTAATAGCAAATCTGCTTGACTGTGCACATTGAAAACCTACATTAACAAGGGAAGTACTGGAAAAAGCACTCGCCTGCAGAGAAACTAAACATGCCATTTGAAAAAGAAATTCATGCTGATTACAAGCTAATAAAATTCCTGTACGGTTAAGAACTTTCCGAGAGATTCAACGTTAAATGCACGATTCTGACCAACCAAAAATCATGGCAGGGGATTTGTACATAGCATGAAACTTCTTCATCCGGATGTTATAATGTACCAACGAATCAAAGTTCGTGTCTATGCTAATGACTCAGTTCCAAACACCGTGATGTATTGGATTGTTTCAGTTTGCGTTCCAGAAGGCAGGTTACCGAACGAAATATACACCTTTTGAATCGCCTGTCGAATTTGCTTTTCTCTTTGGTTATGCGAACTATTCCCTTGACGGATACAACGCAACACACACAAAATTTTCATGGTGCAAGGAACTTTGCCTGCGTTATTTCTGCATAGAACAGAAGAACTGATCAATTTTCATCCTATCATTATTGTGAAACAGTATGACTAATTTTTACGAACAAACCCGTTAGTTATTGTAAAACAGTTCTTTTTCTGTTATTTCCGATAGATTTCAATTTGTATGTCAATATTCGTTGCTACTAATGTTGTACTTAACACCTTTAAAATGCGCATATACTAGTTTTTTCATATAAACTTTCAAGTTGAATCTCTCGAACAGTTCTCAACCGTACAGAATTGTATTACGCACGATGTAATCAGCATGAATTGGTCCTTCAAATGGCATGCTTAGTTTCTCTGTAGGCGAGTGCTTTCTCCCGAATTTTCCTTGTAAGCCTCATGATAACACAAGTGTACACCGTTGTTAATTGTGTTATTCTCACTCATTCTGATTTCTACCTAAACTTTTTTTTTTCTCTTCCTCTTACCTATGTTTTGATAACAATGGGAATAGTGAGTCAAAAATGAACGATTAAACTTTCTTTGAAATGAGTCTGTAACGTAAGATTAATACCTTCTGACTTTTACTTATATTTATGACAGCTCTTTGGGTGCCTGTTTTAATCTGCTTAACACATTCTATTTCCCATCAGTACCATGCATTGTCAATATTTCAGTCTTCCAAACAATCTAAGTTTAACGTCCCACGCCTATGCCGGTTAGGCTAAAGAAGACGATGATGATGAGAAATGAATTCAGTCTTCCAATCTTCTACTTTACACTCCCCTAGTTGACTTGATTTCTATCCTCCTAGTTCGTTGAATTTTCACGTTACACTTTGATGAGTACTAGTGAAGGAAAAAGCTGTAATGTAAATAGAAATTATAAAGAAAAATAAATGCCATTTCCTTATTACAATTTCATCCATTTGCCTATATAAAACTTAAAATTGTCGTAAAATTCCTTACAATACAGACAAAGTAGATACAAGGAAAACTAACCTGTCTGAGGAAATCCTGAACAATCGTGTGCTCCGACACTTGGGTACCTATTGCAAATCTTCTCTTCAATTGTTTCTCGATGCGTGTCAACATCTCATGGTCCTCTTGGGAAGTAAAACCTTCCACTCCTGAAATGATATTTGCAACTTAATAACACTTTCATAATACACAAATAAATAAAAACAACCTATGATGTAACATGTATGCACCAATTCTTTCGTTTTCTAAATAGTGCTTTCTTTTTTTTGGAAAACTAAGTATTTTGTATGGTTATATATGCTGTATAGGTCAATCTATATGAAATGAGCCAGTGAAGGTTGTTTGGCCATTTTATTATTAAACTTGTCTTTCTTTTTGTTCATGGATTTCTATAGGATTATTGAGTCCAAAATTATTTTTTTCAGTATTATCATCATCATTTATAGTTTACCGAACTCCGATGGCAAACACTTTTGTTTGACAACACGTGCTAATTCTTGCGTTTGTAGAAGTTTCCGTTAACTTATATTACTCAGAACTGGTGAGTCCTAGTTGATAAAACAAACAATTTTATTCAGTAAAGAACAGCCTATCTTATATCAACTACACACTTAATGAAATCTGTATGCAAATAGTCCAAATCTACCTGACAGTTGACATCGAAACTGACAAATTTGCAATATTCGAGGGCATATCAACCACCCCAAGAAAGAATGTAATCAAAGACCATTGTTTGGAGGTATGCAGCTACCAGAAAGTACTGACAATATTTCAAAAAGATCAAAATTTTTACTCTGTGTATTTTTGCTGGGACGAACTTTAAAAATCTGAAATTTTCATAGATAAATCCTCTATCGTATATTATAATGCTATGCAAATATGTCTGACATTTAACCATGAAATTATAGATAATTTGAAAACTGTTCGCGGTCTCTTTAGGTTTGAATTAAAGTTTAAGTACCACTGCATAAACAACTCAGGCCGATTTAGTCACTATTTTATAACACTTTATGAAGGATACAATTGGTAAAAGCACACTTAGGTTCAAACGATTATTGCTGTATGATTTCTAATTTGTTGTCACTTTTGGATTCTGTTTGTATTTCTACTGTGATTTGTATTCATTAAGAAATTTTGATATATCTCTGCGTAACTTGGAAATAATGTTCAATGTCTTCCCTGTTAGTTCTATGTCACTTAAGTTTCGTTAATACATTCATGGGCACTCAAGTCTGGTCTTTTTCATTTTTCGTAAAAGCAGTCTCTGGTCCGGTTGAACGATAAATGTTACATGTACATAGACCGGAACTAGAGGGGTGCCTGGCCCCCCTGAACTTTTTATGGCCTCTCCAGATCTCAATACAAAATGCTATTATTAATACAAAAACACACTAGACATTTGTAAGAGTATTTTTAATCACTTGCCCCTCCCCCCATGTTATTCATAGCCCCCAAACCTCTGTGGCTGGTTGCGGGCCTGTATGTACATCTTTATGTTTGTTACTAATGTCATTCAAAGACAATGAAAATTTCTTGTACTACAGTTTGCAAATCGGCTATTGCAGTTTATTGTTGTCATGTTAAATGATTTCTTCATATTTTTTGTAAGTGAAGCTGATTCTTTTTAAATGGTATTGATAAAATTCAAACCTTTCTGGTGTCAAGATTTGGTTTCAGTAAGGTTGCTGAGGATTTGATTCGGTTACTTTTTGTTTTATGGTATCGCCCACACCACCGGGAGTTCTTACCGTAACACGAACTACAAAAATGCCACTGAGCTTCCAAATGAAAATTGCTTTACGATAACTTTTTTTTTCTTCTTTCTTTATACGACTAGCAGCTCCGTCAGAAAAAACAAAGCTTTTACAATGCGGATAATTTTCTTCGATATCATTTACTAGTTGCTGCTAAAAGAAATGGACTGTAGCTGTATATTGTGTTCCAAAGTGAAAAAAAAAAAATCTAAAATCGTGTCTATGTAAATCGACTTCGCCAATGTTGTATGACTATTAATAAGGACATACTAACAACTGGCGATCCCACTGACTACTCCGCTGTTGAGGTATGAAAGAAATCACTTATACGGCTAAAACTTGTTTAGCATACTCTTATTTTACACATAAACACATTACTACTCTATTCATATTGGACACATTAAAATACTACCATAGCAGAAACACTGGGCATTAACGTACCTAATTTCAATAAGAAACTTACTTCAAACTTAACAACAATCGATAATTAAATTATGGATCCAGTTTAACTTTGGCACTTGTTCATTTTATATCTTGCTGTTCTCAGCTATATATATATATATATATACATTGTCATGTTGACATTTGTCCATTAGCTACATGTCGATATCAACACACGAATTTTCATCCATGCTATAAAAACGTACTTTTCTTGCGATTTGGTAGCGTCTAAAACCAGTCATAGACATTTTTGATGGTGAATTTTGACGTTTTATAGAACAAAATTTTCCGATCTGTACTTACATTTGCACAGTTAAAAAAAAATCGTGACCCAAAAGCTAAATTTCGTGACTTTTTCGTGACTTTCATGACCGTTTTCTGATTTCGTGACCTTCGTGACCGATAAGACACCCTGGTACAAATTCGCTACACTAAATACTCAGAATGTCACTGTTGGCCAGCATCTGTATCTGGCGATTATACAACCAGACACAACGGGCTTGAAGGTGTCCGCCATTTTGTATTTGTTCCAGATATCGATTTAATACAAACGAATTATTGTTTCCTAGTAGAAACCCTATCAATTTAGACCAATTTTGATTTGGAAAATTATCCGGGACTCCCTACGCTCCTTTGGGGAATCCCTTGCGCGTGCATGATAGGATTGTGAAACATGCAAAATTCAATACAGCAGGTATGACTTCTTCAGTGATTTTTTTACCCGCCCTCTTTACGTTGGATAGTTTCCGAACTATTAGCGTCCGAAAGTCATTTTCCCACGCTTTCGGCACCTTGTAGATCCGAAACTATGTCCGATAGCCGAAAGTTCAAGAGAACTTTTTTTCTTGTCTCAGTGGCAGGAGTCACCTCCCAAGAGTTGTAACACTTATTTTGCAACACCCGATATATATATATATATTTGCGCGTGTGTGGGGTTCTTAACATCCTACAATTTGATTTGGTGATAAACATATTTGCATGCCAGTATAATACACGACTGTGAGTTTATCTGATTTTTTTTTAAACTTTGTCCCAACAAAAATAGAGGATGTCCAAATTTTTATTTTTTATTTTATTTATTTTTTTTGAAGTATTGTAACTTGTAAAGAAAGCTCAGTGTTTATTTTTTTGTTTGCATACAGTATTCCTAAATTTAATTAATTTATCATAATCGTGATCTTTTTAAATCCTCATATACCACTATAAATAATTTCTACATTTAGAAACGGTTAAGCTTTCATTTTTTCTAGGGATGATACGATTTCAACATTGGAAATTTGTCACTTTCAGTTTCAATGTTTAGGTGGATTTGGACTACTTTGCATACAAATTTCATTAAGGATGCACTTGACGTAATACAAACTGTTCTTTCTTTCAGTCTTTTTGTTTACTTCTAAGAGTAACATCAAAAAATGCTGAAACACTTCTTTAATTATTTTAAATTAAAGGCTTAGATACTAATTTTCACGTCTGTAACCTTAAAGAATTTCAAAATATGGCCATCTTATTTTAACTCTTCCCTTATGGAGAAAATAGTAATAAACGCTCGAACACGTGTCTAATTATTTTAAATGAAAATCATATACCAAATTTCATGTCTCTACCCTTCAGAGATATGGGGATTTTACTATAATAATTACCACTCCTATTTCCCCGCTCTTCATCGAATTTCCAAAATCCTTCCTTAGTGGTACCTTACGTCACAAACTGCGTATTGTGCAAATTTCAAGTTTCAAGCTTAAGTGATTTGGCCTGGGCGTTGACGAGTTACTCACTAAGGACTTCTTTTTTATATAGAGAGAGACTTAATCTCAGTGCCTATAGTTCATAATAAACCAACGGCACTTATTTGTACTTATTGTTAAAGCGCATTGCCATTAAAAAGAACATAAAAATAAAAGAACCACTGTATGATAGGAGACTCAACCGTTCGTTAAAAAGGATAGAAACAAAAAGAATTCGTCCAATTTGATGGAAAAGAAAAGTAAAAGGAACGAATTTCTTTTATTAGGAACCTTACAAACATAATTGGAATGATATGCTTAACTCAAAACAAAACAAATATTATATATATATATATATATATATATATATATATATATATATATATATATATATATATATATATATTTGTTTTGTTTGGAATACTTGTTACTTTTATCTATTAATACCTAGGTGTAAAAAAAAAAAAAAGAAGACGAAAATTACCTGCAAGGCTACCAGACATTGCAGCATCTAATGTTGAGACTTGGAATAAGCGAAGAGCTTCGTTAACATGTGTTTCAGTAGCGAATGGCTGCAGCTGCATTTTCGCTAAAGATTCTGCTATACGTATAACTGCTTCTAACTGCCTGCAAAGCATAGCACATATTTAAAATGAACGACTCTGCAATACAATATACAATACGGAAAGTGTTTCCAACCTATACAGTGTCAATGTGTACAATATCAATGTGTGACCATCTTGTCAAGAACTTGTTGAGCATAACTGTTTGGAAGAAAGACAGAAAGAAAGTGTCAGTATAGAAATGGAAAAGAACAATTTACCCATTAAACGAATTAACAATTAGAACTAAGAAAGTACAATGAAATACTAAGAACAAACTAAAAGTAAGTTGTAGTGTACAAATGCAACAACTGAAAGGAAGGAAAAAGTGTCAAAGTGCAAAAACATAGTTCAATTACATATACGTAGTATAAATTCAGTTTGTTTACACTAAAAATTCTCCGGCAGTCTCTGTGTTTGGAGACTTACTTGGAAAAGCATTTCTTCCTTTCCCTCACAAAAAGCTCTACATGCAGTAGAGTAGTCTGCACCAATATATCACTGCTACACGCCTCTGCATTAGCATGTTTTCATAAGAGATGCTTCGTCTCAAGAAGATTTTTCCTATCACAGTAGACAATGCATCTTCTCTTGGCATCACAGACGATAGCTATGTCTTGCTAGGCATCACGAGTACCCCAAAGTTATTCCGCCAATGTTTTAATTTTGATGAAGTTCAGCCCCCATAACACTATTTTCAGGTACACTCTTGCCCAAAATCACTGTCGCATGTCTATAAATATGTTGTTGTAGGAATATAATTTGATAACGAATTTGCCCGGTATTTCTTATAATGTTAGTATGTGTATAATCGGAAAAGACATGTATGTGGCAAATTTCATGTCAAAAGAGCAGTAAATAAGAAAATGAAAATAAAACTTTCTTGTCCATTTAGCAACATTTTGTTTTACTCATTCTAATTTTCGTATTTATAATTCTTTTTCTATAAAATTTACCACAAATATACATTTCCCGATTATACATACACCATCAGTATTAAAAGTATCCCGCAAAATCATTATCAAATTACAGTCTTACAAGAAGCCAGTTATAGATATGCGACAATCATTTTGGACATGAGTGTACAGGTGCACGTTATCAACATATGTGATAATCAATGCATCCACGATTTATTCTACGTACCTCTTTTCATAACAGCTGTCAACAATAGCTCCTCCTCTATCTGTCTACTTACTACACATTGAAGACCGCTGTGCTTCTGACAAGACTTTCGAATGCCGCTATTAGTGAAAAGAGAGCCTTCTTTCCAATGATGGCATGGAATTACGTTTGCAGTGGTGCAACAATATTTCACATCATACTAAAACACATGAAAAAATGGTGTTCCAAACCCCGTCTTACGATATCTTTTATACATTAGAACTGGACACGGGAAATGTGAGCTCTGAATCCAGTAGACAAATCAGAAATTGATCACCATTGTTGAAGGCAGAGAAAGTAAAGACCAAATACTTATTGCCAGAGTAAAGTTTTTGGTCGCGAACGGCAACCGGAAATTTCGCACTTTGCATTGGAGCATCAAACTACTACTTCTTCCCGTCTTCCTACTATTACTACTAATAGTAACTTGATATTAACTGCTATTCTCAATAAATTCATTTACATGCAAATCAGAACTTACTAAATAACTTCCAATGCAAATAAATAACTTCCAATGTTATGATTAAGATATAGTAATAAAATTTAACAAACTAGAAGGAAAAGTCTTACCTAACAGTGATTGGAATTGAGAGCCTCTTTTCACTCTCCAACTCATGTTCTCGAGTGCCACTTCTCATTAGCACGTATCGATTCTTTAGTTTTTCACCAGCAGCCTCCGAAAGACGTGGTCCGCAATTCCTTAAAATACATTTTTGTATATTACGTACAATTAAAAACAAGAAATTAAGTCTAGCGTAATTAGAATAATTTAATAAATTATTTCACAAGAAAACTTAAAGTGATTTCTTACATTTTTACTTACGGCCGAAGACACAGAAGTACAATAAATATAAGCTCATGATAATATTCACAATTTCAAGTTAACTTTTCAATAGAGAGATTTGTATGATTCAGCGTAATATACCAGGTTCATATTTAAGAATACAAATTGACGTATGGTTATAATAGTTTGTAAATATGCTTTATTTATTGCGTCTAATACTCTTACATTGTTTCAGTGTTCCCTGACACTTTCCTCAGAAGATGCGCAAGAGATGCCCGGATCTGTTAGGAAAAGTGTCAAAGGACATCGAAACAGTACATTAAACATTAGACGCAATAATATAAAAGATACGTTTATAAGTTATACAGTTCTTATCTGTTATTGCTATTTTACAAATGTTAAAGTTTTGAACTGCTAATAGATCATGTCAATATCACAAACAATGATATAAAAGTAATCAGATTTTTTTTTTTTTTTAATTATAAGTCTAAAAGTTTGATTTGATTTGATTTTGAGTTTAGTGTTCCTTTCAGCAGCGAGACTACTATATGAGACATGGACCTACAGCTTAACGTGGGATCCGAACATGAGCTCCCGCCGGAAATTGAACCCGGATGTCGCACTCCAAAGGCGATTACGCTAACCGTTTAACCATGGAGGCTCAAGCCTAAAGTTAAAAAAGATAATATTTTTTTTCAGGTGTTAAACATGGGATTTCTAATTAACAGGATTCACGTAGCAATTAAGAACAAATTTTGAGAAGTGAACTGCCGAACAGATCTAATATTGATATATGAAGTTACGGTAAGTCTTCTGTATATGAAACATTTCAAGTTAGCGTCCACGATTATGTTCTTTAGGCCAAAGGAGATGATGATTGGGGCAAGTGAATGATGGAAGACCTGGTGGAATGAGAATGAGAGGCAACCTACGGACACAATGTTGTCCACCACACTTACTTGGCAAGGGATCGAAACAGGGAGCCCACCCACCAGAGGTCAGCGCTCTACCAAGTCACCGTGGTTCCTTACCAAGTCTTCTGTTACTTTACAAGTTAGAATAAAAAGTGCTTTTTTTAAAACTATTACTACTACACCTTAGTAGAAATATTTGTTGTAGCTTCTGCAACATAGTATGCAAGCTGTTAATTTTTTGCAAGTCTGAGAGAAATTAAGTAGAAGTTATTTTGCTTTACTGCTTCAAAATGAACTAGGTTTGAATTATACCTGTAGTAAAATAATTATTTTACAGGGATTAAAATTTACAGTACAAAACACTTTCTATTTATTCAGATTAACACTAATAAAATGTAAAAGAATTAAGATACAGAAGAATTAAAAGTATGAAAAATAGAAATGATAGGACAAGCGGAAGCAAGGTCGATAGAAAATTGCAGAACATTCCTCCTTCCAAACCTGATAGAAACATATTAAAATTGGAAATCAAAGTTTTCTACCCATTGCGTTACAACGATCCTAATATGTATGATTTCAAAATGTTCAATATAACAATACAAACATCCAATACCTAAAATTCAAACTTAGACTTTCTTCCTTCAGCCTAATTCTCCCGCGCATGATATATATGGCCTGGGGGAAATAATTATGAAGACTATAAAACAAATAAAAGTTATTGCGTTACTGAGAAAGTCATGCAAACTTAAACATTTCTATTAATAAATTATCCTTTCTGGATATATCAGGGACAATTGAAAAAAATAGTTTAAGCACTTTTCTGAACAATTAAATGAAACTGATTTTCGTTTATCAGTAAACTACTCTTATTTCAGGCTTTCCAATGCTAATGAAAGAAAATATAGGAAATCACGACGAAAAAATATAGGAGGTTTCGTGAAGCTGTGAAAAAGGAACATTTCAATTGTCCAATAGGTAAAAATAAAAAAAAAATCGTTGGAAATTACACTAATTGTTATATGAATATACATTCTACTCTAAGTATACCTAAATGGGTAATTATCACGTTGCAAAATTTTATACGAGTTTCTTAGTGTTCATACGTAGCTCACCAGTACTAAGCAACGACCATAAGGAAAACGTAAAAAGGATATGCATAAGATAATTAGTGTTTGTAAGAAGTATACGTCTCTCAGAAACTGTTTAATCCTTCTGTAACGATTATTTTCATGACATGCTTTATCTTGTGCTGGCAGATCCTCCAGAAAGTACTTACGTACCCTGGAAGTTGTTCCGCGATGTGTTTGCACAGAGGAGACAAAGTTAACCATCGGCTCGGAACTTGACGTAGATGGCTTTCTAAATCCGATACTGCCTGGACAAGAGCATAGTCCTCTCGTCGAGCCGAAGACATTCTGAATCAGTGAAATACATCCACACAAAAATCTTCAACATCTTATGACAATGATTGTACTCCATCATGAAATGTATTAGAAACTGTGTGGAAAGTTCAAGAACCAATATCCAGAAGCTTTGGTAATCCTTGATCTTGGCACCAATCATTTAACATTCGCCGAAGAGAGACGTTTACATTAGGTCCATCACTTTCCAGCATGAGGAATTTGTCATGAGACAGTTTAGATGTGTTAATAGTTTTCGCAATAGATTGAAAAAGATCTGAAGATGTAGCGTGCCACAATAATGCACTGTCCAGGTACTGAGTTACAACGCAATTGGTTGGCGAAGAAAAATATCGAATGTGAATATCGAACTGTTCGTTAGTTGCTGCGTTTGTTGTTTCATCTACAGCAAGATTGAAGAAGCTGCCAGAAGTTACAACATCGTACAACAATTGATCATGTAAATAGGAGCCAAGTCCAGGCAATATTGAGTATGACAATTTAGTCTTATAAAGCTGAAAATCTATTTTCACAAATGGAAGTAGCAATGTCACAAAAATGAAAAAAAAAAATGAATGAAATCTTTGAGTTTTACGTCCCACGGTTATGCCGGTTAGGCTAAAGGAGACGGTGATTATGGGAAATGAATGAAATGGTGGAATGAAGAAAGTGGGAGGAAACGGGAGAACCCCGAGAAAACCCACGCACACGGTGTTTGTCCACCAGAGAGTTCACTTGACGGGGGCTGGGATCGAACCAGGATCCCCAAGCACCAGAGGTGAACGCTCTACCACTGAGCCACCGCGGCCCTTGTCACGAAAATATAGGTGGTTTCGTTAACATGTACGAAATATAGGAGTTTATAGGAAGAGACGCAAATATATAGAAAAAATAGGAAATACAGGAGCATTGGAAAGCCTGTTATTGGATGTAGTAACAATAATAACCTTATAAGGAATTCCCTAAAAACCCTACACACAGTTTGTAGAACGGTCTGATCTCTGTCTCGCTCATATATGGATACCCATTTTATTATTTTTTTTTAATATGTAAGGGCGATTAATCTTGTATACCAGTCGAGAGTTCTTTTTCTTTTTTCCTTCCTTTACAAAACTATTTTTAAGGTAGCTCGAAACTAAAATCAAGAAGGAAAAGGAAAGAAAGGAAAAAAAAAAGAAGAAAATAACGAAAAATAAGGTAAATGTTTTGTACTTACTAAACAAAAACGAATACTTACAACCGACAATAGTTGATATACTTCTTGATGAAACTGAGCGATAATTCCCCTTCTTGAATATCTTCAGTAGCATCTCGAGCATTCATGTGAACATTCATGATATGTTTTGCCAACGTCTGAAAAATACAAATTGTTACAAGTTTACCAACGAGTAGCATTAATATGTAAAACTAATCAATAATATTTAAGCAAGGAGATTGTGCTAAACATATGACGCTCTAAACGAACCTAATATTAGGATCATATCACGCTTTCTTTGCAGAATTTAATGTAAACATGTAAAATCTTGCATCAGGAATGTTCCTTAGAATTATCTTCCATATTGAAAATTTTCTTTTAATATATTTTTCTTACTGTATAGCACAATTTCTTAATCATAGTTTAATATATATTAATTTCATATTAACATGGTTTCATTACACTGGTGTATCTTAACACAATTATATAATAATTGCATTAATATTATATATATTGGAAATCCAATATAGTTAATTTGTAAAAATTCCATGTATATTTTTCTGAAGTAAGTATAATAGAAAATTTGTATGAAGTTTCGGAACATAATACTCAATACAGCTACAGATGACGAGATATTCTCATGATTCTATGTTCACAATATATTACGAAAATGTAACTTAGTTATTGTAGTTACAGCATTTTCTTCAACTACCAACAATAAATTACAATGTTCCAATAGAACTCAGTATCGAAAAAACTTATTTTGGTATTTCATTCCACTAAATTTGAATTTTAAAATTCACTACTTTAATTCACAAAAATTCAATCTTTACGTTATGGGTAATTAGTACTTCATGTATTACTAACCATAGTTCTAACAACCAGCAGAAGATACAATAGTGAAGGAAAAGTTAAGTACTGTCCCAATCCAGTCAATTTACCTATTACCCGCTATTTTAATATCCACTTTATACATATTTTAATATCCACCTTATACCTCGTTTCCTATTTCCCTTTGGTATATTGTCTAAAAGTTTCCCCACTTAAAATTATGGTATATACCTGAATATAGTACTATCTCGATTATAACACTACCGCAAATTTTAGAGATAATCTTAATGGAAAAATCTAGTCCGAATTGTATTAAGTATGGAAAGTACACTGAGATCGCTGTGAATACCCCATGGAAGCGTGGTGAAAATCCAGAACAGAAAATTTAAGGTACCCATTAAATCAAACTGTAACATCACAATTATCATTATTTCCTATATACGTATGACCTTGACGGGTCGCGGCACGGTCCAAAAGTAACACAGATGATACAGTCCTTTCCAATGCAAGCGTATCAGACGATTTTTAGACATTTGCATTTTATTTTTTGCGTTATAGTAGATAATATCTGTATTTTATAGAGTATGTAACTATATTTTGTTCCGGCTTTCATTACTTAAAATTTTGTTCAAGACTATTTTACGAAAACTCACAAAGGCTTTGGCCACTCTGCAAGGTAGCACACAACTTCCAAAGCTCTTTAAAATTTACCTCACATTATAAAAAGTAACCTTTCGGAAAGTGGGATACTGTTGGTACTTACAGTGTCACGAGTCTGGTCATGCTCATCTTTTACAATAAATATCATATCAAAACGAGACAATATGGCTGGCATGAAATCAATGTTTTCCTCTCCTTTGGTATCATCCCAACGACCGAAGATAGAATTAGCTGCGGCCAGAACAGAGCATCGGGAATTAAGTGTCGTAGTAATTCCAGCCTAGAAAAGAAATCAAATATTGTGCCAATAAAAATCACATTCCTGTTATTCTTTTACGTACATATTTCAAAAGTTATTCAATGAAGTATTCATAATTATCGAATAAAAAGAATGCTGAGGTGCATATATGACATTACTCATACGAAGTGTAAATCTATTTGTTTCCATGAATAATAGATCGACTAGCTCGGAGGTTATTATCTTATACCAGTGGTGCTTAACTGTGCTTCGTCACTATATAGTTGTACAAGGATAGCATTAGTTTTACAGAAATTTATGTTCTCTTTCTCTCCTATTTTTTTCTATAAGTATTACGAAATACATTAGAAAATTTTACGTAAAAACATTCCACACAGATCATTTACATTCCTTTCGCTTCTCATATTTTATAAGTAAGGACTAGAATGCTATTCTTATCGTGGTTATGAAGTAATAATTTAGCAACGTATTTATTTTTCTTCAGTTCAGCTTTAATGTAAAGATTAAGCTATTTGAATTTACGGGTTTTCTATGATAAAGCTCGAGAATTCCTATTTAAGACAAAATAGTAAGAAATTCCTAGCACATACTTCTTAAAGCGACTGAACGGAAACATTTTTGGATCTCACGTACATGTGCTACTTGAGTCTCAATATTATTTAATCTAAACACTTATTATTATTTGGAACAGACTAGAATTACAGGAATCGCACCTTGGCTGATTTCACAGCTGCTGTAAACAATTCTTGACCTCATCAAGTTCAACTGACCTTGAAGTGAAGAGTACGGAATTATGTTCAACTAATTCATGTGTTGCAAAATATATTATTCAGATTATCTCCTAATAGACATGAGAAATGTAATTGCAACATACTGAACATTCATGCACATATAACTGTTTTCTACGTACTAACAACGAAACGATTACTCTGTTAGCAAAACATTTATAGGCACGTATGACAAACAGCAGCTCACTTTCATGAATGCCGTCTTCAGACATTAATAGCAAGAAATTTAAGAGTTTCTAGATACGGCGAGACTTGTGAAGTGTTATACTTCTTTTACAAGCCCAAGCAGTGCGGCTACAAAAATTAAAGGAAAGGTTTCCCTGACTTTACTCAGTTTTTCCGGAACATTTTAACATTTTTTTCATTACATGTAATTGCTCTCACGGACTTTCCAATGTTGATGGAAAAATAAGACCACGAAGTTAGTAAATCGGCTAGTTGTTTCTTCGTAGAAATTTAGTTCAACTCCTTGTTCATCTAGTGTACCCTCCTCTCTTATAAAGAGCTTAGTTCTTTTGTGAAACTCAGGATTTTCAGAAAGTTTCGCCGCTGCGCTATCATCTACTTGTATTACCGGTATCTGCTGTAATTATGTGATTGCTTGAAAGAGACGTTTAAGCCAAACAGCCTCCTTTGCTGCCTCAGTAGCTGTAACTAGCTCTGCTTCAGTGTTGGATGTCACAATCTTCTTTCGTTGACTTATCCAGCTGAAGAGTCCACCTGAATATATTACAAGTACACGAGTGGTTCATTTTCATATCTTTTCACATCCAGCAAAATTAGCATTGTAGCATTCTAAGACCCCTGTGTTTGTATTGTGCAAATAAATCCTAGTTCAACAGTTTTTGCTAAATACCTAAACACACGTTTCAACTTGACAATATCTGTCTGTGAAGGATGTTCTGAAGTTTTTGATACATCAATAAAATTCTTGACAATATAGGTTATGTCAGGCCTTGTCCCTACCATCAAATACACTAAACAACCTACTGCTTGATGATAAGAATAATCTTGTTTTCAGTTTGATCTGAACTCTTCATCCTCAGAATCGGAGTAGATACAGTTCTACATATGTCAAAATGAAACTTTTGAAGTAGTTTCCTAGTGTATGCCTTTTGACTCAACTTCTTGTTGAATGTAATCAATCCATTATCAACGTACAGAGCGATGAGTATTTCTTTCCTTTCCCTGATAAAAAGGCATGGATCGGCTTCCCTTTTCCTGAAGTCTTGGTTGAGCAAAAAATCACCAAAGCGTCCATTCCAGCAACAAGGTGCTTGCTTCAATCTGTGTAAGTTTCTTCTCAACCTACTCTTACTCTCTGATCCGTCTTCATATCCTTCTCGCTGTTCCATATATAACTCCTCAAAGTTTCACCATATAGAAAGGCTGTTGACACATCAAACTGCAATACGTGCAAACTTTCATTGGCTGCTACACTTAATATTGCTCTTATGGATCCTCCAAGTTTCGCGACTGGACTGAACGTTTGTTTATAATCAACATTCTTCTAATTAAATCCCTTTGCAACCAATCTTGTTTTGTATTTCTCTACCCTACCATCTGGTTCAGTTTTCAGTTTATAAACCCATTTACAGGGAATTGCTCTCTTTCCTTGTAGCAAATTACGTAACTCCTGTCTTATTCTCCTATAATGATTCCATTTCACTATCCATCGGTTTGTAAATAGAATACAATTTAGTCTACAACCCAAGTTATTTTGGTTTTGTCACAACCAACTCCGGTCTTTTACCACTTTTGAAGAGTCGGGAATAATAAATTTAGGGCGATGGTGCCCAAGCACTTAGCATCAACATGTTTAAACATTTCAAACCCACATAACAAACATGATCGATACTTGAATCAGTTTGCTACATTCAATGTAACACGACGGTCAGCACGGAAGAACCTGTTTGCTTCACTAGTTTCAAAATCTAAGGATTTTGATAAAAATCAGCAACAAGAAAAATTTATATTATTTATGATCATATTTAAGGATCAAGAGTAATGAAATGAATCTGGCTAAGCAGTAAGTATTGACCTAGTGTATACCTGATGAGTAGAGACACGATTTTTTGATGACACGCGAAATGTATCAGTTTTGTACGAAAATGTTGTGTATCTAAAATATATATTTTTTTACTATTTGTTAGGCCATATAACGCTCGCGATTAAATGCGAAATTCTGTCGAATTAGCGAAATTTACAACAAGCCTCGATATTCCACGAAATTTACGCGCAAGTGAATTTTTCGACCCTTTTACGATTTATTCATTACCATCATTTCTCCCTTCTGCATACCTGACCGTGAGTAAATGCTACTAGTTCGTTATTTGTCTACCACAATGAAATATGGGACTGCCAGATGTCTGGCGCCGGCCCTTCCTCAGTTTGTTTGTTTTCTTGGCTGCAACGAGTGTGGTTCCAGATTTGTTTCTTCTGAACGGCAAAGCAACCGGTACAATGCCGAAAATCACAACATGTTTCGACAGAACACAAGAATTTAAAGATCATGGTTACTATGTTTTTGATGCACGTCAAAAAATAGTTGTGTAAATTTTGTAATATTAGACTAGCCTGCAAGCGACGTGATTCGTATGTGAAGCAGAATGAAAGCGAAAATCACAAAAAGAAGTTGTTTTGTGTTAACAGAGAAAAGAAATGCTGGTTGGTGAGCAACAAATTTAACACCAGAAATCACCAGAAACCAACAATGCTTACGTGTTATTTGCATAAGTAAACTGAACACTAAATTTATTTTTTCTATTGATGTTCTCTATGTGTGCTTTTTTTCTTTAAATGGTATTTATGACATGATCTAAGTGTTATTGTTTTAAACTCAAATATTGTTTAATATGGTCATGCATGATGACTGATGAGTGGAAATTAAGGTGAAATAAAAGGTAACTAATTGTATTTCCGAAGGAAAATAGTGTTTTTACATTGATTTGTTATTCACCGATTTTATCCCGCTTTACGCATATTTTTCTAACGAAATTACGAATTCTTATTTACGAGAAAATCGTGTCTCTACTGATGAGCAACTTTTCTAATCTTATAAGCACTTCCAAAATAAATCTCTTCACAAATTAAAATATAGCACAATGAAAACGCGTAAGCTCAAACACTAGAAACAGTTCCAAAATTCTTTGTGTTATTAGACATCATGATACTTTTACTTAATGCTGGAAAAGGAACTCCAAAGGAACTAAGGAAAAGTTTTAGTTATACATGCGTTGAAAATGAATTTATTGCATCGTTGATCCAACTGGATTTTGTAGATGAATCACCAATAGGATATTCCACTACAAAAGTGAAAAAAACAAGATAATGCACACAGCAGCAGAGCAGAAGTTTGTTACATTTCGCTAGTAAAAGACACAAGCAAGTTTCAAGTTGCCAACTAAAAAACATTCAGCTACAGTTGAAATCATCCTAAAATTTTTATTTCTAAAAGTTTTTAAGATCTTATTCTTCGCAAATCGAAATTCTGATACTTAACAGAATTCCCTGGTATTTCCCGTTTTTCCAAGTTTGTTGTCATCCCACTAAGAAACATACAATAGGAAGTGCTCTCAAACTTTATACAATTTAACTTTACATCTTATGTTTATGTTATGTATACAAATGAAAAGAACGAAAAAGACAAATCACGAATTAATTGATGAAATAATGAAATGGGATGAAATAAACACATCTCTGTTAAGAGTCTTCATCCCGGCAAAATTAAAATACCGCTAATTTTAATGTAATATGTGATATCTTCAAATAGATAAAAGATAATTAAAATATGGAACAAGAGCACCCCAGACAATATTATTTTGCGTGAGGTACCGTTATCACAAGTCACCTAGTGGCTTTCCGTTTTCAGCTGTTTAGAAACGCGAAAATAAATGCCGATTTTCAACATGGCTCGAAATCGAAAGCAGATAAGTGAGTCATGATAACGGTTTCTCATGTAAAATAATATTGTCTAGGGCGCTCTTGTTCCACATTTCAATTATCTTTTATCTATTTGAAGATATCACATAATTACTGTAAAATTAGAGGTATTTTAATTTCGCCGGGATGAAGACTTAAGATCCCAATGTGCTTCAGGCATAAAACTTGTGTATGAACACAAAGTGGAATGGTATTCACGAAACCTATCCCATAAGAAATTGCTGGTTAAAGGAACTTACTTTAGCTATGGATATCGTTTGCTGCTCCATAGCTTCGTGGATAGCTACTCGATCATCTTCTCGCATTTTGTCAAATTCATCAATACAAACGACTCCTCCGTCTGCAAGTACCATTGCACCTCCTTCCATGATAAAGTTTCGCTGGAATACAGAAATAAATAAAAATTAAATTAATTACTTCACAATAATTTATATGAGTACAACATGATACAAACATGCATCAGATGGCCCCTGGTTATCATCAATATATATTCTGGAAGACTCCTCACTCTGGAGAGACCTTCAGTGGTTTGAATCATCATATGCAATCAACATCTAAAACTGCTTCAAACACAAAATCTTAAACCCCACGTAATACTTTCAAGAATACGGAATTTCCAAATATTGCTGAGGAAGTGCAACTTAATATTAGAAAAATCATTTTACAATCCATAGGTATACAAAATTTACTACGGTCTTCACGTTAATTAGGTTTCATTACAATTGCCTAACTATAAAACTACTAGTACTTCTTGGAATGAAAATATATATATATCATACAGGGTGTTGAACTATACTGACAAACTGTAAGAGGTGATTCCTCACATCAAAATAAGAGAAAAAGTTCATATGGACCCATGGCGAAAAGTGCAGTTTCAGAGCTAGGGCTGTCCAAAATCGCGAAAAAGCTAAATTTCAATAGGCCCTATTTCGAATTCCAGAAACTGTCGATGGTGATTCTTATGAGCGTAAAGGAAGCCACGCATACACAATCCAAAAGTGCATATTTCATCAATTTTTAATAAGTGTACAGGGTATTCCCTACAGGATATAATTCTCAGATATGTTTTCAATAGATTTTTCAGAAATACCCAGATTTCAAGAAGGGTCCAAAGTAGGTAGGAGGTAAACCTTGACAACAATGGACATCCAATGCTTCGGAGGGAAGGCGGAAGTGTTAGGAACCACAAGCTCCATGTTTCTTTGTGTTCGGAATAACGTGTGATGATACGTCTTTCTTCATAGTATATTTCACGTTTTCTTCACTTATAAGCGTGAAAGAAAACATTGTAGCATGCGTTTTCCCGAGTACGAGTCAGTGCTGCTGACGATCCTTAACACTTTCGACATCGAGCCAAAAGATTCCGTGTTCATTGCTATCAAGGCCTATCGTTTGCCTACTTTGGGCCAATCATAAAGCCAGAGCATATCTCAAATTTCGGCTGATGACACGTCTGGGAATTTCACCCTGTATTGAATACTCTGTACACCAATTGAACATTAATGAAACGTGCATTTTTGGGTTGCGTATGCGTAACTTCCTTTACGCTGATAAGGACCACCATCCACAGCCTCTCGAATTCGAAATTAAGCCTCTTAAAATGTGTCTTTTTCGCGATTTTGGACTGCCCTAGCTCTGGAACTATGTACTTTTCGCCATAGGTTCATATGAACTTTTTCTCTTATTTTGATGTGAGGAATCAACTCAAAGTTTGTCGGTATAGTTCATTAACACCCTGTATATACGTATAATGTATGTACATAGATGTTTTATGATGAGGATTGTACTTTCTCCGCAAACAAAATGCCAGGACAAAGAAATTATTTTAGAGCTTCACAGCCCTAACTTATTTGAATTTAGTCCACTATTTCTATCAACGGACTTTGAAGCAACAAGAACCACATTTCAAAGTTGCTGGAATAAACACGGATTCCAGTATACAGACATGATTAACTTTTCTTCATCATTATCTATTAAATTACGTCGAACTGTAGTTAACTTTTTTGTTGTTTGTAATTAATACCACCTTTCAGCTATTTCATCACACAAAATTAGTCTTTATAGAGTAAGAAATGAAAAATTCTTAGAAAAGCAGTGAGTCACTCCAGGCAAAAAAAAAAATAAATAAATAAATAAATAAATAAATAAATAAATAAATAAAATAAAATAAAAAAATAATAAAATAAAATTTGGACAAAATTTATCTGAGAGTGAGTGTTCTGCTAGAGGGTAGGTTCTAATCTATTTATTAACGCCCTCTTCACTAACGTAGCAGAAAAGGGGAACCTTAAAATAGCGTATCTTAGTGATAACTATATTCTAAGCTTTATTATTCTATGTTCTTCGATTTCAGTATCATTTTTTTTTACATTATTTAAAATAGGTGCGAATGAACCAGATAGTCATTTTTACCTATAAATATACGAAACTTTCACTATGCCATGATTAAATTTTATCGAAGGTGACCTGATTCTTATTAACATCAGTATGTTAAAAGCTCAAATAAACCCGAAAAATTAAATCTCACTCAAACTTACAGACTGAGGATCTCTTGTGACCGATGCAGTTAAACCAGCAGCTGATGAACCTTTTCCAGATGTGTACACTGAAATAGGTGCAACTCTTTCTACGAATTTCAACAGTTGAGATTTTGCAGTACCTGGGTCACCAAGTAACAGCACATTTATATCTCCTCTCCTCGTTAACCCATCGGGCATTCTTTTCCTGGAACCTACAATACAGTAAATGTAGTATGATGTATTAAGTTATAAATTAATGCAAGCAATATTTGTACTAGGGTAGTAAATCTTACAGTTTAAAACCAAGGAACGTTCACATTCTTATTACGATATTATAAAACTACCTTTTGTGTATGACGAACTGAACACAGAAGGCAATTAAGTTCTGACTTATAAATACGAACAAAGTGTTAATTGATTTGTTATATAATGATTTAGCGTTAAACGGCAGACACATCAATGATAACTATGGGCAATTTTTTGTTGCATGTTTGCATGTTTTTCCATGTCAAGTTTTGCTCTGATTCTAAATAACAAGACAAGTTAAGGTGCAAAAAGGTAACAGGGACAAGGTGGAAAGACACTTCTTACTGTGCGATTGTGTTTAGATACTTCCTCATTACAGATCTGAAACGACATCGAACCAACTATTATTTATTTAGGTTATTATTTATTTAGGGGGCGCATTTAACTTACACGCGGGATTCATAGAATTAAGGAAGCCTAAATGAAATAAGAACTTTGGTGAGACCAAGGTGGGAGGATAGTATGCAAAAGATGCTTACGAAGTACGTAATAATAATTCAGAGTGAATACAGAATTCACTGGAGAAATCTTATTTATCGGCGCTAAAATTTCGGGTTCCTTTAAGCTATAAACCTTTTAATTATTTACAACATAACTACTTAAGGCAGTGATTTATACTGCAACTTCAATCGATTTCTTTACTCTATAATGTGATTCACAGTAAGTAATAATATCAAACTAAAGAACAATCAATTTTCTGTGGAGGAGGAGAGAAAAAATCGAAGCCACTTAATTCTTTTGGTGATTAATTTTATGTACAACAAAATAGTATACGAAAACCCATCCTTTGACACTAGTTTCACTTCACAGGACTCGTACTATTATTTATTTAGGGGGCGCGGTGGCTCAGTGGTAGAGCGTTCACCTCCGGTGCTTGGGGTCCCTGGTTCGATTCCAGCTCGCGCCGTGTGGACTTTGTGGTGGACAAACACCGTGTTCGTGGGTTTTCTCGGGGTTCTCCCGTTTCCTCCCACTTTCTTCATTCCACTATTTCACTCATCTCTCATCATCACCGTCTCCTTTAGCCTAACCGGCATAACCGTGGGACGTAAAACAAAGATTTCATTTCATTTTCATTTCGTACTATTATTTCACTGAAGATTTTCTAACATTTTATTGAACAGAACTTTCGCTGATTCTAGCCAATCAAAAAATGGATTCCCTGACGAAGTACACATTTTGTCAACGACTCCACACGAACTGACCTATTATAATAGTCTTAATGTTAAGCCACCCGCCTCGAAAACTAACGTGAAAAAAAAATTACAGAATACATTTTATAAAATTTTGGTCTTATTTTTTATTTCTTGAGAATTATTTAAACTGATATGACGTCAGTGACAGATCGCTTCGCAGTTTTGATCATAGTGCTCCAAGCAACAACTTCCGTTATCGGAAGGTGCAGAGACTCAAATCCTCGGCCTTCAATGTCATCATTCGTCACATGTGCAAAACCCTACTCACCTTACTAAACATTTAATGAGAAAAACTGTATCGTTTTCTCAAGACAAGGTGAAGGACATATAAATTATCTTTTTACTGTACAAATACGTATAAATATCTCCTCCATCATAGTATTGAACTTGCAAATATACGAGGGTCGTTACATAAATTCTAAGGCAAACCAAGAAATATTAGAACTAGACACGTAATACTTATAAACCGTATCTATTGAATCTTTTTACGATGTCACACCACATTTGGTATTAATACCTACATTTATTCTATTGTTACTGGTCCAGAAAGAGAGAATAGTGAGCACAATGTAACCAAATGAAGAAATTAAAGGAGAAATTTATAATTGAATATCTCTTCCAAAAAGCGTTACAGCCGCAGGAGATCCATGCCGACATGGCTGCTAATTTAGGTGATAGTGCCTCTTCATATACCAGAGTGAAGAAATGGACAACCGAATTCAAGAGGGGAAGAAACTAAATTGATGATGACACTTGATTAGTGAAGCCTGCGGAAGCACTAACTCAGGGGAGCATTGACAAAGTGCATGAAATCATCATGAATGATCAGTGAATGGCCATCAAACAGATTGCTGAGATAGTGAACTTATCTACTGCAAGCGTTGACCGAATTATCACCCAGCATCTGAGAATGATCAAGGTTTCCGCAAGATGGGTGTCAAAACTTTCGACGTTTGATCAAAAGAACGAAAGACGTATTTCAAGGGACAATCTTCATCTCTTCCGGACAAATCCAGATGTATTTCGCACTAGATTCATAACAATAGATTAAACATGGGTCCACCATTACCAACTAGTCTAAACAAAGTTCTAAACAGTGGAGCCCCCCTTCTAGCCCCCGAAGGAGGCAAAGTCAGTGCTACCAGCTGAAAAAATGATTGCTAGGGATTCGGAAGGAATAGTAATGGTGGATTATTTTCCAAAGGGGCGCAGTGATTGGGGAGTACTATGCAGGTCTTTTACAACAACTGCGTAATAATATTTGGCAGAAACGTCGTGGGAAATTGATAGTAGGTATGCTTCTCCATCAAGACCATGCCCCTAGCCACATGTCAGCCATCGCAACGGCAGCTATTCACGTTTGTGGTTACTAATTGGCCCACCTTATTCGCCCGATTTGGCAACTTCTGAGTCATCTCTTTCCCGAGCTCAAAAAGAGGTTGGAAGGTACTCATTTTGACTGATAATTATGTCATGCATGCTGTAGATGAAATTTTAAACGCGTTAGACAAATCATTTTACTACTGGCATTAACGCATTTTGAATGCGTTGACTTGACAGGGGACTGACTACACTGAAAAGTAACATCCATAAACTCTCTGCTGCTCCGTATATAAGTAGGCTTTGTAACAACCCTCGTTATGTTGCAATGACGTTGAATCAATTTATGTCAACTACACCCATGTCTAAATTTAACTTAGCGCAATATGCGCTGGGTACATACATCCTCGTCGGAAAACCAAAATGAAGACTATTGGTGAGACTAAGAAGGTAGAAAGACAAGGTACACTAGGATCTTTGGGAGATAAGCAGTAAGAATTCAAAATGATCTGGGTTCGCGTATTTTTGTGGCGCTAAAACTTCAAGTTTCTTCAGGCACAGACTTTTTTATTTTTTTTAATTTTTTTTAACGATTACGACAGCTATTTTACGTGGTAGTTATATTGCAACTTTGATAGGTATGTTATTCACAGCAAACTAAGTATCAAACTAAGAAAGAACCTAAATTATCAAAAAAGTAAACAATTTTTTGGTGTTAATTCCATGTAGAACAAAACAGTAGTATCTGTTGACATCCTTGGTTTTACTTCACAGGACTCATTACTTCCTGAAGACTTTTTAATTGTATTTTAGAAAATGATAACTTTAATTTCCGATTCTAGGCACTCAAAAAACAGATTCACTGATGAAGTACACATTCTGTTAATAACTTCACACAAACTTACTTCTTATAATCCACGTAATTTTAAACTACTTTCCTACTTTCAATTCGAAAACTCAGAACTAAATTTATTACAGAATCCTTTTTATCCTCCTCCTCCTTTAGGTCATATTATTATTTCTTAAAAATTTATTCAAATTAATTGATGTGGCGTCAGTAATAGATCGCTTCGCTGTTTTGATCATAGTACTCCAAGCAACAACTTCCGTTATCGGAAGGTGCAGAGACTCAAATCCTCGGCCTTCATTGTCATCATTCGCCACATGTGCAAAACCCAATTTACCGTGTAACATTTAATACGAAAATTGGGGATCAGTCAAACAAGGCTATCGGGAAACATTTAGGAAACTAGGAAAAGTGAAGTATTTTATATCTAGTCCAACAAACAAGAATAAGAAAATAGGGGCATTTTCTGACGAAGTTCATATTTTACAGTGCATCACGGTAATTAATTTAATTCTTAAGGGTTACGTGTATGGTTCAAACACGTATCCTGAACTCAAAGGAATAGCAGAACGCCCGATTAAATTTCCAGTTGTTTAATGAAATTGTGGGAAAAGTAATTACGCTTTTCCGGGCCATAAACCATCAAGGCTTTTAAGGAACTGAAAATACAGAACATTAAGGAAAATAGTGAATGGCCTTGCTGATGCGCTAAATTAAATAATAATAATAATAATAATAATAATAACCTCCTCAGAGTTATATACGGGTTCATTCCACTATAACATTTTACAAATATGCTGCAGTCAATAAATACCACAAGAAGTACATTTGCATCTGAAAGAACTATTAAGAGCTACAATTCAAGGGAACTATTAAGAGTGTCTCGGAGTTACAACTCATAGCACGTTAGAAGCAGCCGATTATTTGTGGAATTGTGGTTTAACATACTCATTGACAGCAAAATTCAACCAGGATCCTTTAGAAAGGCACTTTGGAATAATCAGATCACTTTCATGCAATGAGCATATCCATCTACGCTTGATTTTCTCCATTTTCACCTGTTGCAGTGCATGTATGTAACTGCCAAAAATGTACTCTTGTCAAGTGCGAACTGTGAAACCAGAATAGAAGTATCCCTCACTTTATTTGTGAACCCAATGCACACATTAGCCAAACTCACTAAACAAAACAAAGATAAAATTGCTCTGCATAAAATATTCGAAAAACTAATAGTTACGGAGAAAACTTCAAACGTGTTCAGGGATTGGGAAACCTACTTTCCACCTTCACACATAGTAAACAGAGTGCAAAAGACTGCCTTTGTTTGTTATTTAGCAGAGACAGTTTCTAAGGCACCCAATTTTATATCCTGTTCCTCTTGTATTAACGTCCTCCATATCAGATCATTGAAACAAGATAAAGTAACAGCCTTTTCAAAAGTAAAGGATTATAGAAATTCTTTAACGCAGCCTTCCGAAGAAGTGCTAAACGTGTTGCGAACTGAAAATAGTGAGGGTGAAAACAATGCATCCAGTAGTAGATTGTGGGGTGATATCTTCTATGATACTTTGGAGAATTTAAATAATAACTGAATTCATGTTCCATTACTACATTGCAATGAAAAACATGCTCTAGACTTACAAGGAGAAAGCAGACTTCGGTAAATGAAACTTTTGAGTTTTACGTCGCACGCATATGCCGGTCAAGCTAAATGAGAAGGTGATGATGAGAAATGAATGAAATGGTGGAATGAAGAAAGTGGGAGGAAACGGGAAAACCCAGAGGAAACCCCCACACACGACATTTGTCCACCATAAAGTTCACTTGGCGCGAACTGGGATCGAACCAGGGATCCCATGCACCAAAGTGAACGCCCTACCACTGAGCCACCGCGGCCCAATGCACATATAAATTGTTAATATTATAAAGGGAACTGAGAAAGTTCTGTCGCTTTTTCACCCACCACCTTCAAACTTAAGGTGCACCTGAAAGATAATAATAATAATAATAATAATAATAAAAAAAAATAGTCCCCATCAGTATTGACGACCTTCTGCCAACGTACTGGAAGGCCATGGATTCCATCGCAGTAGAACTTGGTGGGCCGTGAAGCAAAGAAGTTATGAAGCGCATTTTGCATCCTTACTAGGGATCTGAACTGGCGTCCTGTAAGATGATTGTCCAAGGAATGAAACAGGTGATAATCAGACGATGGTGCAATGTCCGGAGAGTATCGCGGATGCTACAGTGTTTCCCATCCAAGGCGTAGAATGGTGTCCCGGATCATCCTAGTCACGTGGGGCTTAGGGTTGTCCTGTAACAGGAGGACCCATTTGTGTTTCAGAAGTTCTGGCCCCAAAATTTTGAATTTTTCTTGATCATGGCTAAACTGCTGACAGGACGTAGTTGCATTGATGCTCAGACCAGTTGGTAGCAGTTCCCGATGCACGATGCTGCGAGCAGGACACACAGGAGGATTTTAATCTAGTGCAGTGCTGATTTCAGCTGTTTTAGAACCGGTTCATGGGATGCTAACCAATGATGACAGCACCGTGGAGCTTCGTACAGGACCCACACATCACATGTCAACAAACTGTCCAGAAATGGCTCCTTTCTCAGACGAGACAGCAAGAAACACAGGTATCTACTCGCTTGCCTTCCGGCCCGGAGTCAAATCATGTGGGACCCATCTTGTAGTGCTTCCAAGTTGTTGGACGTGCTTCCGAATGGTTTCTTCACTCACACTGAATTGTAATCCCAGTTCCTCACATATCTGGCCACTGTTCGCCTCAACTGCTGTGAGAAGATCATTTTGTACGTGTGTTGGTCTTCCGGCACGTGGTGAGTCTTCAAGTGTTTCGTCACCGTCCTTAAACTTGTTAAACTACCGCTGCACTATCCGCTCGGCCCCACTGCAGCGGTATTTGACCCCAGTTTGGACTCGTACATCATACACGCCCTTATGACGCTCTGTGGATGTCCCATGTTCACTCTGTCATTACGCAAGTTCACGGTGTAACTGAACTGCCACAACCAGGTAGTATGTTGAATATACCCACACCAACAAGTGACTTTCGACTTCTCTCCATTCGCATTGAACTCATGGTGTGAGGGCCAATTGAACACAGACCTCCACAAAAAGCGACAGAACCTTCTTGGTTACCTTTATACAAAGTGGGAAAGCGCAATAGCCAAAAATAACAGAGAAAAGCTTTACGCGTCGTATCATATATGAGGCGAATCGGAAACTTTAAGGCGCTTTTTCTCCGCTATTTTTGACTATTGTGCTCTTCCAGTTTGTAATATTAACACTTTAAATGTGCAGCACTACCTCGCGAAAGATGGTCCCAAAGTTCATTTACCAAAGTATGCTTTCTCTTTGTTAGAGCTGAAGCTGACCTTCCATTGCATGAAGTGTCGTTTCTTTTTTAGTGCAAAAGAAATCCAGAAGAAACTGCGACCGTCAAGTGGCAAAAACATCTCGCAAGCTTTCCAAAGTTTCTGGTTAATGAAAGGAGCTATGAAAGGTAAATTTTAATACTTGAATTAATCATGGTGTTTCTCTGTACTAAATATGCAACTTAAAGTATTCCATGCAAATAAAGAAAAATCCATTTGATAAAGTACTGAATCTGTAAATCTATATATAAAAAAGAGAACGTACAAATCCTTTGTTCCCTCATCACGCTAATACGGCTGAACCAATTTCTTTTATTTTTGGGGGGTTATTAGGATTTGGACCCTAGATGGTTTTTATCATATCACTTTAATTTTTAATTACCAGTGTCTTGAGATAATTGACCATTCAAGTGTCCATAACGTACAAATCCTTTGTTAGATCATCATAGGTAAAAATAAACGTATTTATATGCAACCCGCATGACCGTGTCACTCGGCGGGTTAACATAAATGACAGGCGCTATAATGTTAACATTTACTGCAATCACTTGAAAGCGAAAAAGTAAAAATTATCTAAGTAACAAAGTTTATTGCGTTCCGGGGTGACCGCAGCGAAGCGGGGCGGGTTAACATAAATGACAGGCGATATAATGTTAACATTTAATGCAATCTTCTATGGTTTTTATCATATCACTTGAAAGCGAAAAAGTAAAAATTATCTAAGTAACAACGTTTATTGCGTTCCGGGGTGACCGCAGCGAAGCGGGGTGAACGCTGCTAGTAAAATATATAATTCTTTTTGATTTGTGTTTTAGTGAATGGGAATGTTGAAAATATTGGAAATACTTAATGATGCTATTAATCTAGGGATACGTATACCAAGAACATATTATGCTTAGTTTAATTTTCTTTTTTACTTAGGCAAGTACGCATGTTATATACAATTATTTACAGGTTACTTTTAACCTTGCGTTACATTTCGTATACCGTTGTACAGAACAAAGGGAATCATATACTACCACAAACTATTCTGCTCATCAATGTTATAATGAATACAGCAAAACGCCACTATATAATATACTTAATTCTGTTGTATTTCTCGGAGTATAAATCCGTCCGCGAACCCAGCGCCTCTCCGGGGAGAACCACAAAAATAAAGCGAGATCCTAAACTTTGTCTTTTAAAGTTATGCTTAATGCAAAGTGTGAGTGATGTAACAGAAATACGTTATCTTCAAAACCAAGTAATAAATTATGCCAACTCTTGTTCAAGCTCTCTTAGTAATAATAAAAAAATTGTTTCTGAATTCTGAAAATTCAGTACGCTATTAACTTTATGTTGTTCATGAATTTTTGATAATCCGGAAATGTGTCTAAACCTTCAGGGTTTCTAATGTGTTCCTTAAGCTTTTAAAACTTTCTTTTTGCAGAAATGTTTCATAGAGACTTGTATCGACAGAGAAAGTACAAAGGGAAATGTACATACTACAAAGAGGCAGCAGCATATCCCAGCAGACTGAAATAATAAATTAATTGATGTAGTATAATAAGAGACCGTTACTGAAAGTAAACTTTCTACTGACGCGCCTTTCAAGGCATTAACTCAGTGCTTCTTTGCTGCAAACCAATATAATTACTTTTGCAATAACATACGATTTTTCACAGCGCATTTCTCTGTCCATATTATAGATTTTGTATTCTGAGGGTTGCAGTTGCGGGCAGGAAGGAATGAAACTGATTTAATGGTGTAATGCGGATAATAAAACAGAGATGTAAGGATAATGCAGTTTTGATTTTCAGAATGTTCTCTAGGCGCTATAGTCTGTCTGTATACGATGAAATCAGTTTATTTATCAGAAAGTTAGAGAGAAAAGACCTATTTTATAAAGAATTTTCCGATATGATCACTTACAAGTAAATACAATATGGGTTAATTCAAAATCTTTATGTTACTTCTGCAGCCGACGTTGACTGAAAATAAATTAATCAACTTACCTCCAAACAGAAGACACGCAATTGCTTTCTTGATATCATCAGAACCATAAATACTAGGAGCGATACTCTTGGCTATTCGTTCATAAAGATTTGGACTTGCAGCTAAACGTCGGAAAGTATCTTCTTCCTCTGATGACACCGGAGCACTTGTACTGAACCCTGATCCTTTTGCATCCATCTGAATGCCAACAACTCGCATATAGGGAGCACGTACGCCTACGATTGCCTTATCTCGGGAACTCCTCTGTAATCAATACATAAAATTATTATAATTAACAATACTGAGTAAAAGAAGCATTTCGGAAGAAATAAATACTTTAATAGACGATAGCGTAATTTTAAAAAAATACATTCACTGAATATTTCGACGGATTAAGATATGCATGAAGGTTCGAATAAATGACTTTATGAGATATTGATATTCATGGATTGTTTATATAAAAGAAAACAAAAATAAATTATAAATCACTATGAAACAAAATTTAAAAACTGACTGAGGAAAATTTCGACACCAGAGTAGAAACAATTTCCTTACATAGTTTCTGTATAATATGATGGGAGGGCAAGATTTAAATAAGCAATATGCTAACGTGATCGGTTAACCTTATGTCATTTAAAATTAAAACTGTAGTGTCTAGGTTTTATTTTTATTTATTTATTTTTTAAATTTCTTTCTTAATTTTCTATAACGTAAATTTATCTTACTATTGAAGGTTATGTCAAGTAGTATAATCAAAAGCAAAAACAATTTCAACCAATACTCTCCTTTTATCATCAAAATAAACTCGAACAAATTCTGTGTACGCCACCGAAAACTGCATACGGAAAAAAAAAAAAAGTTGGAATTTTAATACCATGAATACGCAAGGTATGTTCATTACTCTCTTTCATATACAAATTATTCCAAGTTATTTGTAAACGAAATCTTATGGTGGGAGGTACGTTTGCTTTTTTTTATTTATTTATTTTATTTTATTTTGGATGGATTGTTTATTCGTATTTTACATCATTCAAACAGAGCACCTCAAAATAGCTACATTCGAACCCTTTATCTCTGAATTTACTGAGAAGTGGACAGGTTTCTAGGAACCCCTTCTCACATCCCTCCCTTCCTAGGAATATTCGATAATACCATTTACCAATTGCCGGTATGTTCCAAGTCTGAAGAAATTCACCTTACGTTGATTACATCCAACGTATACGTGTGTTTCTTAGTGGAATAAAACAGAAAAGAGGATTTTTTTTTAAAAGGATTAGTTTTCTAGCAAAAAGAAACGAAATACAGTAACTGAACCTCCATGGCTAACGAAAAACCCAGCAATGAAAACTAACCCTATGCACTAGCATTCCAAAAATTAATTCCTCCAAATGAAACTGTTCTATATTTTATCTGATAAAAGAAAACAAAGGTGTATCGAAAATGACATTTTATTTTGATCCTATTCTGCAAACGATGTAATTGAATTTTATTATTATTATATGACTATGTAATTGAATTTTATTATTATTATATGACTATGATTAATTTTTAATATAGGAATATTGTATATTTAAACAGTTAACATTTATTTATTACAGCATATTTTGCATGATTAATTAAGTATATAACGAGTCCTAACCCTTTTGATGCAAGTCGTCTAGTGCTAGCAAGTTATCTTCGTATCACTTACCTCTACCATGGTTTTAACTTGAGTGTGTTCCTCACGAACTAGGTAAATCTAGGTTTTAAGTCTTAATCATTAGCACCTCACTCACTTTTATATTTCTCAAAATAATACGACAATCAAACAATATCCTTGCACATTTATAGTATTCACCAAAATACTACGAAAGAAAATAGTATTAACGAGCCACTGTTCATCGTTAAATAAGTAGTTTCCTAAGTGTATGACGTCGTAACTTGAAAGAGCAAATTTTGTACAGTTTAAATACTAGAACTACAGGGGAAATTACGAACATTCTTCATGACATTATTTTGAGACATTGCTTACAAATTGATTGCAGCGGATCGGCTTAAGTTTTCATTATTTTCATAAAAAGTTTCCAAAATTTGCTCCATACGCGACCACTGAAATTAGTAAATACTTCTGTTTCGATATTACTAACGTCTAGAATATATCGAACTTTCATTATGAATAGTAACAAGCAATACTTACTTTTGTTGGCTTGCTAACTTTCTTGATACAGTAGATTCCCAGTACAACTATTCTGTTTCCAGGCACCACTCTGTCGCATAAGTATCTGCAATAAAGATGTAATATTAGGTGATATAGAAAGAGTAAAAATCCACGATTGGGGTGAAAATCGAACCCGGGTATACGACTTATTATGCCAATGCATTTAACCACTGGATGACACTCATCCCGCTTCCTGAACAGTCATATATTGTCATTTCTAAAGTCGGTATGCTCAGCCACTCAAGACCATATAGACAGTGCTGTAACAACTGTTGAGCTTGAACAGCCCAATGTCTACATTACAGAGGCTTGACGGTCAAATTGTATATTAAATATGATATATGGAGGAATAACCATTTTAGCTCACATTAGTTCCTCTACAGACACGAATTCGACCATATGCAGCAATGTAATTCCTGTCTCACTCTCTCTGTATATAATCAAATTCACACTTACGGAGGAATTGGTGTGAGTTAAATCCGGTTATTTCCTCCACTTATATAAAGAAATATTAGGATTGCCTGGATTAAAATTTACAAATAACTAAACTATAATCGCTAAATTCTTTTCGATTTCCGTTCTTTTAACATGCCATTACTACCTGTATGTTTATCTTTCGCTTATTATTAATGCTGTGGAAGTTGAAACTTTTTGAAATTGTTGTAAAGGACATCACAATTTATAAATATTGATTTTTAGAATGGAAATTGTTCTATACTGAGCTATAGTTTCTCAGTCGCCCATTAAGTTACATTTATTACATCAAATTTCTCGTGAATAAAACTGTACGCAGATTTATTTATGAAATTATATATTTAATGTAATACGTATACTTATATGAATAACAAAATAACAATGCATTGGTAGTAGTCCAGGTTCGTATGAAATCACAATAATGTATATCAAGTATTCTGAAATAACCTATAAAAATTTGAAGAAAACATCCGAAATAGTGCACTGTTGGATTAATAAATTATTTTTGAATGAATTACTTTATAACCAGAAGCGTATTTCGAATGAATCACTCAACTTCATTACAAGTCAAATGCAATATACGAACAACTGTCGAAGTTGAAATGCCGATTTAAATGTTCACTTTTCGGAAACTTATTCAACTGAATTTGGTCCGTATGTCGTTCGAAGCGAGACATTAATTCTGAATATGATCGATGAAGAATTTTATCTTTAGCACAGCTAAATCATACAGAAAAGCTTGGTGTGTCTATATTATCCTATATATTTTCTCGTTACAATCATTTTAAAGTTAAGTGAACTCCATCAACTGAGTTATTTAGGCTCTCTTCACGGTACGAATACTGATTAACATAATTTATCTTCAATACATTTCATCTACCATTAAGGGTAGTTTTCGTCAAACAATTAGCTATAAGCATTATTCATTATACTTTGTATACAAGTCACTGTATTCTTTTATTTCGTACATTACATATTACATTTTATAACCCTAATAATTAATTCTATTCATCACATTGATCGTTAACTATATAATGAGGAAATAATATTAGAGTAATTACGTTCATATGTATAGTACTTGGTACATTAGCTTTTAGTAATAACTATTCAGCCAAATAAATTTGTTCCTTAGTGCTCAACTCATTACATACAACAGATTCTGCGTATAATCAATCTGTACCTCGCTTGGCAACTGGACTTTCCTTAATTATATAAGTAACCCGAATGTTACTCCATCTGTAGACTACTTATTTGAACTAGATAATTTCCAACTGCTTAAAATTATTATGTACAAAAAAAGTTCGTAGTAGAAGGAAAAATATCAATTTAAATAGTCGAATTAGTTACTTAATGTTGCAATCTGAAATCAAACTGGCACTTTCTGTCAAGCCAATGTTAGACAATTTTATTAAGTTTCAAAATTCTAGGCTTCAATCTTCTGCGAATTAATAAACTTATACGAACATTCTAAAACTTTTATTTTCTTCCATTCAACATATTTTTAAACCTCGGAAAGTCTAAACCAATTAGTTTTTATTTAGCTTCTACGAAATTAGACTGAAATCTAAAATACAATTAACAAATACGAACAAAATTAAAATTAAACAACTAAATAAACATTCACATTAATATAATAGCGAATAAAATTATTGTGTATACAAAATGCACTTATTAATGCTGTAAGATACGTGTTCTCTTCTTAATTAGAGAAATTCTGGTACTACATGTTGTAGTACCAGAAACTTTCGCTCGTATTATCTGTGGGACATTAAAAAAACACTGCTACCTACGATCGATACAAAGATTTAGTATTATTCTATATTAACGTAGTTCGTATAAGTTTGTCAAGCTGTGTTTAGCTACAAACAACCCTCTGAGTTCAATTAATTGTAATATAAGTAGTGATTAGCACTTCACGCCATTGTCAAAGAAGCCTGAAGTAAGATATTTACCTATCGCAATAAAGCTGAAGATGCCTGGGCATTTCTCCTTGTGGAATGGAATCCGACAGTTCTTGAATCTTCAAGATCTGGAAATCTACACAATTGCACTTATCGGGCACAATAAAATAAGGATCTAATGGACACTTCTGTCTGCCAGCTTGTTCCCTGGAAAAGAAGAAAAATTTAAATGGTAAGTATTTTAATTATGAATCTGATCTTACTAAACCAAATTTACACATTTACCAACTAAACAAATACTTGAATTAATCAGAAATAATCTAAGCCATTTCTAAACTGATTTTAATACTTACATTAAAAATTATGAATACATTTTGTAACTTCTTTGTTGTGACACTAAAATATCATTTAAGCATCATACTTCCCTCTCTCTATATAATCCGTTCGATCTAATTTCGTTGTATCAAATAGTTATTATAAATCTTTCAATCATAAATTTCAGGTATCGTAGATACCAGAAATTTAACTATGCTTGGGACATCTGAATCGACACCTATAGTTATGCACAACTGATACTAAGTATATACAATAGTTTTATTGATAGGGGTGCTTCCAGAAGTTAACTCTTACTATGAGCAACAGGTTAAATACCCAATCCATAATAAGAGTTCCAGGGGAGATAAATCAAACTCTAGAAAGAATTGTGTAGGTATAATCTGATCTGATGGATTGTACCAAAATACTTGAATAATTTTCATAATCAAGTAGTTCATGACAAGATGTATGTAACTAACAGAAAACGTTCTTAAATATTTCCGGATCGTAGGAAACAAAAAAATTTGAAGTTACACGGTTTAGTGACGGCATGCTTGCTTCACTGAAGAAATGTGATCTGAATAATTCATTAATTATTTGGTCTAGGAATTAATTCGTGCGGTTGGTACGCACACATTGAAGCTGTAGTACAAACACAAAATACATACATACCTTAAGAAAAATATTGTCCATCGCTAGCCACCACTTTCGCCCATCTGTCAGGCAATGTACGGATTCCGTGGCGAAAGAAGTCCTCATCCTTGGAAGCGATCCAGTCAGAGACCCATGTTTCGATATCTTCTGAAGAAGTAAACCGCTGTCCAATCAAATCGTTGTTCATGCAATCGAACAAGTAGTAGTCCGAAGGAGCAACGTCTGGTGAATACGGCGGGTGGGGTAAAACTTCCCATCCGACATTTTCTAAATAGGTTTTGACCGGTTTTGCGACATGTGGGCGAGCGTTATCATGTTGAACAATAAGTTTATCATGTATGTTCTCCCATTCTGGTCGTGTTCTGGCCAGAGCTTGCTTCAAACGCATTAATTGTCGTCGATAACGTTCTCCATTCATAGTTTCACCCGGTTGCAGCAGCTCATAGTACACCACACCTTTCATATCCCACCATATGCACAGCATAACCTTTGCACAGTGAATATCTCGTTTTGGTTGTGATGGACCTGGTTCACCTGGTTTCACCCAGGCCTTTTTTCGATTAGGGTTCTCGTAATGGATCAACTTCTCATCACCCGTAATAATTCGATGCAGAAACTCCTTTCTGCTCTGTCGTTGAAGCAGCAATTCGCAAATGGTTTTTCGTCTTTCAACGTCTCTGTCTTTCAATTCATGTGGAACCCAATGTGACATCTTTTGAATCATTCCCATGGCTTTCAAGCGTTTGGAGACTGTTGTTTGATCAACGCCTAATGCTGCTGCAAGTTGTTCCTGCGTTTGACACGAATCCTGCTCGAGCAATGCTGTTAATTCTCCGTCTTGAAATTTTTTTGGCTGTCCAGCTCGCTCTTGGTCTGCCAAGCCGAAATCACCACTTCTAAACCGTGCAAACCACTTCTGACACGTTCGCTCAGCTAGAGCATGGTCACCATACACTTCCACCAAAATACGATGACTTTCAGTCGCACTTTTCTGCATGTTAAAGTAATGCAGCAGGACACCCCGCAAAAACACTATCAGGCACAAATTGCGCCATGTTCACTTAACTACAAACTGGTGTTGTTGACGCTTTAATCCACTGCCCTATACTACGAACGATACGCGATGACAGGGGTTTGCAACACATGTGTGGATACACGGAACTGTGGGACGCTCCGTTCGTTGCGCCATCTCTTGTTCACCCGCACGAATTAATTCCTAGACCAAATATTATTTAGAATGCTGGGGTGATGTTTTATTTAACTGCCAATACAAGTTTTTTACACAAACATTACAATACTGGCAGAGTAGCTTCCTGCAATGTTTAAGTTGTCTTAAAATCGAATCTTTCATTCTTACGGGGGAGAGGGGAAAATAAAGTTAGTCATGAATGTTATTATTAGCAAATTTCGAATTACGAAGTCGAACAAACGGAACATTATAAATTAATTTGGTACTAACATAGAATGTTCCAAGGGAGAAATGATTCATTTATTTCGCGCAATATGTTGTTGATTATTAGAGCTTCTTGAAGTTATCAAACTACTAGATTCTTCCTTCCTAGAAGAGTCCTTGATCATTACACGAAATACAAGAAGAAATTGTATGAGTGACAAATCTCTTATATCGAATATGAAATGAAAGTTCACCACTGAATATGAAAGTTCACCATTTATAAGGAAACCTGTTAGTCTTCACTTACAAAAATTAATGAAAGCATTGATGCTACTTAAGTTTATATTTGCTATTACTAATATTATTCGTGCACTAATAATATAGTTTCTTTGGGCATTCTATGAGTACCAAATCTGGTTTAAATTAACTCTTACATTGAAGGTGAATTTTAAGAGATCCTTTTAGTTGCCTTCTTCACCGTTGGTGAAAGTTACTTTTCAAAGTCGAATTATTGAAAACCAGAAATATTTATGAATATTGTCAGTCATCCGTAGGGACGAGTATATTTAATATCCGCGCATGTAATCGTCTTGAATAGATTCTTCGTTTCTTTTTATAAATTTTTTATTACCAGACAATTTCTAACTAAAACAGTGTTGAAAAAAACACTGCTAAGTTTACAAATACGATAAGGATTTATACTTACGTGTTGCACCTTCTGGGCATAACATAGCCATCTAAACCAGGTTTAATAGGAAGATTTGGAATGACATTCCTGCATGATCGGCACTGCACAGCAATTTTTGTAGCTTTCGATTTTATACCAGAGGTTGTCACTACGATTCCCGGGATCTTCACCAGCCTTGAAACTTGCTCTGACTGAAAAATAAGATTAAAAATTAAAATAAAAAAATGTTATTTCATACCAAGAAACTGGTAAACAAATAATAACTGCTTTACTACATTTTCTTTAGAGGAAGATAATCATTTCGAATAATGCAATCTAGTGTATATGAAAAGAAATGGAAGTGAACTTGTTCGTGATCACATCACGGGAAAACGACTGAACCTTTGAAATGAATTTTCGAACATTGCCCACTACTTAGCTTTTTATAAAATTCCACTTTTAAAAGGAATTTTATAGGAGAGCGAAAGGTACCAATTTCTATATTATAACTTCCCACTTTGTATAAATAAAATGTTGACACTAAGGGAAAGATAAATTGTTTAAAATGAAATGAAATCTTTGAGTTTTACGTCCCACGGTTTTGCCGGTTAGGCTAAAGGAGACGGTGATTATGAGAGATGAGTGAAATGGTGGAATGAAGAAAGTGGGAGGAAACGGGAGAACCCCGAGAAAACCCACGAGCACGGTGTTTGTCCACCACAAAGTTCACTTGGCGGGGTTGTTTAAAATTAAAATCTGAACATAGTTAACAGATTAGAAGTTGGGTTGATATTACTATCATCTTTATCAACATTATACTTTGATTAAAATGAGTTTCGTAAGGGAAAAAGGTAAATTTTTCGTGAAGAATAACAGTTATGCAGTTTTAAATCGCACTTGGGTCAATCTGGGTTATGATAATTTTATTTCCATTCAAATACATATCCAAAGGGAGGGGGAAGGGAAACGAAATATTCAAGTATTTTCCATAATCCTATTTTCCCCGTCAGAAGAACAGGAATTTCAGTTACTTCAGAATAATCACAAATAGAGCGAATGAAATAAGAAATCATGACTGAATGATCAACGCTCAGCCAAAATACTAAGGAAGAATTTTTGAAAATTCGATGAGCAAGGAAGGGAAATAGGGATGGCAATTATCATATTAGAATGTCAATCTCTCAGGATCTCTGAGGATTAGAGACATGAAATTTAGTATATAGATTTCTCATTTAATATAATTACATGTTTTTCGAGTTCTTTGATATTTTGTCCAGAGGAGGAAAGCAGTAGAGAGGAAAAAGGAGTGCGGTTTACAATTATTGTAAGATACCTGAGAACGCATCCAGGATATCTGAGAATGCATTAACGTTAGAGACACGAAATTTGGTATTTGGATTTTTAAATAAAATAATTAAGTGAATTTCAGTGTTTTTTGATATTTGACCTAGAAGAAAAGAAAAGGGGTGGAAATTGCAATTATTAAAATAAGATGCCCGTGTCTCGGAACCTCTTGAGGTTAGGGACATTATTCGATATTTGAACTGCTCATTTAAAATAATTAGACAAATTCTACGTTAAAGAAAAACACAAAATATTGCCTACAGTAACACGTACGGGCATTTGTTAGTTACCAATAAAAATTAGTACAACCCTTCTTGCATTTCTACGATAGATCACGAAATTTAAAGAATTAACAATTAATTTTATTAATATTTCATTTATAAATTTAGTGCTCTTAGTTGTGAAGATAAACGTAACCTAACCTTGTGTGTGTGAAATTTGAATGATAAACGTAACAGAAACAATGACTAACGACACCGAGTTTTTCGCACTAAGAATTTGAAAATTTCGCGTTTTGTCGCATTTTCCAAATGTAGTTTCGTATTTTGTAGCTCTTGTGGAAAAGATATTCCCTGACATTTTTAAAATTTCTCCTTTTATTCATATATATCACTACAGAAATAAACTATTAATTACCTGAAAACAAAATATACTTAATATTTCACTTGATATTGTAAACTTCATTTATAGATTTTTTTTTTATATAGCAAACTGAAGGAATATCAGTAACTAGACTTACTATCAGTAGGAAACTTTTGCTGTCTTCTGAAAACATAGACAAATGTTACATTTAAGCATTAAACATACGCATGTTACATGCTTCCACATTTTCTTCCTTCATTGTTCGATGTTTTGTCACTTATCACCAATCCATGTCATTAGCTAGCTAATTAAAACGGCTCCTAACCATCCAGCTGCGATGGTGATAGCTAACGCGGAACATGTTCTTTATAGTCGTGGCCGAATCATCGTTCATGCCACGTTCTACCGTTCCGTCAGCGGAAAAATGGCGCAGTTTTTAAATCAATGAAAACTTATTTTTAAAATTTCGCGTATTGTTAGAAATTTCGACCAAAACTGCCAATTTCGCGTTTTATCGCGCAACGGAAACCAATGAAAATACATATAGAATATCATAAAACGTCAAGAAACTGGAAATAACTGAACTCTGACGCATTTCGTTTTATCGCGCATTGTGAAAAACTTGTGCCTCCAACTATGACCTCTTCTTTGCTTCAGATTGAATTCTTCACTAATAAATTAAATAAATTACAATCTTCGTTAGAACTCACAGTAAGGATGAATTAGGAAACTTGAGGTACTACAATATTCCATGGATAAGAACGGTGCATGCTTCAACCGGGTTATGAATATATTTCCCAAATTAATATCCTTCAGTTTCAATTATTCTGAACTAATAAATTAGTACTTACTATTCTGTATTCTTAACGAAGTAATATCCAATATTTCAGAAAGTGTATCGAGTTCCCATCCCATCATAGAGGATAATATTCAGCTATAAGGTCTTAATGTTTGAAGCTTTGTCTTCAGTTGATATCGTCAATTTACTTAACAAGCATATATAATTTTTAATCAGGTAACTTCTTTATATAGCTTATTTTATTTTTGAGTACTACCTTGTGTATACATTCAGTTTTTTATGAATTAAGCTTAGTAAATATACTTAGCAAAATACACTAGTACAAGTGTAATATTACAAAACATTATTTTTCTTCCTTTTGCAAGCAAATGGAAGTATTTGTGTCCATTTCTTCACAAATTCTTCGGGCTTTTATCTCATGCACTATGGAATCCAAACTAGTACAATGTTGCCATATTTTATATCCATGCATATCTATGATTATTAACTCCTTGCTACTTGTATACAGAAAATCAGGTGTAACGCAGAAATTTGTAATTTAATAAACCATCGTTTTTTTAAAACTATTTCTAACAATAAATTAATGTGAAACCAAAATTCAGCTATTTAACATCTGTTATTGTAATACGAGATGTTATTTTCCATTTCCTATCCAGATTCATCTTTTAGGAGCTGAATTTTGGAATTTTCGTCCTAACGAAAAATGCTTCAAAACATTCCTTTCAGTGAGTGTTTTAGCCATTTGTAAAGCCCCGAAAACCGGTACTGTATGTTTAGTTTCCTGAAGATGCTCGGATAACTCAGAGGACTCGCTCAAGGCCTTGGTCCTCTCAGGACTCCGTCAAATGTTCTTGTAAACTGGTATTAATATTCCTTTTAGTAGCCCGTCGCTCTGGCTATTGGGTATAGCAAACATTGGTTTAAACAATAAATTCAATGACTTCGAAATTTATGAACAAGATTCAAGTTTGTCTATTGAGTAACTACTTTAAGACTGACGGAAAATGCGCTAGGCAGAAAAAAAGAGAACCACAGAGAACTCACTCCGCTTCTAGCTAACAGTTACGAATAACTTTGAATCTTATATTTTGGAGAAGCCGTAACTAAAGTACATTAATTTTGCCGATAACACAGTAATCATTTATAAAACAGAAGAGCAATTATAATAGCTAGTTAGTCAATCAGAACTTACAAATTCCAAAATCAAAATTTACGTAAGAAAAAGCAAAATATCGCCACTAATTCCCTTGATTTAATTTTTTATAGAAGTGACAATTGAAAAACGAAAATGAAATGAAATCTGAGTTTTACAACCCACGGTTATGCCGGTTAGGCTAAAGGAGACGGTGATGATGAGTAATAAATGAAATGGTGGAATGAAGGTGGGAGGAAACGGGAGAACCCCGATAAAACCCACGCACACTGTTTGTCCACCACAAAGTTCACTTGGCGGGGACTGGGATCGAACCCGGGACCCCAAGCACCAGAGGTGAACGCTCTACCACTGAGCCACCGCGGCCTCGAAGTGACAATTGATTCCGGTCTAAAATCTATAGCAAACTACTGCTACCACCTGCTACGTCATAAAAAATATCTGAACAACCATAAATGGTGAATATCTGGATAAACATGTTTATTAGAGCATATAGTTTGGTACGTTATCAAAAACAGGGCAAATATTGTCAATAGGCGGGAAAAGAGAATAGCAAATGATAAAAGAACAAATTGATTTCCTTTCCGTTACTCTCCACTTTATCGTACAGACTCCAAAAAATAGCCTTAGAACATCATTCAAAAATCATCTTGAAATCACGAACTCTTAGTCAATATAAAAGCTATTTCGTGGAGAAAGGCTCTTTAAGCGAAAAATATGAGATATCTTGTCCCTGCTTAGATACTTATATAGATATGACAACGAATATAAACATCAGATTAAAATAACACTTGAGGGAGTCCCAAGAGAATAAAGAGGCTATCTCTGGGTTATGCGAGCATCTCCAAAGAACTGAACATACAAGGTTTTTACGACACACTAAAACCGCACTGAAAAGACGGCTTTCGAAGCGTTTATCATTAGGACGAAAAGCCCAAAATTTAAACACCAAAACAGGGAATCTGGATAGGAGAGGGATGCCCTTCTCAATTACATTACCTTACAAATTTCTTGGTTACGCCGAAATTCTTAGAGTATTGTACCTCAAGTTTCCTAACCCATTCTTATCGTGAGTTTTAATGAAGACTAGAATAAGTAATGAGAATTTATTAGTGAAGGATTAAATATAAAAGAAAGGTAATCTACGTAAATTAACACTGGAAGACATTATGTAAACACTTACCTTCAGTTCTCTTAAACATGATGAATTGGCATCTGATTGCAGCAAAATTTGAATATCTTCAACGTTTTCCTCGCCTTCCGGACGAGGGGCGGTAACTTCATCGGCAACTTCTTTGGCCGCATCTTCGAACTAAAAGAAAAACATTCCCTATACTTGAGTTTCACTACGATAACATCAAATGTTAAAATATGACCTTAAAGTGGTCTGTTGGAACAAAAACGAACATACGGACATAAGTATTGCTATTATCCGAGTAATGTGGTTCTATCCTGATGTTCTTGTTTCCGAATCGGGAACATGAATTCGATTATCTTCTTACTTTAGTGATTTGCAATACTGAAGACTGGCATGCAACTTGGTTACCCTTAGAAATTATCAGTACATATAATAGAAAAATGAATGACCTGACCACAGTCAATATACAGATCACTAACTACTGGTCCAAGCTGCAGAAAGACATTTAAAATTATTTAAAAATGGTTATTTTATTAATTATGAACGTCTAGATCTTGTCACTAATCTGAATCATACTGAATGTATCTCTGCTATTTGCATCAGAATCCTTTAACTGATCATTAATAAGTTTCTACTCTTTTGTAATTATAAATTTTGTCCAAGTGATGAACATATTACAAGTTCCTTCAGTTTGTTAAGCAGGTATTGCTGAATAGAGCAATTCTGCAACAAATTTTTTTGGACTTTCTGAAATATCACTCGTTGTGGGAATATCTTTTCAGTTTATTTATTTATTTACTTCTTTATATATATATATATATATATATATATATATATATATATATATATATATATATATATATATATATATATATATATATATATATATATATATATTCATTCATTCTTGATTTATTCACCTCAGTGCTTTCACGAAGGATTTACTTATACCGCAATGTATTTACTCAAATTCTACTTCCATATATTCTACGAGAGATGAACTGTGTGACGCTAACGTAAAGTTGAGGAAACTGATATGGTAATAGTCGAATATACCTACGTTTGTATCTTGTACGCCAACGTGCATCAACGAAGTTCAAATGAGCGTTCAGTTAAACGCGTTCAAAATTAAACTTTCTGACTTAAGTGTAGTCTCAGAAATTTTATTGCACTATTGAAAATCTAAATTCAGTACGAGATTCATCTGGTTCAAATGAACGAAGATCATTTTATAAAAAACGTTGGATTGGAAGTTTATTGAAAATATTTGAAAGATATATCCCAATTCCCTTCCCGTCCTTAGAACGCATATTTAATCACAGCAAAATGAAAAACTCAGCTCTAACCACATGCTATGTTAGAAAACCATTCTACATGACGAAGGAAGTTATTCTTTGGGAATATTTTAAAATTTAAACCCCTTTCTAAATTAGGATGGCCATTTCAACCAAAGTCAACTGATAGAAACTCAGATCGACCTAACAGTAAGTGTTCTTCAAAAATTAATCTTAAGCGGTTCAAACGTTTCATCGCTTTGACTATTTTATGAAAATAAAATGAAAAATTGATACAGAAACTAACCACTTTAGTAGTGGAATTTCTGTAAACACTTAAAAACGTGTCAACTTATATTTACTAAAAAGTTTATATAGGGACATTACATGTGAAATCAACCAATGAAAGGCAAAATCTGACCTGACGATCTTAGATTTTTGTAAAAATTGGTGCACAGCTTTATTACAGTGGGAGATGAAAAAATCCCAAATATTACCTCTCTCCTCCTGGAAGTGTCCCCATACAAGGTATTCAAAAATGCCAAAAAACTGCATTCTTTCAGTTACAGTAATTATCAAAAATTGTCATAAAATGGTTAATATGTGCACTAGAGACGTGAAACAAACACCATTGGAAAGCTTAAAAGATTGCCCTACAAGTTGTACTATATTGAAAAAACCTGTAAAATAAAAAATAGCACTTCAAAAATTCAAATTAAGATTTGAATTTGGCATAGAAATGTCCATCTGAATTTGTTCAAAATTATTCAGATTGTAGTCTCATATCTGTACTAAAACACCACAAAGTTGCATTTTGGGCACTCAATGGGATCCGATTCAAAATTCAACATAAACCAAGCATTGCACGATATTGACCATATGAATATTTGGGTTCAGATCGATAACCATTTGCCTGGAGCTATTTACCTGCAGCATCAAAGGAATTTATACTCAATTTCATTTGTTTCTTGATGTATTCATTTGAATTTACACAATTATCCAACTTTTGAGTTATTTCGAGAGGTATTACGTTTCAAAAAAGTACTTAATACAGGTCATTATTCTTGTTAGTGAGTGTGGAGGTTTCTAAATTTATGTTGGTTACATTGATACATGTTATTTTCATTCCTTTGTTTCAGGATTGCTATTACAGAACATATTATGAAAGGGAGGAATATATTTTCCTCCCTTCCACAATATTTGTATCAAATGTGTTATGAAACAGTGATACTGCTCACAATCACTTCACACACTTTCAGCACAAACAATTAGTCAATAAATTCTTTTTCCTATTTCAATTATCCAATTCCACATATCTGTGGGCGTAAAATATACTATGTATCATTATTCCTATTGTGTGTTAAATTTGTAGTAGATACACTACATCACAGATGACCTACGACATACTCAATAAAACTCAACAGAGAATAAGACTTACCACGGGAAGATGTTCAGTTGGTTGTTTTATAAGCTTGTCCGCAAGATCTTCATCAAAACTCGAGAGATCTTGCAAATTCACTTCCAACCAGTACTGCTGTAGGTTATACTGCCTTTTCAGTGCATCTCTGAAATAGGGAAGTAACAACATATATAGATTATACCTTCATTAAGTGACTCCCAAACTCGCAGCTCAATGTCTATTTTTTTTTTTTTTTTTTAAATTATGTAGTGAATAAGTTTCACATAGTTTAACTAAGGGCTTATCCCACTCGTATCCATTTTCTTCATGTTTCAGGAAGTTGAAGCCATTTTTTTTTAAATCTGTGATTTGAATTTCTTTGTCGTGGGATATAACAAATATTGTCTAATTTGTTATCTAAAATTTGTAGAATCATATACTGTTACCAGGATTGTTGGAATTTTCCCGTCGAAAAATCTCATTTTGGGAGGAGGGATAAAACACACACACAAATTTTATATATATATATATAAACTAACTTCTAAAAATATACAGTACAACCTCGTTTATCTGGATCAGATTTATAGAAATTTCAGAGAACAGCTGTAGACACATGCAGATGTTGCACACCAGCTAACAAACATGGCGTACTTGGAACGTTAGCCCGACATCACACTAACTGAACTATTAATAACAAAGCGTTACGTGACCGTGTTTTATTCAAACACCACACGTTTTTGAAACAAAAGACAGTGGATCAATTCTTTGTTAAGAAATGGTGTGAAAAGTTATAGTAATAAACGGTAGGTCTGCTTATTTAAGGATTTGTTTTGCTTATTACCCATATTACCCGATTATAGATTTTCCGGATTGCCACTGGTCCCTGTCAGTACGGATAAACGAGGTTATACTGTATTTAAAAAGTTGGGAATGAAATTATAACTTTAATGTGGTTATACAGTGTGTCTAGTAAAATTCCAAAATGAAATTTCGTGACCTTTTCTTTACCAAATCATGAAATTTCGTAACATTCTCAAGAGCAAATTTAGGTGTGAATTAGGCCGAATTCTCATACATGCAATAGAAGCGTGCTTTGCTTGCGATTTGGTAGCGTTTAAAGCCGACCATAGACAATTTTGGTGGTCAATTCTGGCGTTTTGTATAACAAATTTTCTAGTGTGTACTTATATTTGTACAGACAAAAAATCGTGACCCAAAAACTAAATTTCGTGACTTTTTCCCGACTTTCATGACCGCTATTTGATTTCGTGACTTTGTCGGGCCTTTCGTGACCAATAGACACCCTGTTATAATTACTTTCTTCAATCGTGTTTCTTAGTACATGTTTAGTTTTGGAACTGCTTAAAACACGTATTTATCAAGACATCTTCACCGGAGCAGAATACCATTGAAGAATGGGCTAGAGTGCAGTTTATGCCGAACAAGTGATTTTGTCACTGAAAGTGGCATTAGAGGAACAGAACCACTGTAACCGAAACAGGTACGGAATCGGTGTTTTTCTTTCTCCTGATGAGAATGTTGTTTTGCTGTTTTAGCGGTTGATGGCACTGATGTCTCCTGTGCTGTGGTTGGCCGGTTGGTTGTGTTGAAGTAGATGATTACTTGTTACGTATTCCCGACGGAACATGTTCTATGTTCAAATGTACACTCATGTCCAAAATTATTGTCGCATGTCTATAAATATGTTGTTGTAGGAATATAATTTGATAAGGAATTCGCCCGGTATTTTTGATGTTAATTTCATATAAATGGCAAAGACATGTATGTGGCAAATTTCATGTCAAAAGAACAATAAAACAAAAATAAAACTTTCTTGTCCATTTAGCAACATTTTGTTTTACTCATTCTAATTTTCGTATTTATAATTCTTTTCCTATGAAATTTACCACAGATATACATTTCTGAATTATACACATAGTATCAATATTAAAAGTACCCTGGAAAATCATTATGAAATTATACTCTTACAAGAAGACAGTTATAGATATGCGACAATCATTTTGGACATGAGTGTACGTTGAACATGTGTTGCATCGGTCAAGTGAGTTTCGGTGTTCGGATATTAATTTATTTTTTTGTTCAAATGTTTGTGATAATGAAGTGAATTCCTATCGTTTCACGATATTGTGTGGACCGATTAATACTGAGAACTGTAGTAACAGTTTAGGTGGACAAGAGTTTGTTCGCAAGACGCAAATTTAATGTCGGTCGAACGTGCCGCAGTCAGAAGTGGATAGTCGGTGGTACGCAGTCTATCGAGAATACGTGGTTGAATTTAAAGAGGAATTTAACTTATCGTCGTGATAATTTGATGCTTCATTTCGCTTATTTAAGAAAGAGAAAGTTTGATGCTGGTTGTTCCATTGTCTTGGTGAGATATAATTTATTTTCCTTCGTCATGCTGCATTGATTAATAATTAATGTTTTTTTCTTCTTCTTACGTTAGCTTTATAGTAGTGGTTTGATTACACTAGTTAACAAAGGTTTTGTTACATAAAAGGAAATACCTGTTCTTAAAGGAACTTTTTGCGCTGAATTCGAATATGCACTCGGTTTTTCTCCATCACGTACGATTTTCCCGTAACAGAGGGATTTTCGGGAAAATCCCTCAAAAATTTCCCTTTTCGTTTATTTTACACCCCAAGATCTTGTCCCCTTGCATATACTAACATAGAAATTATACCTAAGTATACTTTGATTCATATTTAACAAACCCTCCAAGTTTCGTAATAATCGCTTTATTCTTTCTAGAGAAATAAATATGTTTGTATGTATACTGTGTGTACTGTTTATTGCACCTTATAGTAATGCTTTCAGATCTCTTAAGTTGAGGTAAAACGTTTTGCTTTATTACCACAAACACATATATAAAATATAATACAATATAATTTACAAGTGTGACAATTTACAATAAACAATAATACAAATGTACCAAAAGGTCATGAAAAGACAATCAAAACTATCACAATATATGAAACTTCCATTGTTACAAAAACGTACACTACTTCCTTCTTTTGTAAGAAATGTTGCATTCTCTAACAAGACCCCAACAATAGTCCCCCATCATTGAAGGATCCCATCGTCCCTTGTACCTTTTCTCCATTGCCATTATATCTTGGTGGAATCTTTCCCCCTGTTCGTCGCTGAGAGCACCTAGGTTAGCAGGAAAGAAGCTGAGGTGGGAGTGCAAAAAGTGGATTTTTAAAGACATCCTACAACCCAACTCTTTGTATTTCTGTATCATGTCTTGTACGATTTCTGTGTAACTCTCAGCTTTGTTATTGCCCAGAAAGTTGCGCACAACACACTTAAATGCTGTCCAGGCAGCTAGCTCAGCACTGTTTAACTTGCTGTCAAAGCTATCATCAAGCATTAATTTCCTAATTTGGGAACCAATAAACACTCCCGCTAAAATCTTAGCATCACTCAGGTTAGGGAACTTATCTCGCAAATACTTGAAACCTTCACCAGATGTGTCCATGGCTTTGACAAAGTTTTTCATAAGTCCTAACTTGATATGAAGTGGCGGTAGTAATATCTTATTAGGATCTACCAAAGGAGCGTATTTGACGTTGCATTCTCCAGGTACGTAATTCACTCTAGGTTCTCATTCCTTCACTTCATAATGTTTGTCATCAGCTCGGCTATCCCATAAACATAAAAAACATTGGTACTTCGTGTAACCGCACTGCAGTCCTAATAAAATACCAACTACCTTGAGATCACAACATATTTGCCAACAATGGTCCTTGTAATTTATAAGATTTAGCAAAGTTGACATGGTGTCATAGGATTCCTTAATCTTCACTGAGTGCGCAAGTGGTATAGAAGGTTTTTTATTTCCATTATGTAAAAGGACAGCTTTAAGGCTGACCTTTGACGCGTCGATAAATAACCTCCATTCTTCTGGAACGTAAGGAATTCCTAGCTCCGCCATCAACCCATTTATATCCGTACATACGCACACATTATCTTGCATTGAGAAATAGCTTGAAAATTGAACATGCCTTTTCCTGTACACTGATATGTTCGTTTCTGCATCCAATAAGTTCCACTGCTGGAGCCTTGATCCCAGAAGTTCCGCCTCTTGTTTTGTCAGGTGCAAATCACGGACTAGGTCATTAAGTTCACATTGCCGGATGAAATGTGGCTCGCGAACACAGTCAGGGATGAACGTTGGATCCTTGGATGTACATGTTGATGTCGATGGTTCATCAAGGTCTTGATCATCATCGGAGTCTTTTGGCCATATCTCTTCCCAGTTGGTAGGGGGCTCGGGAAGTGGAAGTTCTTTTGCATTCTATTACATTTGATAACAAATATTAATAACCATTTCATGAACAAAACGAAAAAACTTGGAGAATTGTATACATATGTATTAAGATATACATATACTGTACGTTTAAAAAAAAATATACGTTGGAAGTACATTCTATTTTTATACACGTTTCTAATTTACAGAGAGCAATACAAGTGTGTTGTTGACTATTGTAAATATTCATTTTTATGTCTGTGTTTGTAGTAATAAAGCAAATCGTTTTTACCCCAACTCAGGAGATCTGAAAGCATTACTATCAGGTGCAATAAACAGTGCACACAGTATACATACAAATATATTTATTTCTCTAGAAAGAACAAAGCGATTTTTACGAAACTTTTAGGGTTTATTAAATATAAATCAAGGTATACTTAGGTATAATTTCTATGTTACTATATGTAAGGGGACAGGAGCTAGGGGAATAAAATATCTGAAAAAGGGAAATTTTTGAGGGAATTTCCCGAAAATCCCTCTGTTACGGGAAAACTGTACGTGATGGAGAGAAACCGAATTCAGCGCAAAAAGTTCCTTTAAGATCAGGTGATTTTTCTCATGTAACAAACAAAAAGTTTAAATTTGTTAACTAGTGTTATTTGTCGTTTTGGATGTTTTTATGGTACTTGTGCGAGGGGGGGTTTGGGGCGGTAGCCCCCCATTTTAATCTCATAACTGATAGTCGCCGTTTCAACTGAATTGATTTCTTGGAAGACTTTAGCGTCAGTTCTCAAGGATATTGTCCGTGTACATAGCAATTGAAGAGTAAATTCTTGGTGAGTGTGGTAGATTATTTGGTTAGCAATCGTAATCTATCATCATTGTTATGATATACGTATCTTAGTTTGCTGGTGCGAAGTTAGATTACGATCACTTATTAGATGGTCTGCAAAACATGTCCAGAACTTACTTTTCAATTGCTACGATTTATGGGATTATTTTTGGGAACTGACCTCTGAACTGTTCCGAGGAATCGGTACCAATGAACGTTCGGCATAAAGTGCACTCTTACCGAAAAATGTTTCGAAATCATCAACCTTCAAACTTGGTACATAACATCATTAGAAATAATTAGACCCATACTCCAGCGTTTTTGAGAATTCCCGTTTAAAGGTGGCACTTTCTATTTTTCTTCACATTAAGAGCGATGTGTTGTTTGCCTGCGTCACGACGAAACGGTTCAATAGTTTGAAATAAATCTTGTGTTGAAACAGAAAATATATTGTTTTCTTTGAGTTTGTTTAAAAATGTATATCACTATTCTAAGAGCACCCTCTCCCTTTTATTTTGAACACCCACCCCCCAAGTAAAAATTTCTGGCGAACTTAGTGAAAACTTATGGCAAAAACAGGTTATCTTTTGCAGTTAATATTATCACACTTTCATTTATAGGCGTACACTGAGGCGGCTCAAATATTTTGCCGAATCTCATGCACTTTTTTTTTTTTTTTTTTTTGTTCGTTTGTTATTTTTTTAAAGTTTAGTTCAGTCTCTCACGATTATGCACCAAGGTTAAGGGAGACAGTGATAATGAGACGGATGATAATAGTGGCATGACGAAACTGAGAAGAAACAACAGAATATTGAAAAGTTCATCCACAGGTGGGCATTTATTCCGAAGTTGGGCGTCCGCTTTCGCGACGTTTTTTCGCTGTTATCTCCTTTCCACATTTTCTACAATTTGTTATTAGGTTCATTAATACATGCTCTTCACAAACTTTTAAAAGATTTTGCTCGTTATCAACGTATTGCTCCACAAATGTTAAAACTGTTAGTTCATTGCCCTTGTACATTCGCCATGTTGACAACATAAATGTTCGTTTCTTTCCCACAATGCAACTGTTCGGTTACCTTGCGCCAAGTAGTTCCTTCGCTCGCCGTATAGTCCCATGCTTATAACCGCTTATATATAACAAATAAACAGATTTTTCGAGACTCTCATATATTATCAAGCACACAAACGATCAAATTATCCACATCTTTCCTGTAAATTTTAAAAATTTTGCTGGAAACGGACGCCCAACTTTGGAATTTAACCCTGTTTGTACACCACGAAACTATGAGAAGTGGACCGTCATTACGGATTGAGTATAGCCCGCTCCCCCCAGTGATTTTTAACGAATCATAGTGATTCTAACGATTCATATTAGTTCATAATGAACCGGAATCTTGTGGTAAGGAAGCTTTAGTATAAGTAGTAGTAGTAGTAATAGTAGTGACTCTTACAGTTCCGGTGACAAAGAACTGGGGTGAGCGAGCTATACACAAGCCGCCATTACTATGAAACCATGACAAGTGCTATTAAAACACGTAGCATTGCCAGAATCCATTTTTTGGTAACTCTTTACTTTGGGCAAGGCAGTGATATTCTGTCACTGTTAGTATTATTCACAGGTGTCAGTGGTTCCTTCAGGTGTCACTGGTTCCTTTCAGTTGCTAGATGTTTATTTGTTTATAAATGTGTTGCTAGGTGACTGCTGTAGTTGTGTATTTAATATGGCAAGTTGTATGGCGACTGTTGATCAATTACGAGTTGCTCTTACTGAGCCTTTTACTGAATTTAATGCACGTCATCTGAATTCATCATTTTTGAATAAGTATGTCATTAATTCCGATGTGAATTGTTATCGTTTTTCAGCTCTGTGTGGTTTGCTTGACTTTGAAAAGAGATGCCAAAATTGTTCTCGGCTTGTGACTTTATACCCAAGGTTTCGTGAGAGTAGTCGTTTGATTGTGTATGTGGTTTGCTATAATAGAAAGTGCTTGCAGTACATGAAGTTTATTTCTATTCGTAAGGGTACCTTTTTAGGTAAAGTTAATTTAAGTATTGGTCAAGTACTGTTATTGTCATATTTCTTTGTTTCTGGTGTAACCAATTATGAATTTTTGATTAATGAATGTTCGTTTTTTCGAACTTTAAGTAGTACTAGTGTGTGCGATTGGTTATCGTTTTGTCGTGAAGTTTGTTTAGAAATTCTGGTGAAAGAATCTAGTGTGTTGATTGGAGGACCCAATCTTCACGTTGAAATTGATGAATCCTTATTTGGTAGGCGTAAATTTAATATTGGACGTGTGCGACGTAAACAGATTTGGATTGTTGGTGGCATATGCAGGGAAACTGGAGACATTTTTTTCAGTGAATGTGTTGATAATTCACGCTCCGCAGAAAGTTTGTTCAATATTATTGTTTCGCATGTGCATCCACAGTCGATCGTGTTAACTGATTGCTGGAAAGGTTATAATGCATTGGAGAAAGAAAGATGGCACCATTTAACTGTTAATCATTCTTTGAATTTTGTTGACCCTTCCACTGGTGCACATACTCAAAATATAGAAAATTTATGGTCTCATTTGAAGCGGAATTTGGTGTTTACTCATAGATCTGAGAATTTGATTTTGCATTTTGCTTTGTATTTGTGGAAACGGAAATTTGCTGCAGATATTTCTCTTGGTGAACGTTACTTCCTTTTCTTACGTCATGCTGGTATGTTGTATCATTAGAGGTGAGTTTTATTTTTATTTATATTTTTCAATTTGAAGAAATGCAATGCTTTCTCATTTCGGTTAGTGCAGTTTAGATTCCTTTTTGTGTATTTTTAATTCGTAATGATGTTCGGGAAAGTTCTGGAATATTGGTCTCTCATGTAGGTTAGTAGCTAGGTTCTGTCTTTTCTTCACCAGCCAAGGCAGTGACAGTAACAGATTCATCTGAACCGGTTCCCTCAGTTACAGTTACAGTTCTGAAAAAGGAATCAATTCATGAGAACAGTGACCAATGGACAATGCCTCCTAAACAACGGAGAGTGATTTGGTCACTGTTCTGATGAATTGATTCCTTTTTCGGAACTGTAACTGTAACTGCAGGAACCGGTTCAGATAAATCGGTTACTGTCACTGCCTTGCCTAAACTAAAGATTTGCCCATTTTTTTCACTACCCTCGCTGATGCACCCTACTCCCTTCGTGCACACCAGCGCAGATCCACGAACTTCGCCCTGTCCAGATTAGGTTAGAATCGTGCTGATAGCATGCGTACTTTTTACCGGCTACCTAACACAGGTTGGTTTGTTTTCTGCACTATATTTTATCCGACACATTTGGAAGCCACATTAATATGCAAATCGTAAAAGAAGTGTAAATTTTCAACAATCACTTCCGGTGGCTCCCTTGAACTTTATCTATGCCAAGTGAGATATTTGCCCAGCGAAATCCTTTTACGGGACAATAAGGGAATCAGTGAGAGTTATAATCTTTCAACAGTTCTTTCTGGTGGTGCGCCAAAAGTAAACCAGAAGCGGTACCCAAAAAACAACTGAACTACTAGTGGGCCACTAAAACCAAGAAGAGCATCTAAAGATGTCTGGGTACATTAACTTTTATAACATCAATAGGGATACCAGAGATTAGGTTTCTACATATACTAAGTATTGTTAATCCCTTGCTCTTGTGAAGTAACATCCCATAGTTCTTCCGTGACTTCTATAAGATACATTTTGCACATAAAATTTCCATCTTTTCACCAATTAATTCTGTATCCGGTTTAATTATTAGGATATTCTGTAAACATTCCCACGATTATTACACCGAACGTGTTTACTACGAAAGTTATGAATACAAAATTACGTTAACATACAACTATGCAAACTCTGGACTTACCGATACTTGTAATTGAAATTTCCTTCGTGAAATTTTCTAAGGAAATCCTTGAACTTTCTCTTAACTGCGTGTAAATTAATAGAAATATCACTCTGCTGTTCATCAGGAATGAAGTTCTCTGAGAAAAACACACCAGGATCATCAAATCCTTCCATAACGCTAGTAACAAAAGTTTCTTCAGAAATATATCGAAGTCTAACCAGATACTTTGTGTTCGGCTGTGGTGGAAATTGATGTATAAGATTTGGCGGGAAGAAAAGCGCGGACAAACAATACTGGTGAAACATGAACAAATTTATCACTGTTTTAAAGGCAATTTATTTTTTGTTTTATCATTCTGGGCCCACATTCTGTACCTATTTTAGTAAAATTCTGCGTACATCAACCCAACGTAAAATATGTGATAATAATGTTAATAGTTTCGACACTATTATTACTTCGATTAATTCAAACTACATCAAAATTTTGTGTTACATTGACGTAAACCAGCATGGAACGTGTCCATTACTGAATGAAAGAAAATATCGGCAAAGGTGGTTATTAACACTTTTGAGACAAGGTCATTTTTGGCGTTTTCGTAGATTTTTAGTCGATGAATTATAACCCAAACACTATTTACTCGATAGATATGGTTGATACCTTATTTTTTAGAAGAAGGCAATTGCATGACGTAAGTTTGGTATCAATGTTGCCAATGGGCAGTGGCGAAGGGTGGTAAGAGGCCCTCAGTCCCGGCCGCATATTTGCGGATCCCAAACGTTTCAGCATATCCTCTGATCTGATTGGTCGATACAGATGCGATATCACAAGACATGATCTACATATAGCACAAAATAAACGAAAACTGTTGTCGGCTCTGATAGCCGAGTGGTCTAGCGTAACATGCTAGTAACAAAAAGGTTTTTGGCGAGGGTTCGAATCCTGCCTACGGACAGTTTTTTTACTACTTTTGAAAATGTTTATAACACTTCTTTCGTTAAAATAAGATTAAAAATAATATTCAAAAAGTGATTTAACGATCGTTGTTTTAAAATTTTCATTAAACTTCTTTCATTAACATAAGTTTGCCCTTGTACTATATAGATCCACAGCAAATGTAGTAGTAGTAGTAGTACGTTTGCCCTTGTACTATATAGATCCACAGCTAATGTAGTAGTAGTTGTAGTAGTAGTAGTAGGAACGGGTTAAAAGCCCCGCAGGGGTTGTTTGGATTATGTTCTCGACATCAAATTGGCAAGAATGCTGAAACGTTTGGGATCGGCAAAAATGCGTCCCGGCTACTCATTTATTTTCAGAAATTATAATTTATAATTAATTCATTTTCCTTGCACAGAATATATGATAATTAGTTGAAGAAATATTTTATTGTTCGATAAAGATGAAGATGAAACAAATGACTGTAAACATTGCGATAGGAAATCCCTGCTGGAGATTATAACACTTTTACAACAGGACATGCAAAAATTACAAGTTGAAAACGACAAACTTAAAGAACATAGTAGTGCAAGGCCTATTGATAATTATACACAGAATGGATATACGGACGCAAATAATGGGCATGGAAGGTGGGAGACTGCCTCTAAAAAGAACACATGCAAAACCCAGCAATATAATTACACTTCTCCTTTCCCGACTCAAAATAGGTTTAAGTTACTACAAGAAGGAATAGACGTGGATAATATAGTTACAGTTGCGAAACAAAAGGAGGTTAGCAGGGAGCAGGACGGACTTAGAAGAAACAATTATGAAATGTGTAGAGGTGTAGTAAGTAATAACAGTCAAAAGAAACCTAAAATACAACAGTTCGCTGATAGCCAAGGCAGAAATATTGCTACGGAATTGACAAGAAGAGGATTCAATGCTACCGGTGTTGTAAAACCGGGGGCAAACTTTATGGCGGTAACTGCAAATTGCAAGAGAATGTGTTCAAACATGGATGCAAATGATGTCGTGGTCTTGATGGCGGGAACAAATGATGTGGCGAAAAACGAAACGAATGAATTGAGGTTGTCTCTTAAGCGCAGATTGATAGAACTTCGGAATACAAATGGGGTGGTTCTTTCTGTTCCCCATCGTTATGATTTACCAAGTTAGTCATGTGTTAATAATGAGGTTGACAGTGCGAATCAAGAACTCTCCATCCTTTGCAAATACTATACTAAGTGAAGTTTGTAGATATAAGTAAAATTTATAGTCATTTTCATACAACTCATGGTCTGCATTTAAATAGCTTGTGTAAATCCTATGTATGTGATAAAATAGTAGAAATAATCCTAAACCAAGATTTTTGTAAAAGTACATTAGGTAGGGTTATACCGGTACTTCCAAAAAACGGGTAGTAGTAACTGAGGTCGATCGAGCAAGAATGATACACCCTATTGTGAATAGTAAATCTAAGGTGTCCAAGAGTATACTAGGTTTAAGAGATAACTACAGTTATAGTATAGGATATATTAATATGCAAGGTTACCTTTGCCCAAAATTGGTTAATCCCTACCTCTAACTTCTAGTTCGACCTTCAAATCCATTCATTAATTTCACACTTTGATTAGTCGAAAACGTTCATTTGTTGTAAACTGTTTATTTCTAAGGTGTAATCTAATTAAGTGATCACTTTCAAACCTCTGCTTATTCTTTTCAAAAAGTTTGTATGAAAATTTCGAATTATTTTTTGTTCGGAACTTTAAATTTTCAGTTCGAAAATTTTGGTTTGAAATTTTAGGTTCAAAAATTTGATTTGTAAATTTCGTTATAATTTTTTAGTTTGACAAAGGTTGAAACTTTTAATTCGAAAATTTCAGTTCGAATTTTTCGTTTGAAAAATCTTCATTTCACTTTTGTTCGAAAATTTTAGTTTCAACTTTCTAGTTCTAAAAAATTAGTTTCAACTTCTTTTGGTTCGAAAATTTTGATTTCATGTTTCGAAAATTTTTAGTTTACATTTATAGTTTGAAAATTTCAGTGTGAAATTGTTTGATTTGAAAAAAATTGAAATCCAAATTTTTTTATTTCATCTTTTTTGTTCGAAAATTTGTAGTTTTCCAAAATTTGTTTCGAAAACTTTTAATTCTAAAATTTCAGTTTGAATTTTTTTCTTTGATTTGAAATTTCGAATTCGAAAAAAAATTATTTCATTTTTTTTGTTCGAAAATTTTAGCTTCAACTTTTCTAGTTCTAAAATTTGGTTTCAACTTATTTTAATTCGAAAATTGTGATTTGACAATTTCAAGTTATAAAAATTTTAGTTTGACAGGTTGAAACTTTTAATTCGAAAATTTCAGTTCATTTTTTTTATTTTATACTTTTGAGTTATAGAAATTTTAGTTTCAAATTTTCACTTGAACTTTTGTAATAACTATAAAATAGTGAAGACTCAAAATTTAATCGAATAGTTAAAAACCGTTTATTTGTTAATCGAATAGCTAAAAAGCGTTCATTTGTTAATCGAATAGTTAAAAACCGTTTATGTGTTAATCGAATAGTTAAAACCGGATAAGATTTGACAGTTAACCGTGAAACAATTCCCTCTTCGCACTCACTGAAAAATTTTTGCTAAAATATTTTGAGATGATTTTAACTGAACCGTCAGTGTTATTTAAGATATAAATTACACGAACTAACACCAAGACCAAGAAGGTAACCTTAAAGTATCGTGGTTCTCTCTTATCAAAAAGCTTAAGAGGAGTGCATTAAGGTACGCATATCCTCATTATATGTAAATAAGGTGACAGTAAACTCTACTTTGAAGAGCTCACACAACGTCTATGTAGAGCATAAATCGAAAACAGCACAAACATTTGTTAATATCAGTCATATAAGCCATCATCGAGAATCAAACTCATGACCTTCGGAAACCAAATTTAGCCTGTGCATGCCTATAACGTAATAAAGAGAATACATGAGGTTAGAAACCTTCCCAAATTATATCTTTAGCAATTTTAGGTGCTCAAATACCAAAATTAGTTCTGGAGACCATGACTTTGGTTCTGCCAAATTAACCCCACCTATCATGGAATTTTAGTGTTCGTTCATGTACCCATGCCCTATAAAAGCCTATACTCATGACGTCATTATTATTTATTCACGAACGGAAACAAAAGGTAGTAACTAGGTTCAGCTCATCACTTCCCCTTTTACCTTCTCTAGGAATGAATGTATTCTTTCAAAGTAAACCATTACACATATATGTTCATGTTTTGTCATAAGAAATAACTCCTCAGTGTTACCTCGTTACATAAGTATGATTAATCGTTATTACAATGAACCAATCAGTTTTAAGCAAAACGTAAATGTGACGTCACAGACGAAAACTAGAGGTACTAACTAGGTCCAAAATAACATAATCTCATCCCTTTTCTCCTCAAAGAATGAATATATCTTTTTCAAAGTAAACCATTACACACTATTTGACAATTAAACACCGTACTTGTTCAAACAAACAATGCCAACAATACTGTGACAACGAATACGTAAGCATATGTAACACGATATAGTTGACGATTCTTTTTCAACATATGATTATAAGTCAATACACAAAGAAGCTTTTTAAATCTTTCCAACAGTTTTATTTAATCCAAAAACGAATACAATATAAATTATTATTGTTAACCAAGTCTCGGATCGCCCCTCCCCCTCTTTTATGCGTCTCAAATAAATGTATGCTTCCCTGGACACACTTTTTGACAATTGAATATCGTGGTTCGAATCCCATAAGTCCCGTGAATGAAAACCATACCTTAACCAAAAATCAAGTATTCCTCCCAAAGTTTTCGAATTAAGTTGATTTTGAGTTTAACGTCCCGTTCAGCAGCGAAAATAGAACATACTAGTTAACGTGAAATCCGAACCGCATGAGTTCCTTCCGGGAATCGAACCCTGGTCTCCCACGTTAGAGGCGCATACGCTAACCGGTTAGCCACGAAGGAACTCCAAAGTTTTCGAGTTTCATATTAATACTAATTTATACTATTACTGGGTCTACTAATTCATAATGTAATAGGTCATTAAGAAAGAGATCAAACCTTGTTTTGGTAATTTTATACCCATAAAAGGGAACGAAAAAGCCATCATAAGCTCCAAGCTAAAAATTCCAATTCAGTGACGTCAAACGAACATATTAGCTCAAACCAAATACCTCTACTTCATTCATACCAGTAGAGGTGTGGTGGCTCAGTGGTAGAGCATTCACCTCTGCTGTATGTGGTCCCTGGTTCATACCCCGCGAAAATAGCTTTGTGGTGGGCAACATTATACTCAGGATACTCCAATTTTCTCCCACACTTTCATTCATTTCTCATCGTCACCAGCTCCTTTAGCCTAAACGGCATAACCGTGGGACGTAAAACTAAAGATTTTATTTGCACCAGTGTTAGTCCATCTCATCAAAGATATAACAATCTCCAAATTTTATGCCATAAAAGGGAACGAGAAATAAAAGTCATTCATAAACCTGTACTATTTCATAACGTAATGAATCATCAAGACCATATTTTTAGTAATTTTAAAGAATCATCATAACATCTGATCCAAAACTCCCAATTCAATGACGACATAGCGGGGTCAAGGTAACTCTGACTCATTCGCACCAGCGTGCATGGCCCCTGAATAAGCATAAGCAAAATTTCAATAGGTGACGCAATCCCGGGCCAAACATCCCTGATTCATTCATTATGGTCCATGGTGGCCCCAAATTGGATAATCAAGATGTAGATAGGGTCACCCCCTTACTACTCCCGTCCCACATACGATTCCTCATGCTATGCTCGCTCATTCTATTCCTAAAGTCCGTTTCTCATCCCAGCCTAGAATCTTTCATCAGCATTTCCAGGATCTCTTCCGTGAGTGTACTACAGTGGAAGAACGTTCAGTGAATCATCTTCAGGACACCATTGTAGTCGCTGCCCACAAAGCTGTCACTCCTACAAAGCCGCCTACTTCTACAGCTCGCTCTAGTCGCTCACCTCTCAGCAATTCATCATGGTGGGACATAAAATGTCAGCGTAGTTGTAACTGTCGCAAGAGTTGTCAACTGGAGTACCTGCGAAGTAGATCCCGAGAAACTTACCTTAGATATCAGGGAGCCCATGCCAAATTTCGACGAACACCAGCTTCCAAGGAAAAGGCTCACTGAATACAGTTTTGCCTACTCTAACTCTCTCCACCACAGACCGCGGTAGCTCAGTGGTAGAGCGTTCACCTCTGGTGCTTGGGGTCCCGGGTTCGATCCCAGCCCCCGTCAAGTGAACTTTGTGGTGGACAAACACCGTGTCGGTGGGTTTCCTCGGGGTTCTCCCGTTTCCTCCCACTTTCTTCAATCCACCACTTCATTCATTACTCATCATCACCGTTTCCTTTAGCCTAACCGGCATAACCGTGTGACGTAAAACTCAAAGATTTCATTTCATTTCATTTCTCTCCACCACACCTCGACGTTTATGGAACTATATCCGATCCAGACTGCAAGGGTACATTCAGAGGCCTCCACCAACGGTACTTAATGAAAATTGGCTTACTTCGTTTCATGCGATGGTCACTCCGGCAACTCCATTACCGGCTCGGCAAAACCTGCAGCACTGCTTGGTCCCTTCTGAAAAGAATCCTCCTTTACTTCCGATTACAGCCACAGAGCTTCAACGAGTGCTTCAGAGTTCTCTCTCTACCTCACCTGGTGTTGATGGTATTAAGTTTCGCCACCTTCTGGTATCAACTGCTTCCTGCAAGCGGTTTCAACTATGTGCTGCAACTGTACAACAGCGTACTACAAACTTCACACGTACCGCAGTCCTGGAAATACCACCTTGTTGTGCCAGTTCCGAAACCTAATGTACCCTCTGTGGACCCTAGCAGCTACAGACCGATCACACTATTGCCGTGCATCTCTAAAATTTTTGAGAAGATTTTCCTACAACGTCTTATGTGGTGGGCAGAGTATTAGGATATATTTCCCCCAACCCTTGACGGGTTCCGCCGATCTCAAAGCACACACGACGCTCTTACTAGTCTCGTCACCGACATATGGAGTGCTTTTCAACGGAGGGAATATCTGATGGCAGTTTATATTGACCTCGCACGAGCCTACGATAGTGTACCCTTGGATGTACTCGTCCAAGAGTTATATTCACTCAAGATTCCAGCTGGATACCTCCACTTCATCCATAATTGGCTCATACACCGACAAGTCTCAGTGCGTGTTGGTCACTGCTATACAGACCCCAGGATAGTATCCCAAGGATTGCCACAGGGTTCTCCACTTTGCCCGCTTCTTTTTAATCTATTCACCATCTCGCTTCATAGGCAACTTCGAGCGTTAGTCAGAGTAAATCAGTTAGCCGATGATTTCTTGTTATAGGTTCGCACTTCCACAGTGAATCATGATGCCAATAAACTTCGTCAAGCCATAGACAGCCTACAACACTGGTGCAGAGATCATGGCCTTAGTGTAAACTGGCGTAAGAGTCAGTACACCATCTTCACGCGGAAAAGGCGAACAATCGCTCCGCCACTAATACTTCAAGATGCCCAACTCTCACCTGTTTCTCATCTCCATTACCTCGGAGTGACATTGGATTCTCGACTCCTTTGGAAAGCACATCTCGACACACTTAACACCAAAGTGCAACCCGTTCTTAACCTTATCAGCCGACTCAGTACTAAGAGATGGGGATTGGATATCAGATCACAGTTATGTATATTTCGTCAGTGCTTGGAATCAAGGCTTCTATATGGCTGCCCAGCTCTTTCTCCACTACCTCAGCGTCTCAGTAAACTGTGTGTTCGATTACAAGTGCAAGGACTCGGTTCAATACTTCGGCAACCTCGAAACTCACCAAACAGGGCACTCCTGGAAGAAGCAGGTATCATTCCATACAATATCCAAGCTTTTCATGTAGCTAAACTTTTCATCTGAACCGTATGGCAATTACAACATCACACATCATCCCCAAAACACAACTCCTATATGCTACTAACCGAATCAAAACCCTACCCTATCATCGCCAGCTGCCTTGGGCCTATTTTGCGTATGTTCGTGTAAAACAATGGCTGAATTTTATCTACCGCACGCCTAAACTCGCATCCTACCAATCCTCATACACCACGCACATCACTCCTACGGAAATGGAATTTCCATCTCTTTCGCCTCAAAGATGGGGATGAACTGGCCAAATAACGCTCCCAGCTCTCTAACAATGTATTTATGGAAAGACTATATTAACCAACATCATGCAGACGCTTTATTAATTTACACAGATGCTTCTAAACAGGTAAAGGCTGAACAATCGAAGGTGGGCATTGGCGTATTTATACCGCATTACAATTTGCGCTTCCATCAGGCATTGCATGGCCACACATCAATCAACATGGCCTAAGCGTTCGCTATTCGAGCCGCATTAGAACGTGTGTTATGTCTCCAAACACCTGTTAGCTGTATTTGTAGTGATAGTCAGAGTGTTCTTCGTCGTCTTCTTCCTATAGCCCAACCAGCTCATTCCAACTGGATTCTGGTCAATATTCTACAACAGGTATGTCAAATACAAAGCAAAGGACTACAGGTAACTTTCATCCACGTACCTCATAAAATATAAATACTCATAAAATGATACCAGGTAAAGAAGAGGCTGACTAATTATGTAAACAAGTAGCGTTATTAGCGCCTGTAACGTTCATTTATCCCAACTCTTGGAGAACAACAGCAGAGCGAATGGCGAAACTATCATCAGGCTCGAGGTGGACCAGGTAAATATTACTGGCGACTAGAACTTAATCCTACCACGCGTTCTTTTATCTATCACCCTAAATGGACTCAAGCTCATCATGTGTTGTTCACACGACTTCGACTCAACACCGCACAGACTCCGGTGCAAAAATATCGTCAGGGCCTACGGGATAATCCACTATGCTATTGCCAGGAAGATCTAGGTACCTTGAATCATCTAATCCACGCCTGTCCGTACACCCAACACTACTGACCAGTGTTTCTTTCTTCCTTGCACTCTTTACTTGGTTATGGTCTCATGCCGGTGTGCACCATTCTATCCATTAACAATTCCACAGTGATTTATCATCTCCTTCAGCTTCTTCTTCTTGATAAGCTTGATCTGTAATCACTGACAGCAGCCCATACTATCTTTACCTGCGCTACATGACTTCCTAATCTAAGCTAACCTTCTCCGTAATTTAACCTTGCACTTACCTTTCTTACTACACCCTATGTTCAAGGCGTCGCTGCTGGAACAAAGGAGGGGAAGCGTCTCCTCTCCCAGACAAAGTGGAAGTGGAAATTTGCATCGGAACCAAGGATGTTTACCGGAACTACAGTATTTGAGATAGACTTTTGATTTCGCTTCGACTGGATGTACACCTGTGACAGGTCTACAGCAGATTTCGAGTGCTATCAAGTGACAATTTATTGTGTACTTGACTTGTGTAGTGTTCTTCACCTGTGTAGAAGCGTGTATTAGCGCAATACGCACCGCTACGCAATACGCAATACACAATACACTTCACCTTCACGTGTGTAGTGTATTAGTGCAAGTTTTTTTTTATATTTTCTTTCTCTTTCGTCGCTGCCAAATATGGCAGCCTCCTCAGACGGACACGTGCTTCGATCCACTAATATGGATACTTCTTCGTCTATTTATTCTTCCAATTCTCATGTATCAAATGTGCCCTATGCACATACTAACAATAACAGCTATAAAACTCATCATCTAGGACCTTATGTCGTCCACGTGTCCTCCACGTCTGCTTTGAGCAAACAGCATTCTATGAAACTAGGTAGACTCTTATACAATAATAACCTAACAGATGTAACTGATATTCGCACTCTTGGCCCTCAGGGTTTTTCGTACTGGCAAAGCTGCCAACGTTTTATTTCAACATCCTTTATTGGCAGCACATAATTGGCGTGCTTACATTCCGAATTATGCTGTTTCTTGTTAGGATATATTACAAGGAGTCGATCCGTCCTTAACGGACGATGAACTCATCACTGCGTTGCGCTGTAGCGCTCCAATTTTACATGTTTGCCGCATGTTTCGTAAACGTTCTTCGTCTGATAATTCCTCAGTTCCACCTACATCTGATTATTCTTTACCTTCAACCTCCCATTCTCACCCTTCTGTTACGGATTGTACATCCTCTTCCATCCCCACCGGAACAATTGTAGTTACTTTCGATGCCAACACTCTCCCCTCCCATTGCACCCTTTTCTATTTTCACCTTCCCGTTGAAACATACCCCGAGACTAAAGCAATGTACTAACTGCCTATTTTACGGCCATTTTAAGCAGGCCTGCCGTGGTAAACAATCTTGTGTTGTGTGCGACCTACCCGGCCACCCCTCTTCCTCCTACTCTGCACCTCCCAAGTGCAAGCACTGTGCAAGTGACCACGTGGCTACCTTTCCTCAGTGTCCTGAACGCCTTATACAAATTCAAATTAATACCCTGATGGCTACAGAACATCTCTCCTATACCGATGCTAAACGACGTTATTTAACCACGACCCCTGTACAACGCTCCTTAAAGGGAGATCCACCTCCCCATTCTACTTCGTCCTCTCTTGCCACTTCTAGCTTTACTCCGTCCTGTATCCCTACCTCTGCTTCCTTTTCATACTCAGCTGTTATCTCTCGGCCTTCCACTTCTCATTCTCCTTCCGGTGTTAGAAAAAAGCGCTCTCTCAATCCTCACTCTTTGCCTTCTCTTTCTGCCCGTACCCCATCTCTTCCACCTGAACGATACTCTTTAGCATTTTCTTCCCTTTCCAGCACCGTCAAGCTTTTCAGAAACCGTCACATGCGGCAGATCCTATACCTTCTTTTTCCTCCGCTGTTTCTTCTATCCTTTCTATTTTAGAAAAATCGCAACACAAATTTTCTCCTCCTGACTATAAATCTTGCATCACCATACTCAAGCTATTACAATCACATTCACTATAACATCATCTGGTTCACGCTTTTCTAATCTCTTACAATGGAAGATGAGGAGTTCTCGCAGTAAAATGTATGCCTTACATCACCTCATATCTCTATTCCATCCGTCTTTTCTCTTACTCCAAGAAACCTGGCTTACAGATTCCTACCGTTTTAACACCCCTTCTTACCATTGGCTTCATAATGTTCGCCCAGACGATCGAGGGGACTCTCTCTCGGCATTCACAATTCTTTACCTTACGTTCTACACTTCTCCCATCCAATACCCAGAAGTTCAATGTCAAATGGTCACCGTTCACTCTATCACCCTGGTTAACCTTTATATTCCCCCTCACGTTCACCTTCCCGATCTTTTCAATTTCCTTTCCCCTCCCTGGATTCTAGGCGGTGACGTAAATTGTAACCACCCGTTCTGGGGGCTCCTTTTTCCAACCCCACTGGTTCTACCCTGTATCGCCTACTTCCCACCTTACCCTGTACTCTTCTGAATACCAGCACTCCTACACGTCTTCCCCATCCCCGCGAACTTCCTACCGCTCCTGATCTCACCTTTAGTTCTCCTGCCTACTCTAGCCACCTTACATGGACTGTTTCTTCCGAACCCTACGGCAGTGATCACTTCCCCATCATTTCACATAACTCTACTTCTCCCTTTCCTTCCTTTTCCCCTATAGGTCGCCCATATTCTACTAACCTAGATTGGTCCCTTTGTTCTTCCTGCTTTGATTATTTCTCTCTCTCTCCCTCGTCCAGTGATCCTCTCCGTCTTCACACTGCTTTCTGTTCACGCCTTTCCCAGGCAGTATCACACTCCCACCCTGATCCCTCTCCCTCAATTCGTTCCTCTATTGTCCATTCTCCTTATCCTAAATGGTGGACTAGGGAATGTCAGCAATGGATTTTCCGACGGCGTCAAGCCCTTAAAACATACCTCGCCACTCGCTCCTATTCCAATTTCTTGGTATATCAACAAACCCAAGCCACTACGACCCGTATTCTTCAACAAACCCGTCGTAGTGCCTGGCGACAATTTAGTTGCAACCTAAGTTATGGTTCCTCTTTATCCTCCATTTGGAAATTTTATGGGTCCCTTCGTAACAAGACGTGTCGTCCTCCCTCTGGTGAATCTATTTCCTCTCCCTGGCTCCATCAATTCCATTCCCAGTTAGCACCATCCACGTGTCTCTTCCCTCCTCTCTGGCTTTCTCCTCTTTATTCTCCGGAACCATCTACCCCTATCCATCTTCAGTTCACTATGTCTGAACTTTCTCCCATCTTATCCCGTCTACCCACCTCTACCTAACTCTTCATCTGGCAAAGACGGCATACATTATCGACACCTACAACATCTTCCTCCACTGTACCAGAACTTCCTACTCACCTTATTTAACTCTGTCTGGTCTTCTGAACGAATTCTCCCTCCGTGGAAAGGTTATGTTTTATTCCCACCCTCAAACCCACAAAACAACCTGGTATCGCTGAACATTACCGCCCTATCACCCTCTCCTCATGTCTTTTAAAGGTCTTCGAACATCTGAAACATCGCCTCCAATGGTTTTCTGAACACCACCTTTTATTTTACAAACAACAATACGGTTGTCGACTTGGTTCCAGTGTTTCTGACTGTGTGTCTGTTCTTATCTCTGATATTTGGCTTGCTTTTTCCCGTACCCAGTTTGTTTTTGCCGTCTTCATTGACCTTTCTCAGGCTTATGACTCTGTTCCCCTTTATGATCTCATAGATATACTTTGGCAACAAGGTATCCCTTCGAAATATCTCCGTATTATTTACAACCTTCTTGTCCAACGCACATTGTATCTTCGCCTCGGTTCCCAACTCTCTGAAGGTCGCACCACTTCCCAAGGTCTTCCTCAAGGTTCTGTATTATCTCCTCTTTTGTTCAATCTCTTTATGGCCTCTATTCTTCGCCAAACCAGTAACACTGTACGGATTCTTTTCTATTGTGATGATTTAGCCTTCTATATTACTTCTCCCTCCCCCAACTTGCTATACCCCAACTCATTTCAGCTCTCACCACATTCTCCACCTGGTATTCCCAACATGGCTAAGAATAAACTGGAACAAAACTTCCTTTTTAGTCTTTACTCGCAAACGCACTCCCGCCCTACCCTCCCTTATTTTTACCGGTATTACTCTTCCTCGCCGTCCTTCTGTTAAATACCTCGGAATCGTCTTAGACTCTTATTTATGTTGGACCCCGCATTGTCACCTTCTCCATAAAAAAAACATCATCCTTTTTACGTTTAATTTGTTCTATTTCAACTTCTACTTGGTCTACAGATTTCCGTGTTCTCCTCCTGTTATATAAACAGGTTTACTTACCTATTTTAACGTATGGTGGTTTTTTTTCTATCTCCTCCTTCTAGAGTCTTTCAAAAATTCCAATCCCTTCAATATACTACTCTTTGCCGTACTCTTAGCCTTCCATCCACCACTGCTGCTACTGCGCTTTATTCTGAGACCCGAGTTCCACCTTTAGCAATTGCGTTGAAACACCTCTCTGATAAATTCTGTCTTCAACGTTTCCAATTTACACGATCCTCTCTCCTTCCTAAACTCACTCTGCTGCGACACCTTCATACAGGCCGCAAACGTTCTCCATATCTCGCATCTCCCCCTTTTATATACACCAGCTACCTAGATCTTGCACCACATCTGTTACACACCCAGCGCACGTATACATTCCCTTGCTACTTGCACGACTATCCAGTTTTTTCTCAATCTTTTTATATCATTTTTCCCCAATGGCCTCCCACCCACCTTTTCCCTCCCGAATCTTACCAACATTGTTTTTCCTCATCCATTCCTCCTCTCCCTCAGCACACTGTTCATTTGTACTGCGATGGTTCTGGCCAGGGCTTGCATCGTGGATGAGCCTTCTACGATTCATCTCTTCAGCAATGTTTCAGCTTTAAACTACCCCATTATATCTCTACTTTTCTCACTGAAGGTTATGCCTTGTGTGCGACTCTTCTTCACTCTCTACAGCATCAGTATACATCTATCTGTATCGCCACTGATTCTAAATAGCTCCTCCAATCTCTACAATCTTCCCCCTGGACTTCCAAATCCTCCTGGATTCTTCATAAAATCCGTTTTCTTCTCTACCGTCGGATTTCCCTCAACTATACTACTTGCTTAATTTGGTCCAAAGGTAATGCCAACATCTTGGGAATTATCTAGCTGATGCCGCAGCCCGTTCCGGAGCCCGGCACGGTACTCCCATAGATCTTTCAGTCTCGCCTATTGACCTTTTTCCATGACTTATTACACTCCATTATCAACGCTGGACTGCTTATAATGACTCATGTACAAAGGCACGTTGGTACTAACACCATCCTTCTTCTCTCCGCTCACCATGTTCAACATTCAACATACTTTCCCTCCCTCCTACCTCCATTTTCTGCTCTGTAGCAGACTTCACATTCTGTATACTCCCTAACGCTTATATCTTCTCCGAATACGTACTACTCCACTTTGTAACTGTGGTCTCGATACAGGCTCCATCGATCATCTCATTTTCTCCTGCCCTTTCTATCAACAATATCGCCCGCCATTTTTCTCTCTTCTTCATAAATTTCACGGTTCTGGTCCCTTTGATGTAGATTCGATCATGTTCACCTTATCCCCACCTGTTCTTACTGCCTATTATCTTTATTTACAAAGATCTACGCTATTTAGTATCTTATAAGCATATTTAAAGATTCATCTCAAATCATCATCTGTTTATTTTGATAACACCGTCTATAATTGCCGGGAGTACGATCGGTAAGGCAAGTTGCAACCGCAGAAGAAGAAGAAGAAACTACAGTATTTATGTTGAGTTGATCTGCCTATATTGATCAGCTAAACAACTAACAATTGATATACGTATTGCGATTTTGTAAATAGTTTGTTTCACTTTTGTGGTGAAAACTATTTCTTTTATTATTTATAGAGTTAGACAATAATTACTAAAGGTGTAAAGCAAATATATGACTCGAAATTTGAATGAAATTGTTTGTGTGTGTATGTTTTAAAAAGACGTGTACGAAATGAAAATCAAAGTGAGAAGAGGAACAATGGTAATTCGAAAATTTATCGTGCAACTTGAGAATTTGGATGTTACCATGTGATCATACACTTTCCATTGCGATTGTGCTCTTGTGCGAGATAATTAGATATAGGTCAAATGCCAGATAGTAGTTCGAGTAATGGCAGCTAACCTAACCCTAAACATCTTGGTCCTATGTTCCCCACAAAACTTTTTCGTGATGCAGATTGATAATAGACTTTCGTAAAAGTAACTTTGGCCGACAAGTCTTTACTTTAGGCAAAGCAGTGACAATAAGCAATGAATCTGAGCCGGTTCCCGCAATTATAGTTACAGTTCCCAAGAAGGAAAGACAGAAAACAACGTGCCCTGCGGGGCTCTAACCCGCCTTCACTCGGTCACGCTCGCTCGGCAATAATATATACTGATAGTATATCACTGCCTTGCCCAAAGTAAATAGTTGCCTTTGGCCTTTGTACCACAGAGTAGATCCAATATTATCAGGGTGAAAAACATGAGGTGTTTGTAATTTATGAGGAAATTCAATGTCATTGACTGCATGCTATGGAGGTTAACTGCTGTATCGCCGGACCAATTTTAGGTAATTTACCGGGTCAATTGGAGAATTTATTTAAGTTTGTGAGGAAGAATGAGTGAAAGTCAGGAAAGGGAAATAATAAAAGTTAAGAAAGTGGTGGTGGTATTTGTTGGTTGTTCTTGATGTTGTAAGCGGCACTGTATGTGGAGGCGGACGGACTATTTCGCGGAGAAGTACACTTGTTTTACTATACGAATCCCTAAATTGAAAAATGTACAGAAAAATTTGGGCAAGTCTAAATTGCCTATTTCATGTCGAGAACAACCCAATCAACCCCTGCGGGGCTTCTTACCAGTTCCTACTACTTCTACTCCTATTCCTACTTATAGTATGGACCCGTATAGTAATACTGCACGCCTAATAACGTAATCTAACGTAACTTAATGTAATCCAACTAAGTGGAAACGAATGCAGTACATTTTCGTACTGTTTTTCGATTTTCAGATTGGTCCGGCGATACAGCAGTAATGCCATGCCATGGAAAACTATCAACCTGTGGTAGGTGACTGCTAAAAAGCACGAATGCTTTCTAATCGAGATAGAGCAGAAGCGCAGCAGGGAGGTCAAAGCGTCAACGAGGTAGTGGGTCCATAGGGAGCAAGCGCATCAGCTCAGTGGTAGGAAATCAAAAATGAAATGAAATGAAATCTTTGAGTTTTACGTCCCACGGTTATGCCGGTTAGGCTAAAGGAGACGGTGATGATGAGTAATGAATGAAATGGTGGAATGAATAAAGTGGGAGGAAACGGGAGAACCCCGAGAAAACCCACGCACACGGTGTTTGTCCACCACAAAGTTCACTTTGCGGGGGCTGGGATCGAACCCGGGACCCCCAAGCACCAGAGGTGAACGCTCTACCACTGAGCCACCGCGGCCCTAGGAAATCCGTGGATTTTAGAAATTTGTGCCCCCATAAAATGAGGTAGCATCCAAAATTTTATCCCATTTCACCACATTTGGTTCAGATACAACTCTTGTCTTATTAGTTTTCGCTCTACGTTTGTTTTTCCCTCACTGCTAGTTGCTGTAGCATACACATCCTAGGTTAGTTAATAATACAATTAATTTGAAACACTGTCATATTGTGCTCTGCTTTTTTTTTCTTACCTAATATCGCATCAATACACAAATTAATATAGTCTAGAGTTTGACTTTTTTTTTTCTAATTAATCATCCTACACCGATGACCTTTATTGCTTTATTGTTTTCTCTTATGTTGACATCTCGTCTGATTCTGTTCATTTCTTCGTAAATTTTGTATTACGGAGCCACCATCTGCGGCAGTTAACCCAATTGTTTATTCGCAAAAAGTATTGTCTGGGAAATTCATTTATGTAAACTAGAGAACTGTAATAATAAGATAGAAGTACCATAAATTATGTAAGCATGACTAACATAATAAGATTCAATATGAGAATCATTGCATTTCATACATTTGTATTCTCGAAGTTATTGTAAATTTCAGCGACTTCGAATGACGTCCTAATCATCTGTGCTTCACACTGACAATTGAACAAGCTCCTACACTTGTAGTGGCTTATGAAACAAATCTCATCATACAAACATTATTAATAAAATGACAAGTCTGCTGAAGGATAGTTGTAAGGCATTAATAGATTAATTATAGTTAGTTCCTTAAATGAGAGCAGAATACTAGTTAGAATAGATTCGGTTAGTTTTAACATACTTAGCTTTTCTATTATGGAGATTACTTTTCCGTTATGGAGATTAAGCTTTTGTTTACATTTTGATCCGCCGTAATTTTGCACAAGGTTGTTTTAAAAAGTCGAGATTTGCTCCATCTACTTTCATTTAACAACCCTTCGAACGATGTGCTACTTAACCCCTCTTGTCATTTGAAACTTTTTAGTTGGACCCCACCTGGGAGCCCTGGGACAAGACATTTTAACTTAAATCGTTGTACTTTGAAAATAATGCCAAACTTCCTATCCTATTTTCAGATTTGTCTCACCGGTTTCGATTTATAGGGGTGAGCATGGACTTTTCAATTAAGTTTTTGTTTACATTTTGACCCGCCGCCATTTTGCATAACGTTGTCGTAGAAAGTCGAGACTTGCTCCATTTTCTTTCATTTTACAACAGCTTTCAAACGATGTGCTACTTAATTCCCCTTTGTCATTTGAAAATTTTGAGTTGGACTCCATCTGGGACCTGCGGGTGACACTGGGGCAAACTTTTTATCCCAAAAAGTTGTCCTTCAAAATGATGGGATACGTGATTGCCGAGTTTTCCATTTACCCAACTGTTTCCGAACAAATAACTCAGTTCAAACTATTCTTCCAGGTAATTTTTTGTAGTTTTTATATTACAAAGTATGTTGTAACTCACGATATTCCGCTCGGTGGCACGTATAACTTTGGGATTTGTCCAGTTGTAACATATCAAATACAATTGTCTCGTTCGGATCTCAGCGGAGCCACTTCGTGACCCTCCCTTGTAAGAATAATTCTAAATTCTTTGAATTACCATATATTGTAGACGGTTATGTGTGTAGATTGTATTTGACATTGTCATGTCTTTGAAGGTTGAAGTCATTGAAGAACTGAAGACGGCGAAGAAGTCCGTACAAAAGAAGAAGAAACGGAAAATGTCTCCTGAGGAAGAAATCCAAGAAAAGTGTGGGAAATTTGAAGGTAACGTTCCTACATAGTTCTTAAAAAGAAAAAGTTTTTTCTTCAGAACAATAATCGTATTTCAAATAACTTTTACATAAACTAATATTGTAGACAGTTTATCATCTTAGTAGGTATAACATGAACGAACTACACTGATTTAACCGTTCAGCTTAGTTTGTTTATATTGCACCGACGAAGATAAAAGATATTTTTCATCAAAACTTTCAACATTGTTTCAGGTACCACTGAACTTACGTCATACACGACTTTAGTCAATTCGCTGTTACGTAAATATATATTGTTTAAAAAATACATATAAAAGATTCTTTAAATAACGTGTATACTGCCGTACTTTTCTAGTTTATAGCCAAGTAAACACTGCTGCATGGTCATTTATAAAATAATACTGTATAATATAATATGTTGTAGTTTTTTACAAAGTTACACTTTAGCAGTTTACAAATTTGACTTACGTAAAATTCAGGTTACGTAAAGGTTTACGTATACAAGTCGGGGGTTTATTGTGGTTTATGCAAAAGATGTTTACGGTAAAGTTTTTCTTCTATTTAATATTCATCCAATAATATCGTTAAGCAGGGCCGTATTTAACATTATTACCCCTCCATCCTCTCAATATCAATAAATACAGGAGTAGAAAATTGGAGCTGGATGGCAGTAAGCTAGCAACTAAGAAAAAAAGTACTTAGTAGATGAATGAATTACTTTACAGTATCCATATGTTTATCCCAGTGAAATAATTTCGAGAGCCGCTGCTGTTCTCAGTTTTTGTGGTTCCAAGTATGAAAATCGATGAATACCTAAACTTGGGTCCATAAGTATCATATTATGGGTCCATAAGTAACATTCAATAAAACGTAAATCTTGGTATGTTGTACAAATATCATACCATTTAGACGTGTCGACGAAATATCACGAACTAAATAAATGAAACACAGCATTTGTAGTTTATTAACTGGCAAACCATTACTTCACAGAATGTAACCCATGTAGATTTTACTCGTTCTTTATAACCGTATGGCCAATTGCTCCATTATCACCCTTGTTCTTTTGGACAACAATGTACAAATAGGAGCACGGTGGCTCAGTGGTAGAGCGCTTACCTCTGGTGCGTGAGGTCGTTGGTTCGATCACCGGCCAAGGAGTTTTGTAGTGGACAACGTCGTACTTGTGGGTTTTCCCAGGGTACTCCCGTTTCCTCCCACTTTCTCATTCCACCAATTGTTGCATCATCAGGGTGTCCGCATTCTGGAAAGTCAGGGAAGTAAAAATGTGTCAGGATAAGTCAAGGAAACGGCAGATTAATCAGGGAAGGTCAGGAAAAATCGATTTACGTCCATTGTTCAATTATTGAATTTATGAAGTAGTGTTAATTTCTTTACTGTTACTGGGTTACTGGATGCAAAATGTGGTGTTCTCAATGATGATGTTGAGGGAGACACTGTTCTCTGAGATAGTTGTTGAAACTAATTTTCTGCGAGAAACATTTCTAACTGCGTCCTGGCATATTTGCTCAAAAGAGTAAACACTGTTTTAGAAGAATTGCATGGTGCCAAGAGTATATCTGGACAAGTGGCTGAGAACGCGAAGAAAAAATATCTCCAGCTCACAGTGAAAGCTCAGATTGAAGGAATTAAGGAACACTTCAATGATTACATAGCCAAGAAAGCAAATGGTATTGGATTTGATGATTTTTTTTTCTCTTGCTTACTCTTAGGAAATGAGAAGGACTTCGTTGATTTATGGTCTGTTATGAAGCTGTATTTTATCTTCTTTCACGGAAACGCATTTGTTGAAAGTGGTTTTTCAATAAACAAAAATCTCATTGTTGAGAACTTACAAGAAGAATCTCTTTGGCTCAACGAATCATATATGATTCTGTGATAAGAATAGGTGGATCCTCAAGAGAAACAATTACAAGAGGTATGATAAATTCAGTGAGAAGTTCAATGAGACAATATCAGATGTATTTGGAAAAGAAAAGAGAAATGGATGCCGGAGAGGAGAAGAGGAGAGAGAAACAATATTCAGCAACAACTAAAGGAGCTGGAGGAAGAAGAGAAGAAAATTAAACTGCGGAGACAACAAGAAAGATATTCAGATCAATGAGAAGAAAACTATGCAGTTGTTAAATGGGTTGTATTTAACAACTGCACCGGCAAAGGTATTTGTTACGTAATGTTTTCCTTTGTGATCAGTAAAATCGTGGATGAACTGTTTATTACTATAAACAATATTGCAGTACTGCGTACTTGATATTATAATGTGTAATTTTTTTTCATATCTTAAATACTCTGTATACTGTACATTTTCGTTAGTAGCTTCACATTTTGTGTAATATGTAATCAGTATCGACCTAATGCATATATTTGTAAATTTACATTCTTTTGGATTAAAGAAAAATTGAAAAAAAGAAAGAAACAGAAGCGGAGGGAGAACAAGGCTACAACAGTATGTTGTATATTTTTACTTGTAAATTTGGGCCATAATGCATTTTAAATAGGTACTAGACTGAATCGGCTATTAGAAGAAGAGAAAGAAAAAGAAATAATATAGTTATAAGGTTAATATAAAAAGATTATTCAAATGTTTTTATGTAATCAAAAATCTCGATGTCGTCGTCATGACAACAATATAATAAATAGATTTATACAGTTAAGCATGTAGATATCTTGGAAAAGTGTATAAGTAAAATGTACACTTCTCTTATATGTTTATTAAACTAAGTGTGCAAAAAGATAAATTGATGTATTTTAATGGCTCAATAATTAAAGAACCGTTATAAGGCCAACTATGGGGAGGGTAGAGGCTAGAGTTTCTTTCTTTTTTCTATATTTTTAAATTATTCAGTGGTCAGGGAAATAATGAGGGACACACGATGATCAGTTCGTCATATAATCAGGGATTTTTGTTCGCTAAATTGTGTGGATACCCTGATCATCGTTCACTTGCTTTAATCGTCGTCTCCCTTAGCCTAACAGGCATAATGGTGGGACGTTAAACTCAAAGATTTCATTTTACCAATGTATAAACACCTTTGGTATAACACTATTTATTATCTGTCTGATAGAAATGTAGATTTAGTAGACACATATACATTTCTGGTAAAATTATTTATGAATTTTATATTATTTTAATCTTATTTTTATTTTACTGTTTTATTGGACAACAGTGAAATAAACTTTCACAACTTAAGACAATTCTCATTCCACAGTAATGCAAAAATGTAATTTTTAATTTTTAATCTTTAAGTTTTGTAGTTAATTTTTACTGTTACTCTTTATGTCAGTAATTTTGAATTGTAATCAGTACCTTTTCATAGCCTTAAATTTGCGTTTAATCGGTTAAATTTTAAATTAACTTGTCCAGCAATGAGTATACAAGATGTCATTTTCATGGCATGAAATACTTATTCTTTGATTCCTCTGTATATATATATATAACGGCTTCTTTTTCTTACAGCGACTCCACCTCTTACGTACAGTTATGCATTACAGCATGTTCGCAGGGAGCTTCTTCGCCATAAATGGAGAAAAGTGACACGGTTTCTGAAAAAACTGTTACTAATAGCACCCACTAGCACACTAGAGGATTTTTTCTGGAAGGTACATATGTAGTTGTCTGGTATTGTTAGAGCTCTCTGTGGTTAAAACGTTGGCTTATTGTCGTTGAATTGGAGCTTAGTATCCCTTTCAACGCTAAGACTATATGTAACGTGGACCTACATTTTAAGATAGAATCCGAATCATCGTAATGCGGTGAATTTCAAGGCTGTCCGCTCGAGAATTGAACTCGAGACACCTTGCATCAAAGGCGTATGCATTAGCCATTAGACCAGCAAGGAGGGAAGGGACTGTATGGTTAGCACACACACCCTTGGCTTGGAAGACTGAGTTCGATACGTGGTGGGATCTCATGTAGTTCAGAATCCATATTAAGCTTCATGCTTATATGTAGCCTTGGTGCTGAAAAGAGACATTAAATTCCAAATCAGCTAATCAACTAGCCTTTTGTATTCTAGTTTACAAGCGTAGGTAGTTTTACGTACCGAAATTTTAGTTGTGTATATTAGGATTATTATATCCCTTGTGTGATGTTATTTATTGAGCGAAGCGAGCGGAAATTCATTATCCCAGAGAAGCGGAACACACTCGTGACTTCTTGATTTGGACTATTTGCAAGATCTTGACCAAATTTTGTATGATGGTCAAGATCAATGGTGGCAAGAGCTATGAAAAATAAAATTATAAACGATTTGAACCACGGAGGAATAATCAGTACAAAATATCTGCCACAGAAGCAACGGAGCTAGACAAGACATAAACATAGGCAACTTTTTATTCTTAGGTAACTGTTAGTGTTTTGTGGTAACTGGAACTTTCAGAAGATACGTTGTTCCGTTGGAATATGTAAGAACTTAGCACATCGATATGGATATAAAGTCGGCCTTATACAAGTCAGCCGTGTGCAAAGAATGTGTTTTGTATAGCCGTTTCAATAGTGTTTAAAATCCTATGTAGTCTTTTATAAGGATTTTCTGGAAGCTCGTACTAACATTTCGTTTACATTTATTGGAAATAGGAAAGAAAAAATCTGTATTTGCCTCCGTGCAATCACTATCCTTAATTTTGTTAGTCATTCTGGCACCCATTCTAAAATTTAGGAAAAAAAAAAAAGAAAAAGAAAACGTAAATGACCGCTTAGTATAAGAAAGAAGACAAAAATTCTGTTGTCCAAATACAAAGTTCTGTAATTAAATGAAAGTATATTCGTCTTTCAATGATGAAACTAATTTTACTATGTAAAAATAGATGATCAGGTATGTCACCTATAGTAAAATAAGTAGAGATGATAGAATGTATAGTTTCATGTAGTCTGAGGAAACTGGGTTTTAATAAAATTTGATAAAAGAATCTTTCTTTGAATATGAAAAGTAAAAGTAAAGAAAATACTGGAATTAAAAATTATGTAGGCGTATGAAAGGACGATTCAAATAAAAAAAAAAAAATGGTTACTTACCAATATATATCCTCCCGTGGGAAAACTATAATTTGTTTCACGTAACCTGATAGGAAAAAGAAGCTTTTCCCCCCACCACGCTCAAGTACAGGTGAATGTTGGTGTTCCGTCTTCCGCCATCAGCCCTCGCACACGGAGGTATAGAGTGTATCTTAATATGTCTAAATAAATAAATACAACTTTCATAATAACACTACATACTTTAAAACACTGAATTACATTTACTTGTATTAGTGAGATAAGTAGGACGTGTTATTATAATGGAAATTTTATTAAACAGTTGTATTGTTTATTTTTCTTCTTTCTGGCAGTCGGGGTTCTGACAATGTTCGAATGGCAGGGTTGGCAATCGAATGGGTATTTACTTATTGATACAATAATTTTATAATAATATAAAATCGAAAACGAAATATTTATAAGTTTTACGTCCCACGCTTATGCTGGCTAGGCTAAAGGAGACGGTGATGATGAGAAATGAATGACATGGGGAATGAAGAAAGTGGTAGGAAACGGGAGATCTCCGAGGAAACCTACGCACGGACCCATGCACCAGAGGCAAACGCTCTACCACTGAGCCAACTAGGGCCCAGGCGTGCAGGATCATCTATTGTTGTAACAACAGTTGATTGTTGTATAAGAAAAAGAGAGTAACGATAAATACGAGTTCGTTCAATTAAACAAAAATAACGAACTTTCTGGCTTAAAGAGCTCAAAGGCTCATCGTAGCAGAAACAAACATTTCCATTAGATTTTAAACTGTGAAAAGTCAATGTACCATGTTTGGTATCAACCATACTTCGAAGATCGTGCTTTACATTGTCCGAAAACCTTCTCTTTCGCTCACCTAATAGTCTCTTTCTCCTAGGCTTTTCGAATAGGACTTGGTGCGTATTTCCCACATAAGCAACGTGTCATGCTTATCTTATACGTATTGTCTTTACTATTTCTATAATACTCGGTGACCTGTAGTTGTTGTGAAATAAAAGCTTGTATAGCGTTTTAATTCACCTGAATGTATGTCTCTTTTGCTCCGAATATTTTTATCAACATTTTATTTTCGAAACCCCGCAGTTCCCGTTCTTGTATTCGTGTTAGGGATCAATTTCCATATTCATAGAAAATTGGGCGGATTAAGTTCTGATTGATTTTAATATTTTCGATATTTGTTAAGACAATAGTGCATAAATAATATGCAATACTTTTCTACAAAACAAAAATTAAAAACAGTAATTGTATGTTACTCGGAATTGATAGCTAAAAAGAACAGCAGTGCTTTCTCAACATCAGGTGCGAGCGAATTGACATAGGAATTTAGAGTTTACACGATTCTGTTTATTAGAAAAGCTTCCCTCTCTGTGAAGGTCAACGACTTGCTTTCCCCTTCTGTAGTGGTAAGTGGTGGGAGGTAGGGGAGTTTCCTATCAGGTTGCCTGAAACAGACTTTAAATATTTTCCAGACGTATCGGAACAACAAACTAGTTCCGTCTTTAGTGGAAAGGTAACAAGGATAAAAATGAATAAGAGAAATATGATTTGGTACAAGAATACATACCACCAAATAAGCGTAACGTAAAAAAATAATCGAACACGTAGATCGATACAAGTTTGAAAAAAAAAGAAAAAAAAAAAAGCTATTTCCAAAGAAACAAAATCTTGGATAGAAGTTGTATATTTTCCTTAATGATCGACATAATATCTGCTTCCAGTATCCGTCCAAAAAGTTTAGAAAAGCATCTCACCGGATTTAAAAGTTATTTTATTGATCTATTAAATAAGTTAAGTCTTTACCATGCTCAGTGTGAATGTGATTCTTCATATATAAGTCAAATCAAGCGCAATATTAACATTCGAATTAAAGAACACATTAGACAATCAAAAAAAGTCACAAGAAAAGGGTATGTCTAGAGCAACATACATAATATAAAACAGGGTAATGTAATAGGGTCAGGAAAAAAAAAAGAGATATTAAAGAATCTTTTTTTTTTATTTATTTATAAGTATAAATCGGCTTTAAATCTGGATTCTGACAACATTGATAAAATCTGGCTATACCTCCCTTTGGTGTGTATTTTTTGACAACAGTGACGTAGCATATACACCACGTTTCTCTCAGACTCAACTCTTCCTTTCTTCCATTGTGCTCTGCTTGTTCTTTTTACTACCGATTTTTACTGTACGCTTAATTTGCGGTATATATTCCTGATCCCGTTCTATATTTCTCTTTATTTGTTTTTTTTTATCTTTATTGTCTTAGCACTGAAGACGAAACTAGCTTGTTGTTCTTGTGTATCTAAAGGATACTTCGTTTTCCCACGGGAGGATATATTGTTAAGTAACCATTTTTGTGTTAAATTAAAATTCTGGAAATTTATAAAATGACTTTCTTTACGAGAAAAATGAAAGTTGGTGCACTACAGAAAGTGTTCAGTTTGGATCCTAAAACTGAAATAGTGATTTGGTATGTTAATAAGATTATATTGTGACAAATTATTAGATAAGGCCATAGGTTAGAAGCATCATTAGTAGTAACAGCATAGTTTTTTTTTTTTTAATTATCATTAATAGGTATTAGTATTAATAATAATTTTAATTCTTTCACCACATGTTACCTTGAAGGCGAAGATATTGAAAGACTTTTAATTGCCATTATATTTGTGTTTTAACTCGACGATCCTAAATCCCACATATCAAAGCCAATTTGCCTGTTCATTTAACATATAAAAATGAAACTGATCTTATGTGGGATCACACCACATAAAATCGGCTGAACCGTTTAAAATGAAGTTTGGAATGTAGCCATCACCTATCTCCAGTTGGGTTTTTATAATATCACTTTGATTAAAATGCGTATCCTAAGGAGGGAGCTATCGGAGGTCAAAATTACGAGAAAAGCCTCGCGCATTCTCCCGAACCAGTCAAGTTAAAAAGGTAAAACTCAGTACCTAAAAATAGACTGGCTTCGAACTAGTTTTTTATTGTGTCACTTTCATTAAAGGGCCCGTCATATGGGGGATAAACTCCATTAAAAATAAGTGGACACGTGTCCAAACTTTTTTGAAAATTTCCATTTTATGAGAGAGGGAACGGAGCATTTTCTGTTTTCATTTTTTTTTTCCACATTGATAGCGACGTTGTCAGATATTTCATCACAGCACGGTAAAACAAGTAACCCGTTTGAAACGAGTTTTGGAATATAAACAGTGCCCAGCTCGAGCTATCACTGTAATCGCTATCGAGCTAATCAAAGTATCATGTCAGTTTGATTAAAAGGCGTGTCCTAAGGAGGGGAAGATTTAAAATTTAATTAATGAAAGTGAGTGATTGTGAAATTAAATTTCTTGTGCACTCTTATCAGGATTCGAACTCGGGACCATGCGCATGAAAGGCACACATGCGGTAGCGAGCCACTAGACCAGCAAGCAGGTCGCCAATAATAGAGAGTCTCTTTCGAGCCCTTTAAGTTAGGAAGATGAAACTCAGTATATAAACTCCTCATTACAAATAATCGTTACGTCTTCTTTGTTTTCCAACATTTTGGTTTTAAGGGATGAAGGGGGAAATGTTTATAATTTCTTTCCCCACATTGAAATTGGCTGTTTGTGATCATGGAAATGCGGCTGATCCGTTCAAAATAAATTTTGGAACATAGTATCTGTCTTAAGCTAAGTTTCTAACATTGTCACTTGGGATTAAAGAGCCTATCATAACGGGGGTAAATGGATTCAAAATGTACGCCAAAAATAGTGTCTTATGGGCTTTTATCATTACACTGTTATTGAAATATGGATCCTTAAATAAAACTTGAAAACCAAATACGTTTCTGTATGTTAAAACAGGAGAGTATACAAACTAAGCATTAATTATACGTGTGATTTTCACTTAACAGTGTACAATACTCACTCCATTATGAATGGCGGAGTTTTAATTCCGTCCGCTGCAAAGGATGTTCTCGTAATAATACTTTTTAGCTTTCCTTTCCTCTCCGAGAGACAATTTACTGTTTTCTGCTTCTTTAATACACAGAAGCCGGAAAGTAACTTGAATTATATAAAATTAGAATTACTTATTTAAACTTACTGCTTTTTTAATAATAATAATAATAATAATAATAATAATAATAATAATAATAATAATAATAATAATAATAATAATAATAATAATAATAATCTTGGTCTTTTCAGGTGTGCTTTCTGGTGCTTTGTAAACATTCAAAGACGTGTCCTGATCATCTTGCAAACTTTATCAAGTAAGTTCTACGATATAATTGCGTCATCTTGGGTAACTTTTGTTATGTCACATCAAGTTTTCATTTCAAATTAACCTTTCCACTCTCAACTCTATTCCAATGGACATGTAGGTCATCATGTTAGTTCTTATTGTAATAATGGAATACTTTAGTTGAGAACATTTGGTACGTTAAATGAGTAACGTATTGCATTATTAATAGGATAATTTGCCATCGGACGATTTCCACTTTGAATCTCTGAAATAAGAAATATTTCTTTAAACGATTAAAGCAAGATCAGGTGTGAAAGGGTTAATAGAAGCAGGTTCAAAATTCTATGCACTTAATCAACGTGCTAGTAATATTATGCATGGATTTTTCAGTCATTATCCATCAAGACAGTACCGAATTAAAGAGGAGAGTTAGGAAGAAGTAACATAACTGTAGCATAAGAGGAAAACTGAAGATTGAACGTTATGTTTATTTTTACAGTAAATATATTTTCATTCAGTCGAATTTATGAATTCCGTAAAACTGAGATCGGAAAGATAGGGAAAGGTAGGTAATTTAAGAATTTTAATTCTTATGTAAGTGTTCCTAGGGCGATCCTGAACTTGACCTGCAAAAATTTAAGTTCAGTCAGGTGTAACATTCAAAGCAAGGGGCTTTTTAAAAATCAGTCGCATCTTGCCACTAATTACAGTTTTCTTTGATCATATTAATCAAAATGTATTTTCATCCACATAAAACTTCGTTTCAATGGAAAGGTTATAATGAAATACTGAAAAAAAAAAAAAAAAAAAAAAAAAAAAAAATCAATTATCCCACCACCGACATTCTAATAATAGAATATCGTGACAGTCTATATCGAGTTCTTTCCCTTGTGCTCTAATCTGTGATGTATTCCTTGGTGTTCAAGTAGTCAGTGTGCGTACTTTCTTTGTATATTCCTGGATTCGACTCTTGGAGTACTTACCTCAGATACAGTGGTTTAGATCCCACTTTAAGCAGTAAGTTCCTTCTCGTGTAGTCTCGGTGCTGAAAACGAGACTTTCCTCTCCCAGGTTAAATGGGAAAGTAAACTTCCATGAAGCAACTAGTTATATATATATATATATATATATATATATATATATATATATATATATACACTCAACATAAATTGCTCGATGGTACTTTAATGCTTAAACTGAAAATGAAGTATAATATTTTAACATGTGTTGACTTCCAAGAAACTGTATCAAGCATTTATACCAATTGGGAACACGATATATTTATGTAGTCGTTAGTAAGTTGAATATTCAGCAGATGACACAGAGAAACACAGATCTTCTGAAGCACATAAGTTTAACTCCATTTTCTACTAACTCTTCTCTACAGTTTAACAAAACCTAGAAGTCTGGTTAACTTTAAGTGAATGCTTAATGCATTTTTACGCTTAATTGTAAATAATGAAACAAAAATTGTTTCCACAATTTAGTTGAAGCTGTTTAACACGTATGAAAATGTAATGAAGTTAGACGAAACTGGTCAAATTTCGAAATAATAAATTATCACAGGGCTCATAGTGGTCTGGTCCCTTGTAAATAGTTGAAAAGTGACCAAAAGCACACGAAAAAGTGACCAAACAGTGCCCAAAAGCACACGAAAAAGTGACCAAAATCTCATCATGCCCTTTTTTTCCTTTGTCAATTTCTCAATCATCTCTCTCTTTGTTTGTTGTTTTGTTTCATCTTTTCTTCTTTACTTCTTCTTTTTGAGCTTCCTCCTTTCGTAGGTTTTCTAAAGTATGCTTTGTAGTTACCGAAAGCAGACTTAGCAGGTGTAAAATGCTTCTGAGTAAGTGGAACCAGTTTCTGGCCTATTTCCGAATTTCTTCATCCCAGACATTATATTTAACTTAGCATTGAGACTTCTCAAAGTCATGAAATATTCAAATCATCACCTACTCTTAAGAAGAACATACAAGAAGCATAACACAAGACGAACATGATGAACCACACAAACATACATACACACAACGTTGAGCGGAGCGTTAACTATTACGAGACAAAACTAAAAGACTATTATGATAGAAGAAAGAATAGACAGAGCAGGGATCTCAACCCCACCTTGAGAGCTTATGCATCCACCAACCATCCACTGTGCTTTAGAAAGAATAAAAGCTGAAGTGAGAATAAAGCTATTTCACATGTGGCAGCAAGTACTGAAGCTTTCAGAAGAGTAATGAGTAACAAGTTTCTACCTTTTTTTCATTTATTTTTATAATATATTTCTTAGGAAATTGCCAATGCAAAACATAAATCACACGAAAGTAATTTACCTCCCAAAAAAGTAACTTTTAGTGACCGACTTGAAAAAAAGTAACTTTTAGTTAAAAAAAGTAACTTTTAGTTAAAAAAAGTGACTCGCTATGAGCCCTGTTATCAATACATCCTTCTATTTAATTGTTTCTCAAATTTTAAATCTGTTTCGTGACTTCATGCTATATATATTGTGTGTGATTTGTGTTTATCCGCGTTACAACAAGATATCTAATTTAGTTTAGAGATACTATGTGATTTGAAAGAGAATTTTAGTGTCAAAATATGTCTATTTCAGAATGTGTCTTGGGGTAGAATGTGAGAGCGTGTCACTGAAGCGTGTGCTGAAGTTACCGACGGGGAACGAACCTGTCATACAAAGTGTTCCTGGCGATATCTCCAATTAAGTGGAGCTATCATGAACTGTAAGTAGATGTTCTTTTGTTTCTTTACACAACTTCGAAATTTATTTTTGATGCTGCTTTATGTAATAGGATGCTTACTCAATATTGAGAAAAAAATTACTTGCCCTAAAAGCTCCCAGAATTACCCAATTGTTTACGTAATTCTAGATGCTTTTTGGTATATATATATATTTGTGATGTGTCGAATGAAGGTTTCATTTAGTTTAATAATGAGAAATTAAATTGGTTGAACATACGCTTTTCTACACGTTCTACAGAATTTTCCCTGTTTTGTGCACTAATCAAAAATGGAACCATTATTTCGAAACAGATGTTTATTTTGCGCATTTTGTAGTAAATAGTCCCATTCGTAATGAAAAGAACTATTTATCTTAGACATACTCAATGTTTAACAATCAAATACATGTGTATTATTTTCCAAGAGTGTACCTATAGGGTGGCTGGGCTGGCAAATGTCCAGACACTCACAAGCTGGAGGGGCTACCTGCGACGCGATACAATTTTTATTTTATTTTCTTAGAAAGCGTTCTTAACATTGAAGAGATAAAACACATGGTATTTATTTCAATAATTACATCGTAATTATTAACTTGTAACGAACTCGATAGATTTTCAGGAAAAGTTTTAAATGTTCGGTCGGCACTTAACAATGAGATCTCTATAAAGTGACATCAATCAGTGAACTAGCTCCTCTTCTTACAGCGAAAAATCACTTTCTTCCATCCAGTTTTTCGAGTATCTATACAGTTTTGATGTTGTTTCTGACTATTTCTGTCAGAACTGTCAGTGATTGGCGTTTATTTTCCAAATAATAATAATGGCACTATCTGAGAAGAACCACTAGTCAAGAAAGATTGAATGATTATCACTTTTTTCCATCGAGCAGTCCTTGCCTAGAAAGCTGGACTTAAGCACAATAGATAATTTTACCTAAGTCTAAGAAAGAAGTGAATTATTTTAAGGTATGACAAATGGTATAAAATACTACAATACATTTATAAAAATAAATTCTGTACTATTTCTAATATGTGAGGTATAAAAATAATTCAGTTGTCAGCTATAGAAACCAGAAGACTAGGACTATCATGAAAGTTTACCAGGGACCTACACGCCTCTAATTATGCCTATAAAAATTCTTTCCTGTTGCTTCTCCGACTGTAAATTGATGCATGTCCGATATATCCAGTTACACTGCTGGCGAAGTTTAAAAACTAATTTCCTTACGTAGCAATCACTGCTTGTAACTCAGTTAAAAATTCAATTTCATATAATTCATAAGCTACAGCTATTAGTAACAGTTTATATGAAAGGACAATTGAAGAAAGTAATGGACTTCTTTCCGACGTGAAATATAACATATACTAAAAATCTCAGCTTGAAGAAATAATGCCAAAAACATTATTGAAAATCGCTATCTGTCACAAAAACTAAGACAGGTTGTGATTGTGATTGTATATTCTACATAATTTTCACATAGATATTTATGATTAAACTTTGGATGCTTCGTCCGCATTTTATTTTATTTGGTCTGACGTTTGAAGGTCGACTCACTGCCTGTATCAGCAGTAGTTATAGAAATTAGGTTATTGTCCTACAACCGTTGTGGCATCATTTGAATTTAGAATTTAAATTTTGAAATTGTATTATTATATAAATAATCAAACAATATATAACGTTAAATTTAATTCAAATTTAGAACATTGTTTTCTTACTTCCAAATGTATTGAAATAAAAGTTCCAAATTTCACTCGATTTCAAACTTGTTTTTCTGATCACTGAATTTTATTTCTATAGTCTGTCCTTAACTTTTTGGAGTGTTTCTACTAATGTGGCTCAGTGTGGTAGAGCGCTCACTTCTAGTACCTAAAATTAGTCGACCCCAGCTCACGCCAAGTGAACTTTGTGATAGACAGACATCGTGTGCATGGGTTTTCTCGGGATTCTTCCGATTCCTCCCACTTTCTTTATTTTACCATTTCATTCCTTATCATCATCACCGTCTCTTTTAGCCTCGGAGCATATCTTCGGACGTTAAACTAAAGAAAATATTTTTTCCTCCAGTACATGTACTATATGACCTTTTTGATTGATTTAATCGGATATATCCTATGATACATCTACCTAGGTATAGTTGTATATTTCATTGAATTTAACATTTTCTCAAGTCTAACAATACTTTGAGCTTCACCAGCAACTCCGTTGACATAAACAGCTAGTTTGGCGGTATCCGTAATAGCTGTTCTCTCATCAAACTCCAACAAGTAAAATACACATTTATTTGCTATATTTATTAACTGTATCTGTACGTTATCATTTACGTGCAGAAAAAAATAATTAGTTGTGAGGTCCTACTTCTTTTTCGGCGACCTTAACGCTCCCTCGCTTTTTAGATCCTTAAGCAGCCCTTCACTTTTATGTGATTGCTCACTGTGATATTATTAATATTAGTTTAATCTGCACAAAATGTCGGCTTCGTTTGTTCCGGATTATCAATGTGAAGATATTTTAAATAAATTCAAAAGGTACTCACCGTACTTTTCTCTATGTGTAACGGATTCATTCGAAAACTCATTATTCACTATAATGCCAGCATCATTAAAACATAGGTGAGGAATGATTTAATTTGTTATAGTTCGTGATAATAAATTCTGTATCTTCTGGTTCACTTTTCTCTGTAGCTGTTACGTAAGCAAGAACTTCCAGTGTATACTTTCATGTTACAGCATAATATAAATAGAAATGCTTTGTTATTGTTGTATGTGCAGGATACAAATATAGTGAAAGTACAAAATAAAAGTATGTTCTCAGACAGACTAAGTGAATTATGTTTAAGGTACAAATAAATATTTTTACGAAACTCCTGTGGTATGAAAATGTAAGATTCGCAAAATGACTAAGATTGTATGAAAATAAGTTAAACAAGCTATAAGATGAAAATTTTGTCCACAGTGTCCTGCCAAAAGTCTCCCTCAATTTTGTCTTTATAATTTCATTCCTACCAAAAGACTTCATAACTAATACGAAACAAGCTTAATATGTGTGCTTTCCCAATTTTCGCTATTATTACGAAGTTTAGTTCTTACGCGTAGAACTTCCAGTAGCACAAATTATGTAGGGCATAGTAAAATATTGCAACCAACACAACACACAAAACGAATCAACAGTAAAAAAAGATGCTTAAAGGAGCAGTTCGAGTTAAAAACAAGTTTGGTGCAATAGAAAGAGTAACAAAAAATAAGAGACCCGTATTTTTTTATATCTTGATAGGCCGTCTCGTTCAGCTTCTACAGACATTTGTTTTTGATGAATCGTAAATGGTGACGTCACTGGTGGGATACGCGAGAAATTCAATGTGAGTCAGCAACCACTCCCTTGTACGCAGCTGATAAACCTTTAATAGAGCATTGGATTTAATAGATTGTGTTTTGGACTTGTTAGCAGTCTTGCTCTGTGCTGAATTATTGAGGGAAGTTTTTGTTAGTTGTTTTTCCTATAGCATTAGTATAAAAAAGAGTAGAGAGAGAGCAGTAATTACGTTTGTTGTGCGAAACAGTGTTTCTTCCAGACATGTTTTTAGGGTGGCACTGTCTGAGAGATTCCCCCGGAGGAGACCAAAATAATACGTCTATAATATAATAAATATAATAGTACTGTATAAAAATAATGTGCCTCTCCGAATACTAAGTGTCCCTTTGCCCCCCCCCCCCCCGGATTTTTTTCTGAAAGAAGCACTAGTGTGAAGTAGAAAACACGTGTTAGTACACCACGTGCTGTGTCTGTGAAGTGAAGTAGAAATGCCTAACACCTGCTGTGTTTTCGTTTGTAATTCTTGTGCAATTGAAGCTGAGGACGTAAAGTATCTTTTCTTACGTTTCTAAGTCGTGAGAAATCACTAGATCGATATAAATTATGGCTCAAGAAAATCAATGGGAAAAAATGTACCAAATAATATCACTCGTGTTCCAAACATCTTGAAGAGCCTGCCTTCGAGAAGTCAAGTTTACTGAAAGAAAAGTTAATGCCAGTGGCGGATCTAGGCTGGGGCCGGGGGCCTAGGCCCCCCAGTTTTTGAGTGACAAAATTGATTTAAGCTATTATTTAGATATTTTTGAAAGTTTCTAGTAAATATGATATACATATCGTAGTCTGGGTTCTGACTCCCCCCTCTGAGTATTTACCGTCTAGATCCACTTCTGGCTAATGCCAGGAGAATTATTTACACGCAAACTGAGAAAGAATGCTGTTCCAAGTATATTATTGAAAGGTTTAAAATCCGAGCCATTGAACAAGCACCGATCTATGTCCAGTTACCAACGTACAAATATCGTACAAGACGCAATTGACGGTTGTAGTCAAGACGAGGTATTAGAGGATAATAGACGCGATGTCACTCATGATTCTGAAGATATTGCTTTAGAAATAAGCTATACAATGTGAATTAGGGAGTGAAATATACCGGCTTGTAGAAGGAATCAGTGACGATGACTGTTCCTCAAGACATTGATTCATCGTTTAATTTCTCTGTATCATGTGACAATGATGATGAAACGGGTGATGAGAGTTGTTCCGCGGACAGCTATGAGAATAAAAGAAATTTAACCGGTGAAGTGTTTTTCGTATTCTGGCAAACTTTACAGATGTTATTTCATTTTTGCCTCATATATTGCGCTCCTGTACATACCTTGAAGCACAAAATTATAGGGTCAGCGTTAAAAATTGCAACAAAACGTGAAAATGAACATACTTATGTTTGGGAATCGGAAGAATGACTAAAGAAAAGGTACTTAGGTGTTGCAGCAATCTCGTCCGCCATCTATTTACATATTGGTTTCGATTTTTTTTTTTAACGCTGAACTCATGCTTTATAGGATACGTTTTATAATATTATAAAAACGTTTGTACAGCTCACCATCAGATATCATTTTCTACATGCTGATGATATTTGTAAGTCTTTGCAATCAGTTCTGGAAAAGGAAACCGCACTTAGAACGTGCAACCGCACCTCTCACAAACAAAATGTTTGGCACTGTGTAGTGTGTAAGCCTGCTCTCGCTCCTTGCCCACCTATGACATCACAAAATCTTTCTTCCTCTGTTACTCGCCAACGACTGAACGTATCGCGATCAAACAAACACCATTCCTTGTAGAATTTTCAACTCTACAAATGGAAATAAATTGTAAAAATGTATTTCTAAGTCGAACTGCTCCTTTAAAAGTTCTTGAACAAATGCAAGGAAGAGTAACAGAAATTTACTTCGGCTACATTCCTAAGCTAACGAAATGAGATGATATAAGGCAATATAATGAAAAGATTCAACTTCAAGCTCATTAACCTGCTGTATGGATAACAGAGGCTGTACAGACTGGATTTATTAGTTTTGAATACTTTTACGAAAACGTAAATGGGAGGGGCAAATTATGCTAAATATTCCATGTTCGTTGTAAGCGTTTACAGCGTATAATTAGAATTAAATTGAAAATTATGTGTTCATATTTAGATTAGTTTGTTATGACATATTTTCTTCTTTTCCAGAATCTCTCAGAAATGGATCTTAACAGCTGTTGCAAAAGGAATACGTGAAGCGTTGGATGTCAGTTGAAGAATTCAGGTACTTTGTTATTATTATAGTAGTTCATTACTTCCTCTTTTGCATTACTTTACATCCCATGATGATCGTACTGTAATGATAGAGATCATATCAGCGCAAATATAATTCCATTGAATAGAAATCGATGTTGAAATGATCATTCAATGGATAATAACACATAACCATACAAGGATAATACATTTTGAATAATAATATTTTTAAATAATAATATTGTTGAAATCAAAACCCGAGTATGTATTTCTTATACACTTGTCTTCCCAAAATAGTGTTTACACTCTGAACGTTAGCAGTTTTGTGTGTGAGAGTGCACCACAAAACCATAAGATGTTCAAAATTTGTTTTATTTGCAGCAGTGCATTGCCTGTAACATTAGGACAGATCGACAAATAAGAAGTATGATTCCCACGGAAAAGAAGCCATGTAGTTTCAGTTATATGTCTCACGTCATTCGATGACAGTGGCTTTTGTGGCGAACATAGTGTTGTTCAGAATTTCCTACAAGTAGTAGTAACTGTTAAATCGGAAGGTCTGGGGAGGATAGTCGGATACTTCCTTGTCGACCTATTTCTCCTCCAAGAGAGTTTCATCCAGGAATGTTTACACGTCGTAATATGCCAGGAACTGGAGAAAACAGTTTCCACTTGGGTAGAGTTAGTGAACAGTTGGCACAGTCTTTTCTTGCAGCATGTTAAGAAGTTTCGTCCTACAAATCTTCCGGCAAGCATGTCACAGTACACTGTTAACCAAGGACGATTAAATGATCGTTTTTGCGCAATGTGAATATTTTCATTGCCCCAGTACACGCAATTGTGGCGATTAACATTACCATTCAGTTTAAAAATAGCCTCGTCAGACTGAATCAAATTAAATCAGAAAACTATTTATTACTATTGTAATGTCTACAATCCACTCACAGAATTCGAGATGTCTACTTATGTCGAGCTGATATAAGTGACCATAATATATTAATATGTAACATCATATTTCAACGAGTACAATATTATGTAAACAATATGGAACATTCACGTTTACCTAAAATAAATTATAATAAACTAAATAATTATTTTAGGAATACAAAACTTTCTTTAACTACTAATTGTATTGATGAACAATACGGTAAATTGATAAAGTATATGTCAGATGGGATTGAAATATCTAAATGTAAAAGTACGCATAAGGTCTGTAGGAAAGAATATAAACCTAAGTCTCCTTGGATAAACGAGGAATTGTTTAGTAAAAATGAGAGATAAATATTACTCTTTAATTAAAAAATTCCCAGATAATATAGATATACGTAATGAGCATAGAAAACTTAGAAGTATGGTAACAAAAGTCGAGACGGCAACTGAAGAGCGAGTATTATCACAAAAAAAAAAAATACAGGAATCTTTGTCTGACAATAGGAAATTTTGGGGTGTTGTTAAAGAACTATTAACTAATAAGATAAATAATGATATAGATTGTATAAATTGAAAATAGGAAATACCTTAGTTGATAATGAACGTAGACCAAATGCGTTGAATGATCATTTTGCAAATGTTGTTAAAACACTAGCATCAAAGGTACCCTAAATGGAAAATACAGCTTTGAATACGGGTATACCATACAACCGCTCATTCTTTTTTACGCCAGTTACCCACATGGAAATTATTGGAATTATTAGTTCGCTAAAGAAAAAAAGAAATCAGACAAAAGATGGATTACATAATGAATTTTTAATAAATTGCAAGGACACCATAAGCCATACTTTATCTGAATTAGTAAATCTTTTCTTTACTCTAGGCGAATTTCCAATGCAATGTAAAACTGCCAAAGTCATTCCAATTTATAAAGGTGGAGATAAGTTATATCCGAATAATTATAGGCCAATATCAGTATTAAGCTGCATTTCCAAATTAATTGAGAAGTGTGTACATAATAGAATGGTAACTTATCTAGAGTCTATAAATTATTTTTATAAATATCAATATGGTTTTAGGAAAAAAAATCAAGTACCTTAAATGCTGTAACTGATACAGTAGTAGAAATTCAAGAATGTTTGGATAACAATAAACTTGCAGCAGGATTGTTTATTGATTTAAAGAAAGCATTTGATACACTCAAACATAACATATTGCTTCAAAAGCTAGAAAATTTAGGATTCAGAGTATATCTCTTTCATGGTTTAAAAATTACTTGTGTAATAAGTCACAATATGTCTTAGTAAATGGAAGAGAAAGTAATGAGGCTCAAATAGAGTATGGTGTTCCACAAGGTTCCATATTAGGACCGTTACTGTTTTTAATTTATGTAAATGATATTCATCTGCTTAGTCTAAGAGGTAGAATAACTTTATTTGCTAATGATAGTGCTATATTCTATAAAGCTGATACTGTAGAGGAACTGATAACATACATTAAAGAAGATTTATCTACATTATATCATTGGTTATGCATAAACTCGTTGTCATTAAATTTAGAAAAGTCTCATTATATAATTTTTCACAAGCCGTTGTCAAAGATAATTCTTTCTAACAAAATTGGAATTAAGAATTTGGAGGTGAAAAGAGTCGTCGAATACACTACATATTTATGGATAATAATAGATCAACATCTAACTTGGGAATTACATATTAAAAATTTAGAAAAGAAAATAACTCCCATTGTAGGTATTATGTACCGCTTTAGAAAAACCCTAACAACGAACTTAAAAAGAATGGTATACAATGCATTTATTCAAAGTCATTTGATATATTTGTGTATTATTTGGGGACATGCTAGTAAATCGAAAATACAACTACTCATAATATTACAAAAGAAAGCCATTAGAGCAATGTATGGTCGACCTATGGGCTATCCAAGTAAGAGTTTATTCATGGGATCAAATCTACTGCCATTCGATTTATTAATTAAAACTCAATCCTATATGTATGTCCATAATGTACTTTCAAATAATATACATAGCAATCTACTTTTAATAAAGAGAAAAGAGGTACATAATTATAATACTAGAAAAAAGAATGATATTGATATTAATAATGTTAATACAACAAAGTATGGTATAAATAGCGTTAAGCATAACATTACTCAAACTTATAATAGTCTGCCAAAAGATATAAAGGACACAAAAGCAATACCTTTATTTAAAAAAGAAATCAAAAAAACACTTTTGGAACAAATTTGCTGAATAATCTAGTAGCCATAAAATGATAAATGAAGACAGTGGATACTGACACATTACTACATAAAATAAAAATAGCAAAAAGAAATGCTTAGTCCCTTAAAGTGAGCTGTTGCTCGTTGGGACAACATTTTCCATCTTCTACTATCCACATGTTACTTGGGTTCTTTCGTACCGTGAAGCAAAATGGGAAACTACGATTTCCACTTTGCCCAAAATGCAATTCACACTTGTTTTACTTGGTGTGCCATTTACCTACAGACTTGCCTTTGGTGCAGGAGGTTCCAGATTCGAAAGTCGCAGACATTAAACTGTAGATCTCGTCGTATGTAGCCTCACTGCTGATGAACGTAAAACCTTTTATACAAGTCACTCAGTTCAGATTTCCTTCGTTAGTTGCTGTTCTCGTGTCACACCATACATATACAGTTCATTCCGCCTCGAACTTTCCACGTAATCTCGTAATTGTTACACGTGGTTGTAGCGAGGTATCAAATTGTGTCTTCCATGGTATTCTCACATAGTCATTTTCCATTAGCGATTTATAATTCACTTACGTGGTTCGAAAGACAATTTACCAGGGTGTCTATCGGTCACGAAATTCATGAAAAAGTCACGAAATCAGAAATGGTAATGAAAGTCAAGAAAAAGTCACGAAATTTAGCTTTTGGGTCACGATTTTTTTTATCTGTACGAATATAAGTAGAGACTGGAAAAAGTTTGTTCTATAAAACCAAAATTCACTGTCAAAACTGTGTATTGTCGGCTTTAGACGCTACCAAATCGCGAGCAAAGCATGCTTCTATCGCATGCATGAGAATTCGGCCTAATTCACATTCAAATTCGCTCTAGAGAATGATCTTCAGCTGGCATCATTGAGCAGTGGCGATGCAAATCGCATCGCATCGCCGAAACCATCAACACATCTAACCAGTTTATTCAACTGTGAGAAGATACCAACTTTTTTATCACTCCACGGAATAGCGTTTGAAAGTAGAGGTAAGTGTTGAAGAATATAGGTACTGTTATTAGTTTTTGAATGTTACGAAATTTTATGGTTTGGGAAAGAAAAGGTCACGAAAAAGTCACAAAATGTTCATTTTGGAATTTTAGTAGACACTCTGTTTACTCATCTCTTTGTTTTTTCGTGTACATTAATTTCTGCCACCTTGCTCGCTGAGACTGAACTATAAAAACATTATAATACACTCACACGTAGACATTGCAGCTTCAAATACAAAGTCTAATCAAATCATCTTTCAGTGTATTCTGGTAATAATGTTCAAAGAGTGTAAACACTGGTTTGGAATACTATCATATTATTGTGTCCAATACAGTGGAGTATAGTATATACAATACCCGAAAACAGTAGAGTATTGCAATAATACTATTACAACAATAAAACAGTATTATTGTAATATTATTATTGTATCTTATTTATAATAAATATAGACATGCAAAGAAAAAAAACAGAACCTTTAATAAACAAGTATACAGTGTAGTTTGAGACACAAGCATAAAACGCAACATCATCAAAATATTCAATGTTATTTATCTATGTCCTGAGTATTCTTTGAAGCGATATTTCGTCCACTTTTGACAAGGAAAAATAACAGAAAAGGAGCTTTGAATCACTCAGGTGGGCTGCCATCTTCGCTGCCATTTGGATACTTCACGGTTATTTTTCTGTTCGTTAAAGTTTCTTTGTCTGCCTCACCCTGTCTGATGAAACATTTAAAGAAAGTGCTATTTCGTGTGTGTAAATGTGTTTTCACCATTTTCTTATAAGCAATTAATTTTCCATTTTCTTTGTTTTAACAATCAATCTGAGAAGAATGAACAACGGTGAACACATGCCATATAACAGGAAATCTAAAGGCAAGATATGTCACAAAACTTACTGATTGTCCATTAATTTAAGTAATTGCTTTTCTTAACCAGGTCGTTTCAAAATAATCGAAGTGGACAAAGTATCGCCGTAAAATAAATAAATAAAAATAAAAAAAATAATAATAATAAAAATAAAAAGCAAATCAGAATTTATCAGCAAACTTCCACATGTTTTGAAGAAGTTCGTGGGTAAACTTGACGACACCACCTTGAATTGTACAAGTCAATCGTGGTGGTGCTATGATTCTGTTAATGTGTTGGCTGGGATAACAATTTTGGAAGGACTAATGTAGTAGTAGCAAATATTCTGTTCAATAACTTATAGTTATTCTGTTAATATACTTCCCGTCCCGTCCTCCTTCCTTCATAGTATCGCAAGTAACAGTTTAGTAATGTTTTCTCAGACAAGCAATGAAGACCTAAGTATTAGTCCTCCAGTACTTGAGAATGTTACGTCAAGATATACATACATGAACTTTCAGAACCCAATGTTTTGTTACTCGATCTTGCGTTGAAAAATATCGAAACCTAGCCTTTGGTTTGTCGTGTTAGTACGTTAACTACAACACAACCCGGTCTGCTCGCTGACTAGTGACACATTTTCACTCTTGAAATGGTGCTGAGCCATTGCAGACTATTTGCACAATACCATTGCTTGGATAGCCCAGTGTCTCTGTTAATGTACCGTTATGACGGTGAGGTTAATATTTTGTACTAGAGGAATTACTTTTATTTTTAGTTACATCATATTTTTTACAGGTACGAATTCGGAAAGTTCGATTAAAGCTTCTAAATCACGTAAAGCATCACGGACTTTTCTGTTTATTATTATTATTATTATTATTATTATTATTATTATTATTATTATTATTATTAGTGAAGTAGTAGTAGTAGTAGTTGTTGTTTTTATTCTTCGTATTTGTTTTCTTTTTGCGACAAGGATTTTGTACTGTCTCTTTACTGTCTTTCGATGTCAATGTTCCTGTTCTTTTTGTGGAAAATCAAACAAACTCGGTGTTTGCTAAACACTGTACACAAGATTTTTTTTTTTTCAAATAGGTCTTAGTTTGTTTGATAATAACCGCAACACTTAGTTTTTATTTTTTGGGATTTGATTAGTTTCTTTTTTGTACACGTTACATTAACGATTTGCCGTATATTTCACATCTTTAAAAATCTTGAGAATTTTGAATATTTATAATAGAATAATGTATTGTATATACTCAGAGATCTAGGTTTAGTAACTGCAATTTGTTTCGACAGTTTATATACAAATCGTCGAGAAAAATTCAGCTCCAAAGAAGGTAAGTTACTAAACAGAGACCATGAAACTGAATATCTGTATCCAAACAGGTAAAGCGAATGCGAAACCACTTCATTTGGTCTCACTATAGCCTAATTTTGAAAAATAACTTTGCTAATCTCCTCTTTCTCTCATAACGTTTAGGAGTTCTGTGTATGATTTGTTTTTGTTTTATTTCAGATATGCTCTCAATGTCGGAGGAAGAATTTTAAAACCTTCAGCATCTGAAGATATTTTGTCATGAGGAAGATTTGCTGTAATATGGAGTCACTTGTAATCTTGATATGTTTTTCTGCGATATATATATATATATATATATATATATATAATATACCGTAACTACGGTAGAACTGAATTATTTTCCAGACAGACAGTATTAATTGTTATTGTACCTTATTTATAATAAATTCCTTACCAAAATAGAAGGAAGTACATCTCTTAATTGCCTGAAAAAATACTTCACAAAATAATTTTGACCTACATTTTGCTTTGGAGTATTTTTTTAAAAAAGAAATTGTATATGTTTCTTAAAAAAATAAATTACTAAATTTAATATTCTAAGTGTTTTCTTAATTTTTGCATTCTCGCAACATGGTTTGATTTAAGGTCTATAGTAACGTTTACCATACCCTCCTTCTCGAAAAAAGTCCTGGAATGAGCTCACCAAATCAAAGGGAATTAAGATTACTGTCTTAAAAATGAATTATTGTTTTACCAGAATCATACTTACTGTAGGTATATAACGACGGGAAAAGAACTCATCTTTCTTGAAGGAACTATTATGTGGTTTTGTAATTTGACGCTTTAGCAGTTTAGCCTTTAGATCAGGCCAAAAATTAATGTCTGATTTGTCGTTAATCTCTTACACTATATGCAAAGAACTTATAAAATGTTTCACGAAATGTGATAGTTTTGTAGACATTTTTCCTTATTTTGCCTTCTTTTATTATTATTATTATTATTATTTAAAAAAAAAAAAAAAAAAAAAAAAACTTCTAAATTCCTGCTGATTTGATGTATTTTGTAAAGTTTAATAGTCCTAAAGAGCATGCAGCAAGAATTCAATACGAAATGTTGGTTATTGTAAAGCACCATATAACCTTGTAAGTGTATACACAGATAGTTATCAAGATAATGGAAATATTCAATTCCTCAATGAATAGAAGCTATACTACAGATTGATGATTCAACGTTGCATTAATCCTCATTGTCTATTTTGTTCAGATGTTTCCTGCATTTTAATAACTATCTATATCATATATAAATACTGTAATGCAGATTAAAACGAGAGTATTTGAGTAAGTAATGATAAGCCTCCACAAATCTTAAAATTCATAAATGCCAAACTTCTCTACAAAATAATACGTTACTTATTTTTAATTACGATTTATTGCACAACAATCAACATACAAAAATTTGACAATTAAAAAAGAGAGAGAAAAGGAAGAACTGCAGCATCTAAGATAGCCGAGGCTTCTTTTCAGGTGGTGGTTTCATTCTTGCGTTCTCAGATGATGGAGTGTCTGGTTTCTCTGTTTTTATCTCTGTTTTCACTTCTGGCTTTGCTTCTGCAGATAAACAAAATACATACTTATACTATAAAAGCACACAATATGTTCCAAATATACACAGTGTGTGTATTTATTAGTTGTACAAAAATAACCGTTAATTGTGAACAAAGTATATTACCTACAGACATGTTTCATTCAGCACTGAAATCAGCAGTTCTACATCACACCTAGTTCGTACAATTTCAGAAGCAGTCGTTAGATGAGGTGCACGTCTACGGAGATACTGCCTTAATATTAATAATAAAACAGGTGAAAACCCAACGGCAAAATATAACGAATAATCTTAAAGTGAAACGTGAGTACTGCTAATATGTTATAAAGCAGTTTAGTTAAAGAGAAACCGGTGAAAAGCAAAGAGGAAGCAAGCTTTACATAAGGTATGTGAGAATACCCATACATAAAAGGAGGCCACAGTGAGAAACTACAAAGAGAAATATGTGAAAAGTTAGAACTAGAATGAGAGACAAAAAGAAACCAAATCATGACGAAAGACAAAGACAAAACTAAGATAGACTGGTAATAGACAAAAGATTAATAAAAAACTAAGTATCTTGACTAAATGTATTTTTTTCATGTATGTGTTTTTCATGTGGATAGTGGAGAGAATTCTATTTTAAAAAAATACATAAAAGTAATATGATAAAATAGGCACGTTTAAATATACAGGGTGTCTTAAAAGTCCCCTGACATAGGGTAACTGTTATTATCAGAGCTACAACAAAATATACGAGGGGAAACCGTCTCCAAATATGACGTTTTCAATCTAAAGTGAAGGATTTTTTTTTTTTTTTTTTAAATCAGACGAGCCATTTAGGCTATACACTCTTTATATGGTCAATGTTAAATGAAAATGAAACGTTGCCATTTACCTGGATCCACAACATAAGTGAATGAAGTTACTGTCTGTTATGCTAACGTGTCGATGGCCAGCCCTCATTCACCATACTCTTACAAAATATGTCCACCTCCCGTCCCGTCCTTTCCTACCCCAGCCTCAGGTAAATGGCAACGTTGAATTTTCAGTTAACATTGGGCGTATAAAGAGTGTACAGCTCAAATGGCACGTCCGATTTTAAAAAATTCTTCACTTTAGATTGAAAACATTATATTTGGAGACGGTTTCCCCTCTTACATTTTATCGTAACTCTGATAATAACACAGTTACCCTATGTCAGGGAACTTTTGAGACACCCTGTATAAGGTAACGTCAGAAATAAAACACTGAACTGCTGAACAAGACTGTACTATTCATAAAAATAAATACTTCACATGTTACGTTTCGATCTTCTAACCATGATCCTCATCAGACATACACTAAAACTGTATACAATGCAACCCATACTAATATACTTGCACCAAAAACCTATCTGCTTCCTCATTGGTCAGAACAACTAGCAAATCAACGACGCCGGTTGAAGACAGCCTAAGTAAATCATAGACACCCAAAACTAGTTGCTAGTTGTTCCGACCAATGCGAGAGCAAGTATATTAGTATGGTTGCATTGTATACAGTTTTCGTGTATGTCTGAAGAGGATCTTGGTTAGAAGATCGAAACGTAACATTATTTATTTTTATGAATAGTACAGTCTTGTTCAGCAATTCAATGTTTTACTTCTGTTCTTATTTGCCAGATATGCAGCAATGTTGTGTTGTAAGGTAACGTCCTGCAATCAAAAACCAATAGTGTGCTCAGATTTTTGACAATAACTATATATATATATATATATATATATATATATATATATATATATATATATATATATATATATATATATATATATAGAGAGAGAGAGAGAGAGAGAGAGAGAGAAACTCTATATATGGAACTCGGAGGTTCAATGTCGCGTTCACAAAAGCTGACCACTGACTTCTATCCTTAGCTAACTGCATCCAGTTTCTACATATATATATTTTATTATTATTATTTTTAATTATTATATTTAGTGAAAATGTGTGGAACGTTAAATATCAACAGACAATAAGAAACAAAATTCACAAATTATAAATTCGTTATCAGACATTTTAAATCGTTGTATGTCAATAATATGTTAATAACTGTAAATTGTAACAAAATTTTATTCTTAAATAACCCCAAATTGAATGATATTTTACCACATTATGGAGATTGTATTAAAAAGTGCTATGTAATATTAAATATACACGTGTGTGTGCCAGGAGCCTGTGATACTTCTCTTCTACAGACAAATTATTAACTCTGAAAATGGGTTTCTGACTACCCTACTGGGCTGAGCAACAATGGGACAACTGTTCCTCAGATCGGTGGGATATGGTCTGTGATAGGAAAACAGTCAAGAAAGAAATTCAATGGGTGTTGGTCATAGGCATCACCTGACATACACGCAACATCAGAAAGTCGGTCACAGAAATCAAGTGTATACAACAATGAATACTAAAAATATTACTAAATAATAAGTATGTATACTCGATATTACTATTACGATTCTGCGATGTTCTGTGTTGTATTTGTCGCTGAGGTAGGCTGATGAATTAATTAGTCAGAGCTTAATGCCTCCTTCCAGCACCAGGTATATATAAGAGGGGACTTACTTTACAATGTAATCTGAAACAATACTCGAGTTTTAATCCGAAGCAAGCACCCAACCTAACCAGAAATCTTTAACAAACTTGGGAATATTTATGTTATTCTTATTGTACAATTGTTTAATTCATTTACAAAGGAGATATAATTTTGTCACTTCAAATTGTAGGTCTGTTACAAGAAATAAATTCTATTTGATACGAAAAACTTACTACTTGATTTTGTAACAGTCTGAGGATGCTAATAAAATAGCGAAAATTGTTAATATTTTGTTTTCAGCTATAGCATTTTAATTTCGTAATTTGTGTAAATCACGTTATTTCCTACCAGAAGCTAAAAGAAAAGTAGCAAAAGAGATATTCAGAGAAATGTACTCACTTTCCGGATTAAGATAGTAGGGAGCGAAAAAAAATAAAATAAAAAGGATCTTCTACACGGTTTGAACACACGAACATCGCACTGACAATATATTCACTAAAACCGCACGACTATTTCTTATGCTATCTGGAACTTCCTTTCAACATTTATATAAAGTGTTTCTTCTGTTTCATACTAGATTTGTTTATAGTCAGATACGACTAAGTTTGCGGCGAATAATTAGTAGTAGTTTCATCTTCTGCAATATATAAACGTACTCTTGCACAAGTCATTATTTATTTTAAATCATAATAGTGTTTAGCTTACCCAAAAAAAGGTTGAATCCGTGACTGGGGTTGAAGTGATCGTAAATCTTTTCATACTTAGAAAACTGGATACTCAAACCCGCTGAACGTAGGGATTTACTTTCTAAAACTTGTGTACATATATAGAACCATTAACAAAATTGTAATCTAATGGCCTGTATTATTATTATTATTATTGTTGTTGTTATATGCACCTCGTATATAAATAGAATTGTAATATTTGATTTCCCATGTGCTTTCTCTTCCTTTCTTTCCTAAATTTGTGACCAACGGATAGGATGGAGCCAAAATACATTAAAACACATATCAATAAATTATAAACAATACATTTAAAAGGACTACGCTTACATACCTGCTGGTGGTTTCTGATCCGCAGGTGGTGGCTGTGTAATTTTAAACGGAAACTTATTCGTCAATTCGCCAAGCAACATATCCACTCTATGGCGCTGAAACATAGAACTCGGTTCTTCTTTACTGTTGTCCTTCTTCGCGAATTTCTCTTGTGCGCCTTTGTCTTTGAACTCCCAATAATAGCCTTTTGAAGGATGATATCGCGAATAGGATAAAGTTTCGTCGAACGCTGACTGAAGATGATGAACTGTCGAAAGCTGGAAAGTTAAATGGACTTTCAATATAGCTTTTCCTCGATTGTATTGTCTAGATATATACGTATAAAAACTACAAATTACAAAAAGGAATTAATAGAGATTATTACATACTATCCAAGATTGAAAATAAATAGCCACATTACATCTGCTGAATGGAGGAGGAATGAAAACGTTTTTGTTTCATATAAATAAAAGCGAAATTTTATTCCATTACGAAGTATAAGAATAATGTAATTTTGAATACTCCCTTCCAAATTTACTGCATCTGCTCACACGTACAAATATAAAATCAAGTAATTAAAAGACTATTGACTAACATGCACGATGAAATAAAACGTATCGAAAGATATTTCTGCTGAGACTTTTATTTATAAAGACATACTACAGAAACTATGCGTACTATTTTATACACCAGCGATCTACAAACATTTATGGGAGAGTTCGAAATACCGCACTTAATCTTTACGCTACTCATATAGATCTATTGTACGTAACTTTGAATAGTAGCGAGAACATGAATACTTTGGACGAAAATATGTGCATTTCACTTTCATTTTATCCAAAACTAATTGTTACATTTACTTAATATTTTAAATTAGAAACTTCGAAAAGACTCGAGCTTTCAATTTCTAAACTTCATTCAAACTTCAAGCTGTTAGGTAACAACTTTCGAGGTAAGCTATACCTTTTCTAGCTACACTGGTACACTAGATACAATATCTAGATAACAGAGCATGAAAGTAATATGAGTTCTCTGGGCATTGCTCTTTATTGCAGTTATATAATAATAATAATATAAAATGTAACGGGTATTCAAAAAGTTCACAATATTTCACTCAACTCCACTGGGCTGAAGTAGTTAGAAATAACTAAGGTAATATAGGCTTATGAAGAAAGTACTTTGATCATTATTCCTTCGAGTCCCTGGAGAGAAATGGTGCTGTAGTGTTAATTTACTTTGGAATTGAATATTGTACGTTGACATGTATTTGACCATACTATTCCTTGGTAAACCAAGCTCTGACTATATTTTGAGCATTTAATCTGACTTTTTTGGTCGGTAATTTGAAGACTGAAAACTGCTACCTCTTTCTCTAGAAAGAAATGTCTGTCTTTACGAACGAATGAAATAAATAAATAAATCTTCGCAACCTGTGGCAGGTTGGTCCTGTAATCTAGCTCTTTTGAAGGCGAGATCAGTGTTGCCAGATCTCAAAGTTAAAAAAGTAGCGAGGTTGTGCTCCCAAAATAGCGGATTTGAACTATTTGTAGCTCAACCATAAAAATAAATTATTTTCAACTATATACTTTTATTATTCATATAATATGTCAAATGTCTGGGTTGACAATAGTCAGGCGGCGACCGCAGTTTCGGACTGTTAGAGATGCTGTATTAGGGCAGAATCCATTGCATTGTACAATGAACGAGGTAGACAGTAATAGTATAAAATGGACGACCTTTCTGATTTTCAAGCAGACATGTTTGCTTAACCCTAAAAGTACTAACGGGATACATGTGTCCCATGCGAATAATTCATACACATTTGGGAATTTGTTTTTAGAAAATTCTAAAATGCATATTGTTTTCCCATTACATCGGGTTTATATGTTACCAGCAGACTGCTTAGTTTCCAAAACTGTGTACAGATACCAGGAATATCCCACATTAAAGGAGTCGTACATATAAAAGAAAATGAAATGAAATCTTTAGTTTTACGTCCGACGCTTATGCCGGTTAGGCTAAAGGAGACGGTGATGATGAGAAATGAATGAAATGGTGGAATGAAGAAAGTGGGAGGAAACGGGAGAACCCCGAGAAAACCCACGAGCACGGTGTTTGTCCACCACAAAGTCCACACGGCACGAGCTGGGATCGAACCAGGGACCCCAAGCACCAGAGGTGAACGCTTCATATAAAAGAATGTTCACATTAAAAAAAAAAAAATGGTAGTCAAAGGGTTAAGTCAGTTTTGTGGGCTCTGAAATACCCTATACGACGTTTACAGAAAGCACCTTCACTATTACTCCTTACTTCTTTAATTCATTTGCTAAATTCTTTATCCGGGAGCCACGAAGTTTGGAAGTGTTTATTATAACTCCACTTACTCATTATGTTAATATGGATCATACAGTAACACAATTAAATTTGCAATATTCACGTTTACGCAGCTCTCTATAACTATTAGGCCCAGACATTCAATGAGACAAAAACATGGTCGGTGATACTGCAACAGCGAAAAATCAACAAAACGATGGCGTTGTCAGATCTCGAGATTAATATGTACTAAAACAAGAATTGAACTAGTATCCAGCATGTTAGTTCAGTAAAGCTATTGGTCATTGCGATACATTTTAAAAAACTTTTATTGTATTATATAAAACTAATAATGTGTGATTTCATATATGAAAATAAGAAACTAGACTATTCTTAAGAGTTATAGGCTGTAGATATTTGAAAGTAGCCCAAAAAGTAGCGTGTCACCCAATTTGACAATTTTGGTAGCGAAAGCATTTAAAAATTGCCCAATCCGTTACTTGTAGCCCAATCTGGCAATACTGGGCGAGATAATCTGGTAGAGAATGTCCTATACTGTGAGGATGATCTTAACACCATGGTTTGTACACTACGTTCAAGCCCCGATAGCAGTTCGGAGCCAATAGTAGGCCCCGTAAATTTATGATCTTGGCGTAAGTTAGGGTCATGAGGTGACAGAAAATGCCGGGTGACATCATGTCACTGTTGGGCATTTGTTAAAAAAGCAGGGTATCAAACTTGTAAAAAAAAATCAGTGTAAATGAAATTTACAATGTTAAAAATTGTAAAGAATACTTTGTAAATATGAAAGCCATAGTTCTAATCCTCTTTTTACATCATAGATAGTCATAGGATACCATAGAGAAAGGTGTATACTACATATCAGTCTATAACTTATTTATGAGAACAGTGTATCCAACTTACAAGCAAAAATTCATGTATCTGAGTCCCGTTAGGAACACATTATGTAATAGTTTCTATTCCTTATTTGAATAAAGGTTTGGTATTAAACATTAGAGAAGTACGGCGACGTCATGTGATTTTATCGTATCTTAGAACAGCAGGGTATCTACTCACAATAGAAAAAATAACTTAATACTAATGCAATTACAAATATTACATTATAATATCTATGGGTTCTTTCCACTACTCATTTCAAACACACTGATGTTAAATCAGAGAAAAAAGTGGATGATAACGTATCATTCGCTGTGATAACAGGGTATGAAACTTACAAGTGGAAAAAATCAAACTACCAATTGAGAAAGCTTGTTACAATTTATTTTCTCTTTGACTTTTATTTCAGATGTTAAATATAAGAAACTAACAGACAAATTGTTGTCAATGCACAGTATTTGTGAAAAAAGTATCAAATCTCGTTGTGTAAATCAAACTTACAACAAGATAATGAATAATATAAATGCAGAAAGCAGATCTATAGGATCAATGCACATATCCAACTTCTCACGAATTCCCCTGCGGTCCTTGCCATCAGAAACAATTCTGCTCTTTCCTTCTTCTTTGTGTGTCGTTTGAATTATTTTTTGTTTACTGTCACTCATTTCAAATAAATCATTCTCCATCTGAAAACAAATGTAAAGACTAAGTGTCCATGCTTTCAATGTCTCAGGCTTCAAAGTAATACCAATTATTCCTTTCTTTCCATGTCCATATCTCATAGAAGTTGTCTCGATATACATGTCGCTCCATATACCATTCCAGATACCTGCGTTATGTCTCATTACGTATTGTTCCTCCATGAAATATTTCAGAACGTGTTGAGGGAGAGATTCCATTGCTCGAAGATAATATATTGCATATCGAGTATAATTCACATGCCCAGCAGCGAAAAAGTATGATATCATTTCTCTCACAGCATCAAGGTGCAGAGTCCATTCTCCTTCTCTTTCATCTCACAAACTTCATTATAGTAAAAACAACTTTGATCAGCATATCCACCTACAGTCTGGTTGTTTTGCTGTATGATGCCAATTCTTCTAACAAATCTGTTAGACAATTTTTGTTTGTTATATACTGGCATTCGGAAATTGTTTTTCTTAACAATTCTTCAGCCAGTAGACGCAGGGCCCGAATATTTTGTGGAATTTTTTTTTTTTACCTAGCATCATTTTAGGGACACCTGCAAAAACATCACTTAATATTTCTGAGACCACTTCCTTGCATTAAGGTGCCAATTGAACCGACAAATGGCACCTTAATGTGCGTTCCACCAAATTTAAGGATTACATTTACAAACCTATCTTCATATGACCAGTTCATATTTACTGCAACACAGTAGAGCTGTAGGTCGCATGTGAACACTATGTATTTTGAAATGTACTTCTTTTTCTTTTTATTTTATTTTATTTTTTTCGGGGGGGGGGAGGGGAGACCACCGTAGATGATTCCTGAGAATGCCTCTTTCGGTGTTTGGCTAGTTGGGTTGATGATGTATATGTTGACACATAACTTTCATGACACTGCACTGTTACATCCTGGTTTTCAGATAGTTTTTCTTCAAGGCTAATATGTAAATCGTCATGGTACACTTTACTGCAGCTAGTAATGTTTTAAATCCTACGCAGTCCACTTACAATGAATTTTTCTCCCTTCTCGTCACAATCGAATTTCCAAGTAAACAAGCATTTCTCTTCCATTGTTTTTATTTTCGTTGTTCTCTTCTCAATTATTTACTGTATCTCACCCGAAACAAGAATAAACACATTTAGTACATTCTAAACATATTAATGTTCAATTAACACATAATTCTCTATATTTGAGAACAAGATAAAAAAGTAAACGAAAATTGAAATTTCTAATTGAAAAAATGCCCAAGGGTGAGCTCGTGTCACCACTTAATTTTGTATTAAATATCACTTCATTAACCCAAAAGGGAAGAGAAAATCAATAAACGGTTAAATCTTTGTCCTGACCTACTTTTTCTCTGGTATATCATCACTATATTTGAAATGAATAGTGGAGAGAAACCATAGTTATCATATGCGATATTTCTAATGTCATTGTTATTGAACTTTTTTCTTTTGTAAGTTAGATATCTTGCTGTTTTAAGATACGATACAATCATATGACGTCTCCATATTTCTCTATTATTTAACACCGTACCTTTATTTGAATAGGGAATAGAAACTATTACATGCATGTTTTTAACGCATTTGGCATGACAGGATTCTTTTGCTTGAAAAGTTGGATACACTGTTCTGATATATAAGTTATAGATTGATATGATAGTATACACCTTTCTCTATGGTTTCTTATGACTATTTATAATGTAAGGGGAGGAATAAAAGTATAGCTTTTATATTTACCAAGTATTCTTTACAATCTTCAACATTTTAAATTTGATTCACAGTGATTTTTTTTTTTTTGCAAGTTTGATACCCTGTTTTTTAACAAGTGCCCAACAGTGACATGATTTCACCCGGCATTTTCTGTATCTTATAACTTCATCAACACAAAAGTGTAAGAAAATTCTAAAAAAAGAAATTCTATAGACGACACATCTCGGTCCTGACCTAGTTCTGCCGGACTAAGGGACACAAGACACAAAATCTTTCTATCCTGTAATATTTTTTAATGTTTCCGCGCTTTAAAATTCCCCCCTTTCCCCCACCAAGCCGACAACAACGTTGCCAGATACTCTTGAGTCAATTGAATAAGAAAGTTCCTGTAATTCCTGAATTTTTAGATTTCCAAGCTTTCGACTCTCCCTTCATTGAACTAATCAGGTTAAAAGGAATTTACTTTCTGATAAATCTGAAACCGACATAAAGGATAAAAAAATGGATTGGATTGCCTATTTTTTTCTAGATTGATAACTGTATTAAATAGAATCTATACCCAAGATGATTTTCATACAGGCTTAAAACCCCTCAAAACTTTAGAAAAGAACATCACCTCATTTTAGAGTTATTACAAGGATCCCAATGACAAATCGTGTATTTACGAAATAAAATGCAGTTGTCAAGAGAGTTATATAGGCAATAAGAAAAGATATTTAAAAGTCCGAGTAAAGGAACACATTAAAGATTCAAAAGCGGAAAATCCTGTTTTTAGTGTTTATCGAAACATTTAAAAGAAACGCAACACAGGGTAGAAGATTCAAAAATTTTATTTGGAGCTAGAATAAGGCATGCCATGTTGTGTATATTAATATAAATACAATCTATAAGCAGCTCTGAAAAGAGACTGAAGAATGAAGAAGAAGACTGATTTTTGAAAATTCATTTATTCATTAAAAAATAAATAAATAAATAAATTTGGACAAGGAACGAATGGGAGGCGGTAATTACAAAATTTTCAGGGCATTGGCATGAGTTGGCAAGCTTCCAACAAGTAACAGGAAAGATGCACAAATTAACTCCGCGATATTTTTAGTTCGTATCAACCTCATCTGGAGATCGCTGACGTACTTGACAACGTGTTTTCGCACAACAGCTCTTTCCCTTGTTAAGTCCTTTCGTTTTCAGTCCCTGATGTTTCTATTCTTTTTCTCCCTTTTTTAAACCTCCGTGACAAAGACTCCAGGGGGAGTCGAAAGCTTGATAATTCCTGAACTCTAAAAATTCAGGAATTACAGAATGAAAGTTATTGCTGAGCGTTGTTCTGCAATAAATAAGAAAGTTCTGTCTTCATGTAAGGACAATCTTAACCATTATTAACTTAACTCAGAAATGAGTATAAATATTTATTGATGTCAAAATTTTCAATGCGCAACCTTATGTTCCTCAGGGGGTTTATTTTTGACAAACACTCAATGCTGTTTCAATCACAAGTAGACAATTTCAATTGTTAGTCTATCAACTTATTTACGAGAGCCCATCACTTTTGTCGACACTGATTTCAACAAAAGCATTTGTTTCTGAAACGAAGACAAGATGCCCAATTTAAAGACGAAGTCGTTCTCAACTTTCAAATTGCCGCCCGAGAAAAGTACGAAAGTGGATTAAATACCATTTGGATTTACTTTGAAACGGAGAGACAAATAATAGATTCTTCTAATTCCCTTTACGTACTCTCGCAGCTTATAATGATATAAGAATATGAATACTGTTATATTAAAACGGCTCGTGAATCCTTTCACCCGTAACAACATGGATAAATGAAAAGAGAGGAATTGTTTCAGAGGGTTAAGATTATGTATTAATAAAATGATTTTCATTTTCCTCGAATTGGAATGTTTACTCAGTAATAATAAATAAATAAATAAATAAAAGTTGATATGCTTAACACTATTTAAAATAGTTTCTCTTCCTGTTCGTAAAAACACTTAAATTTCGTGATAACATTACTTCACTAGTCTGCTTACCAGAAAAGGTGCGAAAAGTATATAGTTAATGTGGCTTTGTCTTTTCAGTTACCATTAATGCGCTGGAGCCCTACAATGAGCAAACAGTTAGTTTTTATGCGGCTAAAATTTTCCTGAACTGATGGAGAATGTTCTGTTGCAGAAAATTAACTTTTGTAAAGATAACAATTGTGAAAACATAATAAAATTAAGTGTTTTTGTACCAAACTTTTGTTTTCTTAATATTAAAGATAATGCCATGCCATCTATGTTCATATTTCACTTGTACAGATACGGCAGGAACTCATTAATAGTGAATAACCGTCATCGATAAAGATGTTACCGAAACAGTTTGATGATATTTTTAATTTCCCCAGATGTAAGATAAGATCCTTCATATTTAAGTTGTTCACTGGGAAGTTGATGTTAAAAATTTACAGCTAGCTATATGAATACTTTTATATCGGTGATGCTTATGACATATATTTTACAGACAGATTAAGAATGCTTACTTACAATTCTAGAACTTAACACAGATCCCAAATCTGGAGCCTGGTAGATAACTCCTGCAATAATATAATAGTCAGCCAATGGAGTCACTTGCGTTGGCGAATGCCTGTGTTGTTTACGGATAACATATAAAATAGGCTCCTGTACATGTAACAGCCGGTACTCAAGGCCTGTCATGTTACTGGAATGAAAGGAACACACAATTCATTAGTAATGGATGTTCAAACTAGATTAATGTTTTAAAGACAGCACTGAATTAAAATGCTTTTTATTATAATGATTTTATATGTCACATACAGGTACACAAAAACCTGCTAGCTCATAAAACATAATTAGCATATGTAGGTGAACAAATTTGTAAACATAAAATTAATTTTTGATGGGAAATGTTAAGGATTTGAAGTGTCACAGACTATGCACTGGCTAAATTAGACTGCAACCTGAACTGGATTTATACTGTGTTGCGCAATGCAAGAATGGTAGATCAACAGCATAATATAATCGCTGAACATCTAAATATGATTTATAGAGAAATATTTAACAGTATGCTATTATTCTGTGAATAATCAGTATAATGTTAACTAAATGTACGTGACAGCAGCATATTAATAAATGGACCCATATGATTTAATATCTATCGTATTATTCCAGATTAGAACTAACTGCAATAGTGTTGTATGGCATGACAAGCTAATGAACTTACATTAACTGTTATTATCTACAAACAATATCATCACATAAAAGCTTTTTTTTTTTTCTTTCTTTTTTTCTTTAAGCACTGTTTCGGTGTTCCCTGATACCTTCCTTTGCACATCTGGGCAAGCCATCATCTCAATATTTAGAATTTTATCTTCAACTGTTTAATGTAAATTCTTTGTTGCTATGAAAGATTTTTGTGAAAGTTTGTTGAAAATCTTGCTCCCTTTTAACAAGTACTTTGTGAATATAATGTTATAATTTTCAATGTACGATTAAACGTTAATTGTAGTTAAACTTTGTTCAGAAAAAAACACCGAACATGCGCATGTACAACATGCGCCTGGAAAACCCTTGAAATTGGAACACTGTTTTACGCCTGATCATGTGCTCATGCTTTTTAAAAACATTGCGTGTTCAGTCCCTGGAAACGGAAAAACACAGGTAAACACAGGTAAACAAGGAAGAAGTGAACACCTGGTTTGTACCTGGAAAACACATGTTTTGTACCTATAACCGAACGCAACATCTGTGGACTGCATGTTTTGCAACTGATCTTAACGTGTTTTCTCTTCAACAGCAGCTGATCATCCGCTGAACATTACATGTAAAAGGAAGAAGACCAATGCGATTCTAGTATTGTTCGAGAGCACTGAACATGCAATGTACAGGGATCGCAAACATGCAGTGAAAGGGGAACTGGAAATAGGCGGTTCAGACGATACGAACACTACATTTTTCGATTAGTTAACACTGAATGCACAGGTCCCCTGTACATTGTCTATAGTACAGCTCATGTTCACAGCAGATTTCTTTTGAAATTCAGCATAGCTGAAAATCACGTTAAAAAACGGAACACATTATATGTAATGTGCAGAAAATTTTCGTTCAACATTTAAAATACCGGCTGGCCTGGAACGAAAATTTACATGTTTACAATATCGGTGGAGTACAGTGTATGTGTTGGTACCGTTACATACGCAGACACGTTTTCACTAAATACCACGTGCTACACATGAACTTACATTCGCTGATCTGCACATGTCTGTAGCCCGCAACATTTTCTTCTATGCGCGTCGCACAGGTACTGATCAGTCAATGTTCAGTGCACACATGTGATTTCATGTCAGGACAAGAATTATTACATTCAAAAAAAGGTGTTATTTCCCGGATAAGTGCTTGTTTCTGTTCCAAACCATTTACTTTACACGTAACACCTGTAGCACATGAGAAAAACATGCGAAAACAGGCACTGTACATTGCCTGGTTTCTCAAAAGTTTTCATGAAGGATTACACACTTCTTTCACTTGCTGAAGATCTGATAAAAGCATACAAATGTTACGGGGTTAAAAAGTAAATACCTAGCCAACTTATTATGAAGTAACAGTGCAAGTGATATACTGAGTGTTTCTTCCGTAGTAAACACGAGTACAAATTATTATGTCGTATTTACAAATTATAAGACGAACCCCTATTTTGACGTGGTTTCTTGAGAAGCTTCTTATTTTTAACTAATTGTGAATAAGCATAAGTACAAATTATTGATATAAAGTATTTTGATACACCAAACAAAGGTTAACATTACTTATTGTAAACTAATTATGGTAATACAAGAATACAGGCAAAAATACGGTACCATAAATAAAAACATAGTACAAAGCGACGTACAGCAAAAATGACGCAAAATGCAACTATTAAATTTAAAAGCGAAACTAATTATAATCAATAGGATATATTTTAACGTTCGATAAAAGCTATTCCACAATGTAAAACATTGACCTCAACTACCAAAGCTTAATCTGTGAATATAAGATTACCAAGTAGTTTTTGAATGATGAATCTGAAATATCGAAGAAGTGATCTCATACAGAAGTTCTCGGTACAAAGTAGGTTAGACTTTTATAATGGTTTTAACTGTTTAATTTTCCAGATTGTATCTTTCTATGTTAATGACCCTGAATGTTACCATATAATTAATGAACAGAAAAGCATTAGAATTTACATAAAAGAAACTTACCATTTCTGGCCTCCGCATTTATTTTTGACTCATTAATTTTCAATGGCAATCATGGTTCTTGTTTTCGTTGTACATAATCGAAAAGACAGTTACAAAGACAGATCGAAAAGAATAGTTACAAAGGTTCATGTTTTAGCTACACGTAGTAGAAGTATATTACTTCCAAACAATGCTGCAATTTTAAACCGACCTCATATGTTGAAAGCAAACGACTATGGAAAGTGTACCATATTTACTGACATTTTTGTCCAGAGTACGCTATTCGGATATATGTATATAATATATGAATGTGTAATATATAATTGCTTAATTTTTTTCTCTTCCTGACACCTGTCCACAATGATTCGTAACTGCGAAAATTATAACTTTCTTCTTATGGTGTTATAAAAATATAGATGAAAGATGCAATAATAAAAAAAAGTCATAATTAATATTAATATCTTAAACACTTACTCCAGTTGGTCTGGATTAAGTCTCTGCATTTTAACAATTTCATTGTTGCAAGTACGATCGAAAAATGGATTGCTTCGTTCCGAGAAATAATCCAAAATATTTTGTGGATTAAGTATAGGAATCCATGCGCTATCATGCCAAGATAAACCCAAAGGATCTGGAAGAAAGAAAACAAAGATAAGCATAAAGATTTTGTATGTTTTCAAATACAAAACAGACTTAAAGGTGCACATATTTATTATACAGTTGGTACCCAAACTTCATTAGACGTACCACAGGTTTCTGTAATATATGAGTATTATACCGTAAATAAATAAAATGGGGTTAGTGTTTCAACCCTGGAAAATTTATGTCTATATGTTTTGAAGCGAGTGACGTCTACATATCCATTTTGGCACATGAAATAAAGGACACGTGCGACTGAGCCAGCTTAAAATTCAAATTCAACACTATCATGCAAAAACTGTTTAACCGATTTTAAACTCTTCTTGGTACAAGAATAGACTTTCAACCTAAGAAAGTTCATAGACGTATATATTCAAGTTTAAAGGATTACCGAAAATTAGAAACTCAAAATTCAAATTCAGCATCATTAGCAAACAATACTTTGCACAAAACTTCTTCGCTCATAGAAATACAATTCTATGAATCCTTCATTAACACCAATGACCATAAATTAAACCTGGATAAAGGTGAATCAGATAAGCAATGGGGCTACACTATAAATGACAACAAACAATAAATCCTATAAGAAATTAAGGAGTTCATTCTTGCTTAATACGCATTTATATCTAATAAAAGAATGTAGAAAACAAATTAGTGAATAAATATTGTTGAACCCAAAGAAAATATTAGAAATTTCAAGATATGAAGAGGAATAACAAAATATGTAGGCAAACTATTTCAATTACAAGGGAAGAGGATCTAATGAAGATTCCAGCAATAAACAAGTAGCCGAAGTAATCATCAACAATATAAATTAAATATAGAAAGGTATGATTTTACATTATTTTATTATAAATAAAATTCTATAGCTACTGTTGCTGCACCGAAATTTTCACAGCACTGAGTCAGTAGACTACACAAAATATTCACCTATTTCAATGTTAATAGATACGAAAACACTGTTGTCTCGAAAAATGAAAACGGCCGATACTATATGCTCATCAAAAATTGTTCTATGTATATTTTCCAATTTTAGAAAGATGTAAGTTGAGGGCGGATTTAGGCACTTTTTGCACAAAACCCCCAAATTTCCAATGACTGCTTCCAATTTTCCGCATTGAAGATGTTTATAATTGTCAAGACTGAGGTGACTGAATACATGAATTGAGACAGAAATCTGAAACTTCGGGTACTATTGCTGAAGGGACTCGCATTCTGTCATTAGTTCCAAAATCATGGACGACTGAAAACTATTGAAACATTTCAAACAACTGATTATCTCGTTCGTAAAGCCCAGAAGATCAGAAAGGAGCATTGTATTTTAGCCAAACCTGGTTCTAAAAAAGGATATAGTACCCCTGCGAACACCTTCAATTTAGTCACAGAATTTTACAACAGTGATCAAGTGCCCTGAAATGCTGAATGTCAGTGTCAGTAAGCATCTGAATTTCACCATTAAAGTAAAAATCAAAAATTTTCAATTATTTCTGAAAAAGGCCCATCTAACATCAACCTCAAATTTCAAAATAAGTAGATCTGGCATTCCTGTTTATTATATTAAAAATAGGAGGGTGTTTTTTGATATGTTGAAAAAAAAAACATAATTCCAAGTCTCATATTATTTAATTTTCTAGTAATAGACTACCATGGCTAAGTATGTTCCTCTACAACGGCTGATGATTCTTATGAAATAATAATATTGAAAAAAACAAGTAGAAATTCTTCCTTAAACGTAATTTATAAAGTTATTTTAAAATAATATGTGCCTATTACGCAGCCTATATAGTGCTGCTTTATTTAATAAAAAAACACTGAACAATAGTGAACTATAGTCATATAATACACAAATAACATTTACATGTTTGGTTGATTGTAAGCAATTCGAAATATTGAGCCTAAGATCTCATATCATCTGTTTTAGAGAAGGTCTTCTCAGTAGCTTCAATTTCTTCTTCAGAAATGCTGTAATTTCTGCCAATACCAGTTGAAATACTGGGCATTCCAATATTAATAATGCAGTTTTCGTATGGAATCCAGCAAGTGTTAGGTGTTTTTGGCCAGAAAAACATTTTCGTGGGTCCATGGGGATGAAGGAAATTCATATTAGTCACGATGTTCCTGTAAATTCTCAACTATTTTTCCAATCCACCATTTCCCTTCAGAAATGCACGCAATAAATTGCTCACATGAAAGATTAATGTCTTTCGATTCTGCTCAAGTATTTAGCGTGAATGTTGTCTTTGAAGAAAATACACGACTGACTTCAAGTTTCAACAGGCTGATGTGCTCATAATGATAAATTTTACACATCCCTTGCAACGTTAATAGTTTCCCAGTCTCTTTTGAAGCATTGGACAAAGGTTTTCAACATATTTCAGCATAAAAAAGCGTTTGGTTATAATTGGTTATAGTTTGAGGAAATTTGAAGAAATTGGTTACAGTAATAATCCGGTCATTCATTGGCCTCTGTAAACTAGCATGTCTCGCTAGACATTTCGGCGTCTCAACTATGTCATCGCAAACGCTTTTGCCGTGACTTGTAGCAAAATAGTTCCGCTCACAAGTGAGTCCAAAATCAATATGCACGCATAAGTTGACAAAGTTTTTTTTTCTTTTCTTCTTTCTTTTCTTTTTCTATAGTCTTTATATTGGGCTGCTGATCCATCTCCAAAGTAGATAACGTTTAATTCGAGGAAAAACATCGTTAACATACTTTAAAAGAATAACTTGGAAAACATGAAATGTAACTGTATCGTGCTTCAACATATCACTGACACAACATAATGAAACATTTGATAACAGAAATTATAGGATGTCTTAGGATGTTGCATTTAAAAAGATTAGAATGTTGCACAGTTGAGTAGAATGTTGGTCCAGTGCTACTCTTAAAACTTCATCTTGAATAATACAGTAGTAGTTTTCAGCAAAATCAACTATAATTAAGCATGATTTGTCATCCAAAGTCTCTACTGTGTGTATTTGAAGTAGTTGCCATGGGATTTGGCTATGAAGTCATGCTGCACTAATTTGCCATTTTATTCCTACAAAAATCTCAATGAAGTCGTCTGTATCTTTAATCATTGTCTCCATTTGAGTTTTGTCAGTTTGAATCCATTGTTTGTACTTGTATCTTATGAGTGAGCCAGTTCGTTTAATGCACGAACGAGATACTTGGTTGTTTGAAATGTTTCAATAGTTTTCATAGTCGTCCATGATTTTGGAACTAATGACAGAATGTGAGTCCCTTCAGCAATGGTACTTGAAGTTTCAAATTTCTGCTATAATTCAATTATTCAATCACCTCAGTCTTGACGATTATAAACATTTTCAATGAGGAAAATTGGGAACAGACATTGGAAATTTGGGGGTTTTGTGCAAAAAGTGCCTCAATCCGCCCTCAACTCACATTATGTCATAATTTGTTTTTCTTGAACTACCAAAGAGCACCCTACTAATTTTTTATATGCTAAAGAGGAACACCAGAGCTACTTATTTTGAAAATCTGAGGTTGGTGTTAGGTGGGCCTTTTTCAGAAATACTTGCCAAATTTTGACATTATATTTTCTTCTATTTTTTTTATTTGATGGTGAAATTCATATGCTTAACCCCACATGGGAAGTTCATTGCTAACAACGTTTTACTACTACAAATTTTACGATTGTTCAAGTGAAAACCATTTTCAAATAACTTCAATATCTCCAGAAATCTAGCGGTTTCAGTACTTGACATGGGTCGAAGGTGGACATAGGTGCTTTTTGCACAAAACCCCCAAACTTCGAATGCTTCCTACAGCAGTCCTCTTTGAGGTAGAGCTGTAAAATTTGGCAGGTGTGATATGTTTTGATACCACAACATTGTAAAAATCTGATTTTGATTGTAGAAAATCTGAACACATGAGCCACCTTGGTTTGGTGATTTTATATGGAATGGCCCGATGACCTTTCTAACGTTATTACTGGGCATTAATGCTCTATCGCCGGACCAATTTGAAAATCGAAAAAAGGTACGAATATGTACTGCATTCCGTTATATTTGGTTGGAATACATTAAGTTACGTAAGATTACGTTACATTAGGCGTCCAGTATTACTATACGGATTCACAGTATAATTAGTAGTAGTAGTAGTAGGAAGGGGTTAGCAGGGTTCTGTTCTCGACATGGAATAGGCAATTTAAAGACTCGCTCAATTTTTTCTGTACATTTTACAATCTATGGATCCGTATAGTAACAAGTCTACCTCTGCGCGAACCACCACCTTAACTTCTACTATTCCCCTTACCTGACTTTCACTCATTCTTCCCCACAAACTCTCCAATTGGTCCGGTGATACAGCATTTAACCCCTCTCACTATCACTCTGTTCGTTTCTCCGTAAATTTTGTATTTCGGGGCCGCCATCAGCGGCAGTTAACCCACGTGCTCTTCCACTATCCTCGTTTATGCGTATACTCTCCGTCGCTGACGCGCTTGCTCCCTACGGACGCACGCTCTCGCTACTGCACAAGCTCTCCTCCTGCGCTTCTATTCTCACTCGGTAAGATAGCATTTGTGCTTTTTAGTATCCACCTAACACAAGTTGGTTTGTTTTTTTTGCTGTAGTTTTTTTTTATATGTCCACACTATATTAATACTGAACCCTCCTGAAATTAATCTGCAAGTAATAATGAAGCTCCTCATTTAGTGTATGCTCTGCTAAAAGAAATACAAAGCTCTAACCTAACCTGAACATGTCAGAAATGTCAACATTTGGTAGAACAGTCTGCTCGAGTAATGCCCTTAATTTATCCATCGTAAAGCATTAGTAATAACTTTAAATTACTGTAGTAACCCTACAGTTACAAACCTATAATACAGCTGTATTAGCCATACTTTGTATTTAATTCTGTCGCCTGCAGAATCTTGTTTTTTATAAACATGTCTTTTAATGCAAAGGGTTAATGTTCCGTTAAGGGCGTCCAGTAATTTCTACCACACGAATTTGCAATTTTTCCACTTCTTTCCATTGATTTTTGTTTGATTACATAATATAACGTTACATTAGGTTAGGTTAGTTTTGGACACCATTAACGGAACATGGACCATGCAAAGTACTGAATTTTACCAGTAAATCTTCCAAGATGTGGTGCGCCAAAACTACACCTGCACCAATTTTCCAAAAAACTACGCACATTCTTAACACGTAACTTAGTTTTAATATATATACGTATACTTTTTGAACCGCCGGTTTACGCCCCGTATGAACTAAACCTTTCGTATTCATATTTACCTTTTCCTTCTGTCATGTTTAGTTTCCTTGTTCAAGATTACACTGGCAGTAATTTAAGACTATCTGTGAGAAATAATCACTAAAAGTACTTCGTATACGTTCTATTCAATTATACACAGAAATTATTTTGTCACTGTCAAACTTATATGGTTGATTACTTCTTCTTCTTCTTCTTCACCAAGTTATGGTCCCAAAACACCGTTATAAAGTGTATTAAGCGTATAATAAATTAATAAAAGGGTATTACATTGTAAAATAATAAAAGTATGTGGAGGAAAGGTACAGCTGTAAACACAAATTCTGTTTATTGAAGATCGTTTATTTAATTCGGTGCAAGGGTACAAGTGCAAGGTCTTTCTTTTTCTTTTTTCATTGAAAAAAATCATAATTTATTAACAACGGTCCCAGCTTTCGAGCTATGTCGACCAAATAACTAAAATTGTTTTTATGAAGAATTGATTATAACAATAATAATTGATTAAAACTGTGCAGTAAAACCGCAAAAATTACAAAAGTAGATGGTACGGGCAAACCGATTGCCTGGTTCCGAGTAATTTGTCACAATTATGAAATGTTGATTAAGTACGTAGATGGGGCAGCACAAGGATGAATTGTTATGAAACACTCAAAAGTTATACACTAGTAAAAGAATTGTCAAAATGTAGAAGACCATTGCACGTAAAAACGTGAGTATGAAAACAATAGATTCCAAGTAGAATATCTTCGCACTAGCATCCACGTTGAGACGACCTTTTCTCTCTCTCTCTCTCTCTCTCATTGTTTTAATGTTCCAGGAAAATGTCAAATGAGTAATCAATCGGTGAAATGGGGATCTATATATTTAAAGAAATGTCTTCCAGAATTGATTCTGGAACGAAATGAGAACGCACAATAGAATCAATCACTTCAGGCGAAACACTAATTATGGCGAAAGCACTACATACTGCATTGAATAGAGAGTACTCCACTGTTGTACACTTTGACTACATTATAAATCGTAGATGTTTACTACATAATATTGTAACATCTGATAAAGAACGAGAGTTTTTGTTAGCTAGTAAGAAGGCTACAGCTATGGGACTAGTGCAATAAACAGAGTGAATGAATGCGCTGAATATCACACGATAAACAGGAGATAAAAAACACTAAAAGGTCAAGTAGTCTATAGAACTTTTCTCTTGTGCACAATAACACCAACGGGAGGGGATACTGTTATTTATATTGATGGCTGGGCTGGGAGCCTAAGCAGTATGAAGAAGGAGGCGAGAAGATAAACAATGATGTTTTCTTATGGAATTGTGAGGAACTTCCCATTTCTAGTGGGTGGCCAGTAATAGATCCCAGATCCTGATCAATGTTGTTGTTGTTGTTGTTAGGTGCGGATGCTGAAAGATGATCAGAAATCGTGCAATGCTGAGTTGTATACCTATTAAGTAAGGGAAGCTGTGATACAGTGAGACAGAAAAAAAATGTAAATGCTATATCTTCATTTAACGCAGTAAATGAAGCTCAAATTTTAATGAAGAAAGGAACAAATTAGTAACAAGCTGAAAATTGATACAGATGTTGGAAATGGTGTTTTAAACAACATACTAAAAGTTCCCTGAAATCCCACTTGGCCTTCGCCCGCCATATTAGAAAATGGCCACTAGAAGTGTCCAATGAGCAATACTCATATAAAATAGCAATATATTCATTACTGTTGAACATAAAGAGATAAATTTAGTGTCGTTTTATAGAAAATAAATAACATAATATTTTTATAGAGAAACGATTTTTTATAAAACGCATACTCTTAAAATATTTAGCTCTAAATTATAAAATTCCGAAAACTACCGCCAAACTGATTTAAATTTTATTGAACTTAGGAAGTAATTATTAACAAGTTGAAATTTGACATAGATGTTGGCAAAGATTATTTAAATGACAAACTAAAATCCCACTTCTTCGTTCGCCATATTGGATAATGCCCAAATGTCTGAAGTAATTGAAGTATTATACTTTTTAACGTGAAATACAAAGACTGGAACGGACTAGATATTTGAGAAACTGTAAATGCAGTCGATCCGAAGTCAATTGGGATTAATGTCGGTGGGAAGGGGAAACATTATGAGTTGGTTAAGGTTGTTGTCAGCTATCTTTAAATCAACTTGTTTATTTTAAATGGCAACATGGTCGTGCGACATATTGAACAACATCCTCGTTCGAAGAGAAACCCAACGGTAAAGCTATTTTTCAAACATCTGCGACGGTTTTGGAGTTGTGAATAGATTTAGGGTAGGTAATCTGTGAAATGCTGTGAAATGTGCTGTGCGATGGTTCGAATTGAAGGATAAAGGTAAAGTGAAAAACAATCTTTATTACGTCTCACGATCTTTGTTACGTATTCTTTAATAACCAGGAAAAGAGAGGGCTAACACATAAAGGTAAAGTAAAAAACAAGCTTTGCAACACAATATTTTTGGTTTGATAGAAACAAATTAAAACAAATATTTCTCACTTGCCATTATCAAAAAATAATAAGCAACTAAAACATTGTAATGGAAGTTAAGATTTTCAACCTCTAAGACAACTGTTTGTTTCAAATTATTTGTGCAAAGACAACCAAGCAACACACTCCCCACTTCTTTGCCTGTCTCTGGCCTAGTCAAAGGCAGCTCCCACAATGAAAAATTGAACTTATTGTGAATAGAATCGAACACAGCCCTTTATAACACTGTTCATAAGATCTTAACAAAAAGGCAATTAATCAAAAAATATCGAGACGCCTGAAAACATATAACTTATCCCTATATACACCCACATAAATTTTGGAAGGTCTGCGATGTTGCTCACATTATGCATTCTTTAATAACCAAGAAAAGAGACAGCTAACACACATGAGACAAATACAATCACATGACATGTTCAACATGTCCGCCGTTCTGTTGTACGCACATTACTAACCGTGCGATTCAGTGCTTGCGTACTCTGCGAAGCATTGTAGGTCATTTGTTCAGAGGTCGTAGTGATTCTCCTTTTCAGGTGGCCAATGTCATTAATTTTACAGTGGTAGACAATAGCTTTAAAGTGTCTCCAAAGTTAAAAATCCAACGGAGTTAGGTCAGGGGACCTTACTGGCCATCCAGCAACCGGTAAACTGTTCATTGAACCATCGATTACATTACAACCATAATGCGTCGGTGCCCCATCTTGTTGCCAATATTGAGAACATCTCCCTTTCTCTTTCAACAAAAGTGGCATAACAATGTTTTCAATCATATCTATATATTGTGCAGTATTCACGGTCCCATCAATGAAAACAGGTCCAATAAGTTTCTTACTCCATATTCCACACCACACCATTACCTTACCTGGACCTTGCATCTTTGAAGCATTTATCCATTAGGGTTTCTATTGGCAAATTACCGAACATTTTAGTTAATCTCACCCATTACATAGAAATTTGCCTCATCGCTAAAATCAATGTTACGAGGAGACACTGGGTCACGAGCTATCTGGGCCAACACCTACTCACAAAACTCCCTTGGTCTATCAGGATCACTCTCTGACAGTTTTTGTTTCAACTGTAATTTGTAAGAGTGCCACTTTTCCCTTTTTAACATTCTTTGAACACTTTTGACACTAACATTATATTCAGTTGTTAGACGTCACACACTCTTCGTAGGACTTTTCACCAATACACCCAACACAGCCGCTGATGTGTCTGGAACACATCAGTTGAACTTCGTTGTCGTCCTGACCGAGATAACTCATCAACAATTCCTGTTGCCCTGAATTTACGGATTAGTTTTCGTACAACACTATCTGTCTCCGATTCGCAATTAGGATGTCGCTCATTGAAGACGGCTGCTATTCTAACAGCACAATTACATAGCAGTCATATGCCTATAATATTCCCACAGGTACATGGGAATGTGCCCAGTATGTGCCTTATGTACCTATGAGAGAGAAATCACATGGATGGCAAGTGATAGTCACAGTCTATGTCCGCCCCTAGGCACATGCCTGACATGTACCTGGGGAACTTACCTAGTATGTTCTAGGTATGTTCTTTCCCATACTGTAAGCTTAAGTTACTCTCCAAAAATATGTTAAATCGCCTTTATGCGTAATTTTTTCACATTAAGGTGAGTCTAAAGACACTTTTAACAAGTAAAAAAGTACCCTGGGGTGGGCGCGAACCACCAACCCTTTGATTACTAGGCGCATGCTTTTCCGACTTGGCCACGACGGCGATGAAAAGAAACGTCGCTTGTAGAAGGATAAATCCTTGGTTTGTTTTTAATTTGGCTACTTAGAATGCTCTTGTAACTCTGTATATTCGACAATAACCGTTTGGGATCAGACCAAGTCTGCTCGCCATGTAATTTAGAATAAAATGACGCACGTCTCTACTTTATTTCATGGTTCTTCCATATTCACTTTCAAATGATCGGCGACGGTTGGCATCTAAAAAATACAATTCTTTATCCCTATCTATGTAAATAATTAATTGTTCACATTTATGTATAAAAGATTCATCTTAATTTTTATTCATCAGTTATGTCATTTCTTTCTTCTAAATTCATCTCCCAAATGTGATGCATTTGTTGCTTCTTTTTTCTAAGCGATTGTGTACTAGAAAGACAGAAAGTGGAGAAGAGACCGCGAGAAACCTTTGTATGTTACTGTGCATGAGTAAATACAAACAGCCGACTGTCATTCGTGCGTCGCTGCACATATTAATTATGTGCCATAAGTATCTAAAAAGTATGCACCTAAAGAAAGTACCTCGAATGTGAAAGATATATGTCCCAAGTGACGACACAAAAACAAATTACTATCACAGTGCGAAACTGAGCCAGGTATATAAATGCTACATGTGTGGTGCATACTCGCAAATATCAATTAGGTGTAACCAGCACCTAAAACTTTAGGTATCTGAAGTACATACTTAGCACATGAATATCATATGTACCAAGTGTCGGGTACCTAAAAAGTAGCTGGGATACCTAAATGGCACATGCTTAGCACATCTTGTGTTGTTAGGGCATTATTGCGTCCTCCAGCTAAAAGGATAATTTCGATTTCGAGTTAGCATCCCGTCCTACCTACAAGAAAAGTAAAAATAAAGAGATAGTTTCCGTCCATACAATGTTGTACACATAACAAATTTAAGTTTAAAAGATAACATAATCTATCCTAAATTCATTCACAACTTCAAAACAGTTCCAGATTAAAAAACGTAGGATTCCTTGGTACTGGGCAAAATGTTCGGTACTGGGCTAATACAAATCTTAATTGGATAGATGTATCAAGGATGCAGGGTGCTGGTAAGGTAATGGTGTGGTGTGAAATATGAGGCAAAAACTTATTGGACCTGTTTTCATTGATGAGACTTATCTATTAACTCACAGGTAGGGCACTTTCAAACCACTTGGCGTAACAGCCCCTTGTGGGCCTAGCTGCTCCAACGTCATCTGTTAGCGACCGGTTGAACTATGTCCATCTAGTGACCAGCATGTGGTCAGAACGCTGCGTTTCTCTGTCACTAACAGCCGTATCAGGAGCTTTCTAGACCTAGTAGCCGTCCCATCTTTTATTCACTGATTCCCTGATTTGCCTCACGCGCTGGGTGGACACCAAAAATTTGAGATGCACCGGTTGGGAATCGAACCCTGGACGAGGTGGACGTGAGTCTAATGCTCTAGACTACGGTGCCTCCTACTTTCCATTATAACACACGCACAGAAATATAAAGTCAGAGACGAGTGTATATGAAATAAGTATATGATTCTACAGATTTTGATGCAATTTTACTGGGAACTTACAGAAAGTCCGGCCCCTGGATACCAGGTTCCTTAAAGAACCTTTGAAAGAACTTGATGGACTTCTCATCTTCTTCTACTTCTAATTTAATTAAGTATCATCTATCATGCATCTCCATTTCCTTTCTGAAGTAACTACATTTAATTGTCTAAACACAAACTCGAATTTAAAATCATGTTTTATGTAATTTTACAAACTTCACTCTTCAATGTTTTCTAAAGGCTAAAGAATCACATAATACTAAGTGTATTAAATGTTTGGAGTCATATGAGAACTCTGTCATGAGAAAAGGCACGAAAAATAGAAAGAGTGGAAACTTTGGACAATGTAAAAATCTATCAATAATCGTCAATCGTACAACTTATTGGAACAATTAGTGTTTTTAATGTGATTTCTATTAACCTATGAACCATTCATTATATATAATTAGCAATATTACGAAGCAAAAACTTAATGTTCTCTACGAAATATATTTTAATTTGTCAGTGTATTCTTGCGCTGCTAACTGGCAACTATGCGACGCAGGAAGAGGACCGAGAGAGGACTTTCATTCTTTCAAGATTTGATAGTGAGAGCGTTTGTACCTTGAGAACAAGCAAAAAATGTTTACGAACTCTCAAAAGAGAGAGTCCAGAGAGTCGCTACATGAATTGAGTGTATCAAGTATTTGTTTCCACCAAGATTAGAAGAGTCCCCAAAATTATAGTGTTTAAATTATCAAAGCATCACAAGATGACTTTAGCAACGTAACACTAAACTTTAACCGGACAGACCACGAAAACCACAAGATAAAACAATAGAAAATAATCAGTTGCAATCCCTTGCAGCCTAATGGAAGTGAAGTGTCTGTAGTGAACTGCATAGTCACTAACCGATTCATCATATTCGTTCGGTCGTAAACTTCGCGTATTATTTCGGTATCGTATCGGTTCGTATACCACAGTGATTGGGCCATCTTTTTCTAAGTGAAATCTTGTGTTTTGTGTTCTTATACGTGTGTAAATGCTTTATTTTCATTGAAGTTAAAAGTTAAATATAAATGTTTTTCAAAATATTTCTTTCTTTAATACGCAATGAAAAGTAATCTTTAATAATTTCAACGTGTGTGATCTATATTGTCTATTTCTCAGTGAATGGAGGATATTACCTTCTAATAGTGTATATGGCCTAGAGTAAAATTAAACAGGTAAGGTATCTGTAAAGCAGTGGAGGTCAAACATTACTTTCGTCTCCCACTACTCATCTGGCGTAAATTTCACATGGCTGCCCCACCTTGTATTTTTTTACAGGTATTGACCAGTGTATCTTGGAGCAGACGTACCAGCGACGGTGGGTATATAGCTTATGCCTCTGACATGTATAAAGCCCGAATCCCAGGACCGTGGGAGTGAGACTATTTGTTTACTTAAGTCATACGTAAAAGTATTTGGCCGCCATACGTAAAAGATCAAAGGACTTTCCTCTACCCTCTAAGCAATTGTTTTTAAACAAAAAATAGTGATACACAATTTTAAAGAGATAAGATTATCATTTAAACCTGTTATATTAATGTAAGGTAATCCTTACTGAAGCAAGAGTAAGCGCAGCACTACTGAAAAAATCCATTTTAAGGAGAAACATCCATTTTGTTGAGTGACAGGACTACCGACGTGAGCACGCCATCTCCTTTTCAGAGATTTACCAGAGATTAATTAGAGGTTAAGAGGTGTGTATTTTATATTTCTTACAGTTACTGATACTTTAAAAAAGAAATCATACATGTTTTAATTTTCCTCGGTTGTTTTTCTATTAATGAATACAGACTTTTTTTAAAAATTATTAATTTTTCTTCATAAACTAATTTGATTGCTCTCTTTGTTCTTTTACATACTATTATTTAACTACAGCTTGAAAATAAGTGATTGGTCATTCTTTTTACACAATATTTAACTGTAGCTTGAAAAAAATTGATTACTCTGTCACTTTTTAATATTATTTAACTATAGCTTGAAAATAAGTTATTGTTTTTCTCTTTCTTACACAATATTTAACTGAAGTTTGAAAATAAGTGATTGGTCTCTCTCTTTTACATTATTATTAAAGAGAAATTAATAACTCAAAATAGTTGCTTCTGTTTTATCTGTTTTAGGTGTATATCTTCTGCCCAACCGAAGAACTTAACCTTGTGGACGAACTCTACTTCCAGGAGCTGGTGCGCGGCCTAAGCCTAAGCATCCGAGGATCTTTAGCACTTGAAAAAGAATTATGGAAATGCAGCGGCTAGGACATTGGGGATCGGAGAGGTATGACGCAACGGTACGTGCTCTTTGTGCTTTTGAAGGTAATGCCATATTACTGAAGAACCAAGAACTCATTGCGTACCCCTCATCATAACAGCTATTAAACTTTAAAAAAAAAGTAAACTCGAAACCCAGAAACCAATTCGAGAAAATCGACGTAAACTTTCTGACGTATGAGATTAAAGTGAATAATTCTGAACATAAAATATAAATTAGCAATCGGTGCTTAATCAGCCATCAAAATTGCGTTAATTTTCGGCAAAACCACTTCCGATGAAAGCTCGAAACTTTACCACCTGCAACATTCACATAAAAAGTATGAGTTGCACAGTGTAGACCTGGGTCAAAAAATGAAACCTTTAAGTTTTACGTCCCATGGTTATGCCGGTTAGGCTAAAGGAGACGGTGATGATGAGAGATGAGTGAAATGGTGGAATGAAGAAAGTGGGAGGAAACGGGAGAACCCCGAGAAAACCCACGAGCACGATGTTTGTCCACCACAAAGTCCACACGGCGCGAGCAGGGATCGAACCAGGGACCCCAAGCACCGGAGGTAAACGCTCTACCACTGAGCCACCGCGCTCTACCAAAAGTCATATGACAGACCTAACACAGGAAAGGCTTCTGAGTTGGGGGCCGTATTGGCCATATTTGATGTTTGGGGGTTCTGGCATAATCAGAAACACAAGTGACAACTACGGCCGCCATGTTGGAGCCTGTCATCCCGAATATCACATTATTTTTTTTAAAATACAAAGGTCGCCATGGGAAGCATGTTTTATATGCAATATTTTCACAGGAGTGCAACGTCGTTGACCGTTTTATGTTATCACTATCAGTTCATTGTATCTCTTATGTTGATTTCCCATAACATACACTTGAAATAACCACTCTCTGCAGTTTTGATGGCTGCCACAGCGCCTCTTGCATTCCTCACTCTCAGCTGCTAGTAGTATCTCTAGTCTCACGCCATTATATGCATCCTACACTAACAGCGCCGGATGCTGTAAATTCCGAATCTTGACGATGTATAACATGGCTTTAAGGTAGATGGTCCCATAGGTAGAAGTCCAGTTGAAAAAAAATCCAGAGAGTGTGGTGGCCAGTTCATCGGTGACTAGCAGTTGTTTCTGGGTGATCGGATCTATCTGGTTGCCAGGTCTCTACAGGTCAGACAAAATCTGATAAGAGAGACCTACATCCGTGTGACTCCGGTGACTTGGTGATTCATGACCCACTCTATCACTGTGTTTCAGTTGATGTTCAATATTTTTCTCGTAGCTTGTGATTTACGTAGAAGTCGAAATTGGTATCAGCAATTTAAAGTTATCTTCACAATACTCTGAATAAATCAAGAATAAAGTTCTACACAATTTTAATTCCGTTTCATTCATTATTTAGAATACTGGTTGGTGAAATTACATCTTTAAAGAAAGAAAGTACTTCAACTCGGACCCTCTTCTTTTCAAAGATATTAATTCTCGTACTCAGGGGGAGGGGCACGGACGGTGGCTCAGCGGTAAGCGCTTACTTCAGCTGCGTCGGGTCCCTGGTTCGAGTTATACTGAAAATATTTTTATAATCGAAGGCATATAAATGTTCACGCATATTAGGCATATCTTGAAGCAATTATATGCGCTTGCACCAAAAGAAAAAAATAACTATATAAGGCATTTCATAAAAAGAATATATAAGGCATTTCATAAAAATATATTGATTTCAATGGTTCACCTTTCAAGGGAGGCAATACTCCTAACCTACAAATGTGTGCATTTTTTTTTCCATAGCCACCGGTATAATAATTAGATTCATAAAACATTTTAATTCACGTCTATTACTAGTTCAAATTAACAAAAACACATACTTTTCATTTCCTATTTAAATTTTGCTTCAAGTATATATTTATTGAAATGTTGTATGCAACAAAGATCTCCCGATTTTATGAAATGGGTAACTGATTGGTATGAATGATAAATTTCTTGCTAAAATAAATTTATATTTTTTATTTATTACATTATTCTAAAAACATGTGTCAAGTTTCGTTTAATATATTCGAAATGTTTGTTGACTACCATTATTTCCCTGATATCCAGTAAAATATATATATTGTAGTAATCGAAGATATATATATTGTAGTAATCGAAGATTTCAACTGTTCTAGCTCGATTAACTTTAACTCATGTATTTTGTGTATTGCCAGAGTCACAATTCGCAAAAACCGAAGAACAGTGGGAAAAATGATCATCTGCTTATCTATAATCACAACTGAAGTTGTCCAAGTCCTCTTAAGGGAGATTATCACTTTCTGTTGAATATACATTATGCTTGAACTATACATAATGCAACTTGCTATATATAACTTGCTTCTGTAGCGAAACTGTCATAGTGTCAAAGTGGAATTAACTTTAAAAAAGTTATCGTGAAATTTCATTTTTACAATCTTGAGGGCAAGGGAAATACGATCTTTATTCTTCACTGATCTTTCTGAAACAGTGTTCAGAAGGGATCACTACGTAGCTCAAAGTAAGTATACGTCATATTCCATAAAATTCAAAGATTATTTTTACGAAAATTGTCGTGATATGGATATTTTTAATTAGGGGAAGCGGAATAATCCATATCACATAAGAGAACTAAATTCACCGCTCATTCTTAACTGATTTTAATCCCAAGCACAATGGATTACGGGGAAGAGAAACAAAATATAAGAGGCACGTTCGAAAAGTAACTTCCGATTGGTCACTGTGTGTGAAGAGTAGGGGCAGCGCTACCATCTTTGCACAGACGTGCGCGATAGATCAGTCTGCATCTAGCCGTGGTAGAGTGAAGGTTGTCTGATCGCTAGTTCCACTTTCGTAGCGTCTCAAAATCTGTGCTGCAATAGAAAACCCTGCCAAATACGAGGTGAGAGTCGTTATACGTTTTCTTACGGCAAAACAATATTCGCACTGGAAAAAGTGTAGGTGGCGTACTTAAAAAGGTAGGTTACATGCGTAATTCCTTTAGTTTTTGGACTTAACGTAGCAAATGTATAACTGAAAACGCATGTTTTATAATACTTTTCGTATAAGTGTTCCATCTATACGTACTTTCCGTATGAAGCAATATAGGCGGTCAGGATCTCACATACAAATGGACGTATAAAACATGTAACTGAGGACTGTAACATAAGTATATGCATGTGATATACGGAAAATTGTTAGATGTCAGATATTCTGCAACGGCATGATATAACATCCAAGGGTAGTGCCTATGTAGCATACGGATAACATATGCTCCATACTGATTTCTGTAGTAAGGAAGAGGATACCGTATATTTGTACAATATACCGCTCTCCGGAGAACGGATTTATCTCAGTGTGGCAACAGTTATTCATCGGGAACTTTGTGCAGTGTGTGTACCAAGTGTGATGAGTGAAGGAGTTGTTCGTGAATGGGTTCGTTCATTTAAAAATGGACGAACAAACATTCATCACGAAGAGAGGAGTGGCAGGCCATCAGTGATCACTGATGAACTCGTTCAGAAAATTGATAGAAAAGTTGCCCAGCCCATCGCAGGTTTGTCGCCCAGGGATTATATTTTCTTCATGCATACGAAGAAGTGGTTTGGATCTCAACGCTTTGGTGATGATGAGGAGCTGAAAGATGCGGTCACAGACTGGCTCAAGGCACAGGCGGGATATTTATATGCTGATGCAATTTCTAAGCTAGTGCAGAGATATGATAAGTGCTTCAATGTTTATGAAAACTAGAGCAAAGTAGTAGTTTCCAGATGTATATAATAAATTATTCTTATTTACTTTGGTGTTTCTCTTTTAACCAATCGGAAGTTATTTTCCGAATGGCCCTCATACATAATATTGTATCAACACTGAATGAGTTTTACATAAGGTTTCGTGGGACTCTAAAAATCGTTGGAGGGGATAATACCACTATATTATTCTTTAATGATTTCAGCCCATGTAGGGTGAATGATTGGTAAGCCTTAATGAAAATGTACGACATACTACACTAGTATCGAAGAGTTGCAAAGGAAATTATCAAGGTATATATATATATATATATATATATATATATATATATATATATATATATATATATATATATATATATATATATATATATATATATATATATATTAATTTTGAGGTTCCATACCACATAAGAAGGAATGAATTAACCGCTCATTCTTGATTAATTTTAGTCTCAAGCACTGGAGATTACGAAAAAGAGTCAAAGAAAATGCATATTATATTGTATAAAAAACCGAATGTATTTTAGAAAATGTATCGTTGAATTCTAAAAGAAGACCCACTGTGGGTAAATCCAATACTTAATTTTTTGCTGATTTTAATTCCCTACAGGAAGGATGATTGGGGAGCCTGACAAAATGTACTACATGTTACACCTAAATCGAACATTTTTTTAACGAAGATTCGCGTGAAACATTTTCCGGGAAAGGGGGTTAATTCACACTTTTATTTTGGACATATTTTAACGTGTGAGTCAGTCAAAGAGCAAACTGATGATGATTGTGTTTTTTGATTGGAAAGACATTGTTCATCATGAATTTGTATCGGATGGTAATCAAACAGTTGTACAGTCAACAAAAAAGTTCTTTCCGTTTGATGAAATTAGTTTTGTAAATAAATTCAGAATAAAGGGACAATTTGAGTAGTTTTCAGTAATGTAATTTTCTGTATGTTCCAGCCATATCATCGTAATTCCCAAAATAAATTTTACCAAACGGAAAGAATTCTTGTCGCAGACTGTACCAGGACATTTTAGCGTGTTTGAGGGATGTTGTTCGTAAGAAGTGGCTTGAATGGTGGGAAAACGAATTTGGATAGTGCGACTAACGGTCGTAGCGAAACGAGGCAAATTGCAGTTTTTTTTTGTCTAAACCTGTTGCTAGGTGCGTTCAGTAGACGCAGCGAGCTCTCTTTGCCGGTTGGCGAGCTATTTCAGTTCAGTTTATTTTTGAACACACCTCGTATTTAATTAATTTCTTCTTTATGATCAAAGAAGAAAAATGTATATCCTAACTTTGAATCCATTTCTCGCGTGACCGTATGGATGGATAAGTTTTAAAATAAAAAGTACAATTAAAAACATATTCAGAAATGAGCACTTTTATCGTACCAGAAGCGGTAGTTCAAATATCCCGAATATATACAATTAGAAATTTATCCAAGCGTGGGCACGTGTTATTAGTAACATGGTCGAATGTTTCTTTTTCAAGTAAAAACATAGAATGGTGAATATTATAATCACCTCCATTTTTAGTTCAGGAGAACTACAAACAAGAGAGAAAAATCAAGAACAAGAAGGGACAAAAGTATTTATAATAAGAATATATTGTAAAATGTACGAGCTTTGATAAGGATAGTTCTCTCAGAGCTACTGGCATGCTAAGAGAAGGAATTTGATCTGTTGAAACTAATGTCGATGAAGACTTAACATAGTGTTTTATATCTTCTTCTGGATGGCGGCGGTGCTACTGTTCTTCTTCCATCACATGATCTGATGAAGATGAGGATGCCTGCTTATAGTGTTGTAAATAGAAAAAAAAAACGTTCGTATTTTTTCAGAAATGTACGTTTTTTTTTAGAAAAAAAAAACATTGCCTCTCGTTTTTTTTCTAAATTTCGTTTTTTTTCAAATAGTCATTTCTAATGCATCTTACGTCTATTTAAGTATTAAATATTTTTATGTACGAATAATCACCGTAAAATGCAACATAAATTAAACGCTAGATACTGATACGCTACAAATATTTTACAATTTACATGAATGCCATACCTATTAACAATTCGGGTTTCAGCAGTTTTCATCAATATCAACTAAGAAATAAATGTAGAAATGAAATTTTGTTTTTTCGTGAAAGCAGGCCTTTAATAAGTACGAAAATAATGTCACGAACAGTATAAAATTCAAATAACTTGTCTAAAGGTAAAAACTAATACTAATTTGCCTAATAGTATTTTTCTAAATGTCATATATAAATAATTTGTCGACTAGATATATATGATATGCAGAGCCGGCTCTACAATATATGCAACACGTGCATTTGCGTGGAGCGGCAAGTTTGGATGGTCCGGTAAAATCTGTCATAAGTATATTATTTAAATTAAATATTTCTTGTTGGAAACAGACTTCATGATGATGGTAGTTACATTTACTAAGCTGACCTTCTATTTGAATACTACATTCATAAAGTATGTTTAGTTTGCATTTGGTCAAGGCCACATGGACAATGCTAAAGCAAATGGTTAAATAAATCCCAGCACAAATTGCTTGATTGTTGCCAAATGCAAAAATTCAGTTTTCGAATAGTAGTGAATATCTGTTCCAGTTAGTAAGTTATCACAGTTTTGATATGACAACTAGTTTGTTTTTGTCAGAAACAAGTTCCTTATCATTGAAGATAGAAACAAGTTTTTTTTTAATGTTAACAAATATTGAAGGGAAATTAAGAAATAAAGATAAAAGAGCTAGTTGCACTGGAATTGCAACCTGATACATTGAGATTGAAGCTCGATAGTGAATTCTATAAAAAGGATTACCATTTTTCCTCTGCAGGTGTGTTTGCTTTATCTTTCACTAACGTAATAGATTAATATTAAAAAAAAAAAAAGACACAACGGGATTGCATTTTTAGTAAGTATTTAAGCCTTTCTGAGTGCAACTGCACTTACCCTCACCTTTGTTGTTCATGCTGGAGTAGCATACTTAAAATCATGACTTTTAAGATTTGTACTTTCTGGAGAAAGGGGGAGGCGGCAAATTATGCCATTGCATGAGGTGACAAATTGACTAGCACCGGCCCTGATGACATGTATATAAAAGACATGAATATAGGATGACACAATTTGAAGTAATGCAGGGTGTTTCAAAATTAATATTTGGGTTTTGAAACTTTGTAGTATCTATTACAATTAACTTACAATTATAAATATTATATCAAATGAAAGAGCAACTCAAACAGTTTTGTACGCACGCATGTACATACATTGTTTCTTCGTCTGCCGTTAGAAAGAGCAAGCAGAAAAGATGTAGACTAGAGAGCAGAAAGTTTTTTTGTGTTTTAATAAAGACTGAATCTGTACAGTGCAACGGTCTGTGTGAAGAATATTAAGGAGACGCTTGCAACTATGTCCTTATCGTTTGCAGTTGCTACAGGTCTAAAGCCTACAGACTACGGTTTACGTGCCAATTTCGCAAGTGAAATATTGCTGCATAACAATGATTTTCTGGATCGTGTAGTCTTCAGTGATAAATAGACATTTCACCTAAGACATAATGTGAACACTCATAATGTTTGTATCTGGCCGTCAGCAAATCCTCAGGAGATGGTACACTTGAAATGAGACCCCTAAATTGAATGTGTTTTGTGCCATATGGCGGAAAGTTTATGGGCCTTTCTCGCCTATCGACTAGATGTGTACCGTGTGACAAATGAATCTCACATTGAACACTTGTAGCAAAGACTGTTTGAGGTGCTCTTTTACTTGATGCATTGCTTATAATTGTACGTAAAATGTAATAAGTACTACGAAGACTTAAAACCCCAAAATTCATTTTGAAACACCCTGCATTTCTCACCAACAGTGTTGGAACTAAGATGTAAAACGGAGAGATAATTTTCCTTATAAAGTTATTGTTTACAACAACTATATTATTATTAGTCGAGACTATAACTACAACAACAACACGAGTTAGTAGTAAAAAAAAATGTAATCAAATGTATACTCGGTGGCCCAGGTAGCCAAAGTGGCACACACGGGTGTGTCATTTGTTTAATCCGCTCCTGTGTGGACACTATTTAAGATATCGGGATATTATTCTTGCAAGATATGGTTGGACTATAGTTTATCATATTATTTTTTTTTCTTCTGGTGTCGAATTTCCTTCTCAAATTTCACCCGTCAAAAATTCGAGAATTTTCTAATTTCGAATTTCCTTTACTTCTTTTTTTCCTGTAGCTTCCTTCGTTGTAGAAAGACATCCTTAAGACTTGCCAGATAGATACCTCGGATGGATACCTAACTGTTGACATCAATTAGACGGGCCTGCGTGCAGTGTTGCCAATTAGGGAAATTAAAATTTTCCTAAATTTGGGGAAAAAATTAGAAACTTTGTTTATAAATCCGTACCTATACGTCTGAGTGCAAGTCAACTTACGCCAATCGAACATTTGTCCTTACTTAACAAACGCAAGTACAGATCGTTACAATGGGGTAATTAGGGAACGCACGAAAAATTCGTATTTAGGTTCTAACCCTTGATTTTTCTAGTTTTCCCTACTTTTCTGTTTACAGTAATATATTTTTGGTAATTAGAAGTTTTGTTCCTTAAATATTGTTGTGTACCAATATTTAATTTAAGATAGTTTGCGTCTGTCTGGTAGCAGTGTTACCAGCTACAGAAAATTTTAATTCCAGATTTTAGGGCAAATTTTGGGAAAAATCCCTTTTTTATTTCTATTATTTCCCTCTTGTTGGCTATATCGGACCAAACGTACCAGTATCTGGAAGTCTCGTCTTTGCTCTACACAACGCATTATAGAAAGTTTCAATAGGATAATTAGGGGAAGTACAGTAGACCTTGTTCTCTAATTGGGAAGATAACTGTGATTTTTTTAAAGGTAGAATGAGATATTTTTTATTGACATGCTTACTTTATTAGATATCGTCACAATACTTGTAGGATATATTAGAGGGATACCAAAGCTTATTTTAAGATAGTTTGTGTGTGTCTGATAGTAGTGTTGCCAGCTACAGAAAATTTTAATTCCAGAGTTTAGGGCAAATTTTGGAAAAAAAAATCCCTTTTTTATTTCTATTATTTTCTTCTTGTTGGCTACATTCGAACAAACGTACCAGTGTCTAACAGCCTCATCCTTAGCCAACACAGCGCACTATAAAAAGTTTCACTAGAATAATTAGGGGAAAGTACAGTTGAGGTTTATAATAAACCATGTTCTGTAAGTGGTAAGAAAATGGTGAATTTCTGAGGTAAAATGAGATTTTTTTAAAAAAAATTCATGCTTACTTTGTTATATATCGCCATGATACTTGTAGGATATATTCTTGGAGTACTAAGGGCTATTTTCAGATAGTTTTCGTCTGTCTGATGGCAGTGTTTCCAGCCAAAACAATTAATTCCCACTTTTAGGTTTAAAATTCGGAAAATTTCCCTTTTACCCTCTATTATTACCCTCTTACTGACTACATTGAAACAAACGTACCACTACCTGAAAGCTTCATCTTTTCCCTACAGAACGCAACATAAAAAATTTCAATAGGATAATTAGAGAAGCTGTAGCCCCGGCATATTTGATTTTTGCTTGTGAGGCGTAAAAAGTGTCAAAATTTCATGTGTATGACAGATTTTTTTCTTTCCCTCTTTGGATGGAAGCAAGCGACTTCAGGATTTCACTTTACTTTGTCAACACACCAAAGATTTTTTTAGGCGACCTGAACCCATATAGCAGCAGTGGTACTAGATACAAAAAATTTTGAAATTCGGTTAGGGAATTTTTTGTAAATTTTCACCCCTACATTTCCCTCAATAATTTCCCACCCATTGGCAACACTGCAATGCAACTTACACCAAAAGATAGCCACGTTCATTTTCTAAAAAACAAGGCCTTAACCATATCAATCGAATGAATGGTTTTTGAGCAATAAGTAACTAACTGGAAATGTAGGAAAACGCCAAAAATGACCTGGGGCCGAAAGGAATAATCACACAATTTTGCTAGTATATAGGTGCAAATAAACAAAAGATTTGTAAGTTACGAGGGCTTCGACTCAAGTTCTGTTGATTATTTCAATAATCTGCAACGTAAATCAATAAATAATAGTTGCCAGAAAAAAAACAGACATTTGAAAAAAAACATGAAAAAGAACGATGTTTTTTATTGAAAAAAAACTTCACAGAAAAAAAACCGTTTTTTTACAACACTACCTGCTTACTTGTAGTAGTTGTAGTGAGGGACCACGTGGTTGCTTATAAATAAGAAGCACATGTTGGTGTTTACAAATATAGTTCACGTGTACGATATTACATTATGTAAGCAAAATGAAGGTAATTTACATGTAACACATGCTGAAGGAAGATACAAAGTTACATGCAATGAAGACAGAAACCGTGGAAGGTGAATGGAAACAGTTACAAGATGATATAAAATGGCATGAATTTCATTTGGATATTCAATTATATCTTTCAGTGCCTTACCAAGGTATGTTTAACCAAAGTAAAATATGCATGAAATCAGTGCGTTGTACTATTGCTTTCGTATGAACGTGAAGCAGTGACCCGTTGTCCCTCGATAGATGCGGTGTAACCCGAAGACAACGAAACATATTTATACATATGAAGAGAATGTATGAAGCTGCTAATGTAATTCTAACAAATAATTCTCTCTTTGCCAGTGGGAGATTATTAAAAATTTGAACCGTATTACAGTTGTTCCGATTCCAACTTAAACTGTAGATACACTTCTCATTCAATCTTGGTGCTGAAAGAGACATTAAAAATTCTAATCCAACTGTTAATTCTCATCTCTCTCTTCTCTTCATACCGGTAACTACACGTGATTTTATGTAGTTTGGCATGGTGTTGTTTGCCACAATTTTTTTTTGCCACGGTATTTTCAACGAACTTAAAAAGTTCGTTTTCTCTATGTCTGCCTGTCTCTCTGTGTGTGTGTGTATGTATGTATCTGTTATTTGCGAATTTTTCAATTTTGAGCCCTCCTCTCGATAGAGCATCAAACACTATCTGAAACAAGTTATGGAATTTTTTGCGTCACTTTTACTGTTCCCGAGATATTGGCCAAAAAAAAAGTTCCGATTTCGGAAGATTTAAGTAGCCATAACTCGGGAACTATAAGTCATTGAGAGATTATATTGGTGTTGATCAATACCTAAGAGGATGGTGAACATTTTGGGTACCAAACAGTTACTGATGGCCACTTTTTATATCTGCATTTTCAATATATATATATATATATATATATATATATATATATATATATATATATATATATATATATATATATATATATATATATATATATATACGATGATAAAAAGTGACTGCTCAATATAGCTAATTCAATAGATTGCGTAATACGCAGGTTCCAAATATGTAAATGTATCATTTATTGAACTTAAATTTATTTGATTAAATTCAATAGATAATACACTTACATATTTGGAACGTGCGTAGTAGGGGATCTATTGAATTAGTTATATTGAATTGTCACTTTTTATCACCGTATAAATTTCGAAAAAAAGTAATTCTTTTTAAGTTTGTTCTGGCAATGCTCTTCGAGCATTCTCAACTGGTTTTATTGTGGATTTATCAGATGTCATTATCATGAAGATTAACACTGCCTCCCGTAAGAAATAAACTGAAATTAAATCTTTCAGTTGAACGTTTCACGATTATGCACGTTAAGCTAAAGAAAACAGATGATTAGGGCAAGAGAATGATGATAGAATAATTGGTGGAATGAAAATGTGGGAAGAAACGGGAGTACCCTGAGGAAACCCATAGGTACCATGTTGTCGACCACAAAATTACTTGGCCGAGGCTCGAACCAGGAATCCTACACACCAGAAGTAAGCGCCACCGTGCCCCTTTCTTCATTCTTTAATTGAACCGATGCCGATCGATTTCTTATTCCTGAGGGTTTTCGTGACTATGGGAATAGTATACACGTGTTAGGCGCGGGGGACCTGGATTCGATTCCTGGCGTAAGCTTTTATACATAGTTGAGTTCGCACGTTAAGCTGTAGATCCACTTCTCATATATAGTGTTGCTGCTTTAAGAGGTGCTAAACTAAAATAAAAATAGAAATATCTTTAGCCTATAATTCAATACTCTTTATGCTTTCTGAAAAAACTTTTGCTAAAGTACTTCTTATTGAACACCGTTTCAATAAACTATGTATCAGTAAACTTCCTTCTTTCAAACAAAATTTGGAGTCTCCAAAAACTTAACCCATGTTCTTAATTACTATGAGAATAATTGTACTTTTATATTTTGTAACAGAGTAGCCTTTAAAAAAATCTGTAATAATAGGTATAATACTTACCCATTGGTGCTACAGTCCTTGTAGAACTTAGATCTCCTTCAGGATAGATTTCCATTCTTCTCTGTTCTTTGCTTTTTTTTAAACTTCTTATTCCCATTTTCTTTAGGTCATTCAGTATATCGTCCAACCATCTGAGTCTCTGTCTCCCGATGCTTCTTTCTTCGAGAGTTCACTTGTAGCTTTATTTCACTCCTCTATGGTCTTCCATGCGTTCTAGATGTTCCAACTATCTTAATGTATTTTTTTCACTTTCGTCACTATATCACTATTATTATATAGTAGTTCTAACAATAAGTATAATAATGCTATGCTTTAATAAGATTTGCTTCATTCGCGCGAGCAAAAATTATTTTGGGAAGTGGACTTTATCATTATAAAATACATAGATACTTCATTCTTCCTGTCATTTCGTAATATTATGTTTAGGATATTAAACCGTTTAGGACTTATGAATGTTACCCCAAATCAGAACAATGAAATGAGATTGCGATTCTTTGTGAATTTAAGAAGTGAAACAGAAGTGTCCACTAGATAAGCAAACCGATATTAAGTAATGTAAGTGAGATTAATAGGTTGCGAGAAACCCATGTACCAAAATAAAGCAAGTTGTCAGAAGGTTGATGTAAATATCCATTTTTGGTACGGTACGAGGCATAACCTGTTCCTAGGTTACTTGATGTAATAACTATCTAACAAATTGAAGCTACACCTTCACATACACACACTCAGTTAAGCTCTTTAAGGTTATTTATTAACATATGATTCACATAAAGCAGAGTCAGACTCGAGAGTCTTGAATGCAACATTATGATCCTCCACCTTGGCACTACGGAAATTTAAATACTTACCTTCAGCACAATTACAAGAGCTAATAAACAGTATCAAATAATGTGCCAAATCGGAGATAGAAGATAAGTGTCAGTCCAATATGTAAACTATTTCTGTTTTGTTGGTATCCTGGTCCCCGTCTGTTGAATAGGGGCCATTTGTGGAGCGAACTCACTCCAAACGGTGCTCATATATCCGGCAGATAAACACTATTTTTTTCCTGATGTGTTTTTTTTTGTCTATAGTTTATTTTATCATTTCACTTTAAAGTTAGGGTCATAAGGTGACAGAAAATTCCGGGTGACATCATGTCACTGTCGGGCATTTGTTAAAAAAGCAGGGATCAAACTTGAAAAAAAAATCACTGTGAATCCAATTTAAAATGTTAAAAATTGTAAAGAATTCCTTGTAAATATAAAAGCGATAGTTTTAATCCTCCTTTTACATCACAGATAGTCATAGGATACCATAGAGAAAGGTGTATACTACATATCAGTCTATAACTTATATATGAGAACAGTGTATCCAACTTACAACCAAAAAATTATGCCTCTGAGTCCCGATAGGAACACGTTATGTAATAGTTTATATTCCTTATTTGAATAAAGGTATGGTATTAAACATTAGAGAAGTACGGTGACGTCATGTGATTTTATCGTATCTTAAAACAGCAGGGTATCTAAATCACAAGAGAAGAAATAACTTAATACCAATGCCATTACAAATATTACATTATAATAACTATGGGTATTTTCCACTAGTCATATCAAACACACTGATGTTAGACGAGAGAAAAACGTATCAAATTTACAAGTACATATTATGTAAATCAAACTTACAAAATAATGAATAATATAAATGCAGAAAGCTAAATTAATTGTTGAATTTTTACTTTAACCCGAGAAAATCCATGCTAATTTTATCCTTAAAAGGCCCAAGGGGTGCCTCTGAGACTCCCTGCTGCATATACAAGCTACCTAAATCCACCGCGACCATTTGTATTTTACGTCATTAATAGGAAAGGCTAGTCACTACTTTGCTATGAAATCATTTGTCAATGGTAATAAAAATGAACAGTACCAAATATTTAGAAAAGTACATACTTCAATAGGATCCTCAGTAGCACCCCTTGTGCTTTTACGTTAGTATAAAAAATAACCCTATTTTTTCTGAGGTAAAGTAAAAAAAAAATGCTTAGGAAACGCAATCAGAGGGTGTATTTCAAAAGATAGAAGAATTCTAGAGCGCAGGACACGGGACGAAATATCTATTAAGAATAATGGCATTAAACGTTGACCAGTGTGCCTCCGAGGCACCCCTTGGGCTCTCTCGGGTTAAAGATACACGTAAATATATTTAAAATATATTTCAGTGCTTAACATTTGCTAAAACACAGAGTATCAAACTGACAATAAAAAAGGAAATATCCTCATCTTATGCTATTAAGAACACATTATATGCATAAAACAATTGATATTCTATAGTATAAATTAAAAGCAAGTTACATATATTTACAATTCGGTAATTTCGGCTCTTTTAACCAAATGTTTATGCATATTTCACAAATGATATGAACTATTGTTCGGAAACCAGTATAAAAAATGAATAATTTTGGTGATAAACATGAAATGTCTTAGGATTCAGTGAATGAATTTCCATTAATGAAAATTCAAACATTCTAAATCTAGGTCACTGCAACTACAGAATAAAGTGCAAAGTATTCTTTAACAAAACAGTAACATGCCGAGGATCGGCATATGTTCCCTTTGGAACAACCGCATTTTACCAATTTCAAAATTGATTCAGGGGCATACGGAACTCCAGGAAGGATTGTGATGGATACCAGTGATTTGCTCAATTCGTCCTTAACCAACCAATAATCTACAGGATCGAGACTTTTTGGATTGCTTATTCCTGCTGATTTCCATAGATACACTTAATAATGTGCTCTTTTAACATTTTCAGTAAATGATTCGTTGGTTGGTGGAAGAGAACATAGACTTGGAGGAATGGCAAACGCTTTGCTAGTTTTGCTCGCCCAAACTTTCACACGAATATCAGATATTGTATTGTTGTTCTGTTGGCCGTAGCATGCAGAAAAAAAAATTGTCGCCTGTTGTAGAACTTGGTCTAATGGCACATTCACGTCCCCAGGGAATGAAAGTGACAATCCTGAGCGAACTGCCCTTAACATTTTACCTTTACCTATACCATAAAGACAGGCTACAGTATCACACCTAGATAGGGCATGTGCTGGTAGAAGTTCTGAGACGGTTTCAGTGTGTCTCTGTACTGTCTTACCAATATCAATTATTAATCTGTCTGCAACTGGAGATTCCATTAGTACACAGTTCATTATATTTTCCTTATAAAGTAGTATGAAAACGTCAGTGTCAGCGGATACTACATTGATTGCATTCCGTTGTTCTTGTACAACTACAAGCATTTGCTCTACAAGGATTGTATGAGCTTCTTCATGGTTTGTTTCCATGTCCTGTCGAAGTCTCATTGCACTGCCTGAATATATCGAGAGGCATACTACTTGGATATGTAATGACGATTTTCTTGCTACCTAATACATCCTCAAAGGACTCATGGTTTGACAAATCTTCACAGATAAGTTCAATAAGTTGTTGTTTGTTTTTTGTCACTGTCATTACAATCTTCTGTGCTGGAATTCGTGTGTTTTGTTGCAGTTGATACATTCTGGCTGCCGAAGTAGATCTACCTCTTCTTGCTGCGGATTTTGGACTGTAATCATAGTATCTGTTAAAAATTAGGTACACACCACCTATTTGCAGCTTGGCTTTTATGCGCTGTTTTAGATTTAATATTAAATCCTTTACTGTTCCATGATTAAGCCAATGGAGAGTCCACAGAAGAGCAACACCATCAATGATGGCCACATTGGATTGAGGGGTTAATCTTGCAGGTGTGTCTTGCAAGTCATTTAATCCTGCAATGACTTGTAGAAGTCTTTTAAGGATTGATTTTGTTTTTGATATTCACATTTCTCCATTCTCATCAAACATAGATGCAGGAACGGGAGTCAGCTCATGAGTCAAGGTATCAATAATGTCTATGTCTCGTGAACTTGCCTGGATTCCAATGATTCTTGACTATATTATGTTTCGATCTAAAGTTATTTTTCCATCGATGTTCACGTCTTTTTTTCGCGGCCATACTTTTATTTTCTTTGAAATTGTCTTGTGAAAACTCTCTGGTCAATTACTTTCAAAATTCTCCTTTTGTTTCTTTCCTATTGCTAAAGCATTATGAACATTGACATGTGTGTGGCAACTCTTCCAGTTACTACGTTTACTAATCCTTCTGGGTATTGTTGCGGATCTACAAGATCAATGTACATATCAAACTTCTCACGAATCCCCCTGCGGTCCTTGCCATCAGAAACAATTCTACTCTTTCCTTCTTCTTTGTGTGTCGTCTGAATTATTTCTTGTTTACTGTCACTCATTTCGAATAAATCATTCTCTATCTGGGAACAAATGTAAAGACTAAGTGCCCATGTTTTTGATGTCTCAGACTTCAAAGTAATACCAAGTATTCCTTTCTTTCCATGTTCATATCTCATAAAAGTTGTCTCGATATATATGTCGCACCATATACCATTCCAGATACCAGCATTATGCCTCATTACGTGTTGTCCCTCCATGAAGTATTTCAGAACGTGTTGAGGGAGTGCTTCCATTGCTCGAAGATAATATGTTGCATATCGAGCATAATTCACATGACCAGCAGCGAAAAAGTACGGTAACATTTCTCTCACAGCATCAAGGTGCAGAGTCCATTCTCCTTCTCTTTCAGCTCTTACAAACTTCATTATAGTAAACACGTTTGATCAGCATATCCACCCACACACTGGTTGATTTGTTGTTTGATGCCAATTATTCTAACAAATCCGTTATACAATAGAAACTATTACATGCGTGTTCTTAATGCATTTGGCATGACAGGGGTTTTTGCTTGTAAATTGGATACACTGTTCTAACATATAAGTTATAGATTGATATGATAGTATACAGTTTTCTGTATGGTTTCTTATGACTGACTATCTATGATGTAAGGGAAGGAATAAACTATAGATTTAATATATAACGTATTCTTCACAATTTTTAACATTGTAAATTTGATTCACAGTGATTATTTGCAAGTTTGATAACCTGCTTCTTTAACAAATGCCCAACAGTGACATGATGTCACCCGGCATTTTGTGTTATCTTACCACTTCATCAACACAAAAGTGTAAAAAGAAATTCTATAGACGACAAATCTCGCTCCTGACCTAGTTCTGCCGGACTAATAGAAGTTGGACTACTGAGAGACAGATGTAATATTTCCAAATTCGGCGGGTAGAGGATATCAGATATCTTGCACGGGCACACAGAATGCAAAATCGTTGAAGAATGTTGGCAGTTGGATGACGATTAAAAGTGATAAAAGGATAACAACGAACCAATATAGGTTCACGGATTTGAGGAAACTACCATGGAATTCGTCATTTCGTACCATAGCTTTCGATCAGGAATAGCTCCAAGGATAGCGTATGGAGTCTGCTCGAATAAGTCTATAGCAGCACACACAGGAAAATCAACTGGAGGGTGAAAGTCACTGAGCTCTCGGAATGTTGCTAAGTGTACGCTTAAAGTTGAAAAGTGGAAGATGACATAAATTAGTATTCGCAAAGGCTGGAAAATGATCAGTCACAAAGGAAGTCAGAGGGGAAGCACTACACAGGGAAAGGTCAATGTATGAATAGGCACTTTATTTGGTTAGAAAGTTAATCAAACAAAAAGTCATTATGGACAAACATATCACTAACATCTAGAACTGTATTACCTGCCGGCCTTGATTGTCAGATAGAATACAGCCCCATAGGCGATGGTACACATTATGTCTCCGAGAATAAACACAAGTGGTTGAAGTTCATTATAAAGCTGAATGAGATTAGGGTGTCGAGAAAGCTTCAGCACCTTGAAAACATATTAATCATATGGATGAGCGCAGATAGAAAGTTCGCAACCCAACTACTTGCAATTTTGAGTTCATGTTAATATACCAGGAATGAAAGGAGCTGAGCACGATGGTGAATATGCCACTGATAGCGCGATAAGCAGTATGCTTAACGCATTTGTATATCGTATAACGAGGTTAGTATGATGACTGTGTAAATTGAAAAGAAGTAAATGCAAAAACAGACAACTGCTGTGAGTGGAAAGAAATCAGTTACTTAAATTCTTCAATATAACTACCAAAGTCGTTACGTTTCCATTACGTACGCGCAATTTTTGGAAACATAAAAGTGTTAGGATTAACGATTAATTACCGTCCACTCACTATCAGTTCATTTTCCACCATATCAGATTTCAATGATATCGGTAGTGTCCAGCAAACTAATAGGATTTCGTTTTCTTCTGAGGAAGGACAGAGTCGCTAAGGCGACGACGATTGCGGTTACTTAATTTGATGGCTGCAGTACATGAGGAATGACGATCAATTTCTTTTTTTAATTTTGGAGTACCACTACCTATAATAGTTTTATAGCAACGCTCCCAAAACATGATATTTTGGTTGTGAGCTACAAAAAGGCAGTTCAGTATTTGGTTTGTCTCACTTAGGTGGAAACGAACAGATGTCTGGATTGCAACAACAGATCCAAACGTAACGGGCAGAGGACGTGGACTGCTCTCCCTGATGTGACGTTTTGCATCAGTAGCTGAAATCTTTTTCAAGTATCATGAGCTCTCGAAATAGTTTATCTTTTTGAAAAGCTGGAAGGTTCCAAGGTTTGAAAAGCTGATATTTAAAACACCGGAGACGATTGGGAATATAGCGACGCACTTTTAATTCATGAAATCTATCTTCTACAAATTTTGGAAGGTAGACAAACTTTAAGAACAATGACTGAGTTAGAAATAGAGTTGCCTTCATTTGGTAAGTGTAAAGTGTGACACAACGATAAGTATGGGCAGATTCCCAGTTTCTCAAACGAAAATTTGTACCAATATATGGAAAATTTTTAGGATTAATAAAACGAATCGTTACACCAGCATGTTGGAGGTCACTTGAGGAAGTTATGTACTACTGAACTGGACAATGAATAACATCATTGCCGATGATTTTACTGTTGTCAATACGGAAAAAATAGGCGATAGAATCACATCGATACCTGGTACTAGTCATAGGTCAAAATTTAGTAATAACCTAACAATTTCTGTTTTGTTTTGTGAGTTTTTAGGCTAATTTGGCGTCCTTCTTAGTTATAATCCGGGAAGCTGAAAATCTTAAAATTCGGGATGTCCTGCTAGTTCAAGGTAGATGATAATCCTTCACTGAGAAAAATGATTAGGTTGAAATTGACCCTATAACCCAACCTAACGAGGGTATAACCCAACCAGGTGGCTACACTGCTCCGACCCAAATAGGATAAAAGCATTTAGTTAAATTGGGTTGAAATAAATTCAACCCAACATGTAGTTAAATATTGGAGTTCAACCCAATTTCCCAATTGGTGTAAAATCGCACAACCGGTTACTACGTTTAATCCAACTTGGTGTGCAATATGACCCAATAAAATGTAAATTTCATTAAGCCGATAATGCGTTTGACCAAACGTGCAGTTAAAAGCGAACAGGTGTGGGGTAAGAAATGACCACATTTGTGGGGTCTCATGGAGAAGGTAGAGAGTGCAAATAACCCGACAATCACGAAAAATTGATCACGGTGGAGTTAAAACATGACGAAATAAGGGTTAAAAGAAGAAAGGCCACATTAACCATTACGGGATTTAATACAACATGTGGTTAATGTTAAACCGTCAGTTGCTTACAAAGTTTACCCAACACTACACAACACAAAATGATTATCACTTTAGCGTGTTACTTGGAATTTTATTCAACAGCATGATTTTTTCCCTTACGTTTACCCGTTCAAAGGGTGGCGCCCTTTCTTCGGCAAAAGTTAGAATAGCATAAGAATTCCGCGTTGTCATTAGTGGGTTTAGATGCTATTTAATTATCAATTTATTTGAAACTTTATTCATTTTCATGGGGAGGGTTATCAATTGAGTGAGGACAAGCCTCAGTTGCAGTGGGTGCTGGTCCAGACTGGCTGGCTGGCATACAAATTATGGTCTTGCTGGAACTGAGGTGCCTGAAATGAATAGATACAGCAAACATATGGTGGTTAGTTGAATACATGAAGAGGTATGAAAGCATTATTTTTAACAGCTAAGTATATGACAGTCATAAGATCTGTAATGATGGATGGTATAAGGGTGAAGTGCTACGACGCCACAACACATGAGTGATATTAGTAAGACAAATGCTGTTATCTTCTGTTTCTGGGGCGGCGCAGGAACTAATGAGGACAAAGGCAACCCTGTTAGTGGATGGTTTACTGTGCATGGGATGGATAGATGGGTGGTGAAACTTTGCTAGGATGATAAATGTCAAAAACTTCTGGATCAGTGTTGCCTTGGCCGACGTTGAGACGATAAAGGGTCATTAGATGCTGAAGAGGTGTGGAATAATATACAGCGGGAGTGTCAAAATCTCGGTCATTGCGGAGAATGCTCAGGAATATGGGATGAGCAGCTTCAATGCCTTTCTGAATGTACTTTGAGCGTAGGGCCTCAAGATGTGATAATAGCGGAAGAAAATTGATGCGCTCATAAAGAAGGCGTGTCGGTTGCGGGAGACGGAAGTGAAAGGCATGACGTTCGACAATGGCTAACTTAAGATAATATTTATTGAGAGCTGATAACCAGGCTGTGTGGCCATAAGTTAAAACTGGGCGCATGAAAACCTTGTAAGTATTGAAAAGGAGAAAAAAATTTAGACCCCACGTGGTACCTGTTAGATGTTTGAGTAAATTGAGTCGGTTTTTTGGCATTCTCGATGACAGTAAGAAGATGTGGCATTAAAGTGAGCTTGGAGTCAAAGACAACGCCAAGATATTTAAGAGTACTATGGATTGTAACCGGACTGTTGTCAACTGGAGACGTAGCAAGTGGGGATTTCGATGGACCCATGATCATCGCCCAGATGGTAAGAAAACGATCGCTTGTATTCACCATTGATTGCCAATAACCAGATGTCACACCAGTCGACAAAAGCATCAATGGCCAGTTGAAGGCGATATTAAATAGTAGTAATTGTCCGACCGACAGCCAGAAATGCTGTATCATCAGCAAATTTGAAAAGTTGTACGTTAGGAGTAATGATCCTATAGGTACAGCAAATATAATAGGGGTGAAAGAGTAGATTCCTGTGGAACGTCAGAATTCAAAAAGACTGGAAAGGAGAGAGCATCATTGATGGAGATGTAGGGAAGTCGTGCTGTAAAAAGGAATGTATAACTCTGATGTAAGAGTGGGGAAGTTGAAAAGAGTATAACTTGTATATAGTAAGAGCCTGGTGCTAAACTTTATCGAACGCCTTTTCTAGACCTTGTAAGTGTTGATGAGCGTAGAAGAATGGAGACCCCACGTTGTTCCTATGAGACGTTTAACTAAATTTAATCTTTTTTTGGCTTTGCTTACGACGGTAGCGAGGTGTGGACGCCATGTAAGATGGTGATCAAATGTTATACCCAAGTAGCTTACTGTCTTTGAGTGTTGTATGGCAGCATCATTGACGGTTAGTCAACACCAAGTTTTTTTGCTAACCAGAGACTAGCATCCTCTTAGGGCCTACACCCAAGGGCGCCGATTTCTCTGCAAATTTGAGGGGGGCATTCAGATGCAGAAAGCTTGTTGTTGTTGTTGTTGTGTTTGAGTTTAACGTCCCGTTCAGCAGCGAGGTTATATGAGACGTGGACCTACTGATTAACGTGGAATCCGAACCACATGAGCTCCCGCCGGGAATCGAACCCGGGTCTCCCACGCCAAAGGCGCGTACGCTAACCGCTTATCCACGGAGGAGCTCGTCAGATGCAGAAATCATATATGAGGATATGAGGAAGGCAAATTGCATTCAAATTATGCCAAATATTATAAATTTACAAATACAATGAGGGGAACCCACATGAGCTTTTGGGGGCCCCGGGCCCCCTTGGCTCCCCAGGATCCGCGCCCTTGGTTACGTCCTCTTCTAGGTGAGGGAGTTTATGGGATAGGGGTTAAGGATTATCAGGTAGATGGGCTAAGTGATTTTGCATATTATTATTATTTATTTATTTATTATCACAAACCTGGACATTATGATCTTTGCGATCATAATCATAAACTTGCGGTAAGGTAAACAGTTACATATTACTAAAATGATAAGTTATTACGTTAGGAATGAAGTGAACCTAGATAAAGTGATGAAAATATGAAGAAAGTAACCATAGAAAAGAATATATATATATATATATATATATATATATATATATATATATATATATATATATATATATAGGGTGTATCGAAAAAACTTTTTTTCGAAATCCGGTTACGGCTAGTGCGGATTTTTGGCCAAATGGCATCAATAAAACGTATAAAAAATCTCAACTCGATCAGATAACTCCTTCTGCTGCCGAGTAGAGCCTAAATATTAGAAAAAATCAACAAAAGATTCACTTTTCAACTGATTTTCCAAAATATATTTTTTTAAATATTTCCTATATTTTTCGATCTTTTAAATTATTGAAATAGCATTGGAAAGGAGAAATAAATACAAAAAACAAATTTATTACGGTTATTTCTGTACACCATAAGCATAAAAACCTAGTTAATTATTTGTAAAAATGCACTGATTTTCTGGCGTATCGTACAATTAAATTTTAATATAAAATTATTGAAGTCTCTTGAATAACGGAGAAAACACTTTAGTGCTAAATTCTAAGAGCAGTAATAGTATAAATAATTTGCTCCCAATGCCGTATGCATCTGCTTATCACACTAAATCACCTGCCGCCCACCTCTCCCCGAACGCCTCTTTTCTTGTACTCGCCCAACTGAAAGGATCGGTCTTATCAGTCGCCTCGCCAGTAGTCAACCAGCTGTGTCGAACGTGATTGTCGCTGCGTGAGTTATTTATTAGTACTGTAGGAAATTTTAACTAAATAATTTGTTTTCGTGTGAAGTGCAGTATGTAGAAGTGAGAACAGTGTTTCAGTTGTGTTAAGTACTTTTTATTAGGAAGAGAGTGACAGATACGCTGACGTTATGGCATCGACAAGTTTGTTACGGTCTGACGTTAGGAATAGCATTATTGGGACACCCAAGGAATTGGATAGAACACAGCTACCAACCGTTGAAATGTATTGAGACAATACCTATGGGAGCGAGAAGAAAAAATGAGAATTTTGGGATCCCGGCAAGAGCCTTCAACAAAGGATTTATCTTCTATCGTCGCCAGGAAGATTGTAGAAAATTGAGATTACGCCTCAATCAGCGGCGAAGCAATTTTCAGTGTCAGAAGGATTGTTGCAATTATATTGAAGTACCATAATATTGTCCGTGACTTGCAAAACTCAGCAAAGTCCGGTTTCCAAACTTCTGCGAAACGAATTGCTGATTTTCAATAGTCTGCCAAAAATATTTCATTTGATATAGCCTTTTGTAAGTGTTCCGATCCTCTTGCCTGCAACTGCGAAAAAGGAAGAAAAGTGCCAGTGCTAGAGGCGCCTTTTCTTCTAGATCAAAGAACCACAAGATTGAGGCGTAATCTCAATTTTCTACAATCTTCCTGGCGGCGATAGAAGATAAATCCTTTGTTGAAGGCTCTTTACGGGATCCCAAAATTCTCATTTTTTCTTCTCGCTCCCATAGGTATTATCTCAATACATTTCAACGGTTGGTAGCTGTGTTCTATCCAATTCCTTGGGTGTCCCAATAATGCTATTCCTAACGTCAGACCGTAACAAACTTGTCGATGCCATAATGTCAGCGTATCTGTCACTCTCTTCCTATAAAAAGGTACTTAACACAACTGAAACACTGTTCTCACTTCTACATACTGCACTTCACACGAAAACAAATTGTTTAGTTAAAATTTCCTACAGCACTAATAAATAACTCACGCAGCGAACAATCACGTTCGACACAGCTGGTTGACTACTGGCGAGGCGACTGATAAGACCGATCCTTTCAGCTGGGCGAGTACAAGAAAAGAGGCGTTCGGGGAGAGGTGGGCGGCAGGTGATTTAGTGTGATAAGCAGATGCATACGGCATTGGGAGCAAATTATTTATACTATTACTGCTCTTAGAGTTTAGCACTAAAGTGTTTTCTCCGTTATTCAAGAGACTTCAATAATTTTATATTAAAATTTAATTGTACGATACGCCAGAAAATCAGTGCATTTTTACAAATAATTAACTAGGTTTTTATGCTTATGGTGTACAGAAATAACCGTAATAAATTTGTTTTATGTATTTAATTCTCCTTTCCAATGCTATTTCAATAATTTAAAAGACCGAAAAATATAGGAAATATTTAAAAATATTTTTTGGAAAATCAGTTGAAAAGTGAATATTTTATTGATTTTTCTAATATTTGGGCTCTACTCGGCAGCAGAAGGAGTTATCTGATCGAGTTGAGATTTTTTATACATTTTATTGATGCCATTTGGCCAAAAATCCGCACTAGCCGTAACCGGATTTCGAAATAAAGTTTTTTTCGATACACCCTAATATATATATATATATATATATATATATATATATATATATATATATATATATATATATATATATATATATATATATATAAGAAAAATAGAGATATATTGATTGTAACATGTAGAAATATAGGTATTTGTATACACATAAAACGAACTTCGAAATACAGATATGAAATATTGATGGTATTGAGATCCTTAAATGTTCAGTTACGGATTAGGAAATAATGAAGGTGAGTGATGAAACGAGGTGCGATACATAGGACAACACAGGAGATGTTAGCAATACAGATGAAGATATCTTCTGCCTAGGAGCTGCTCTAGGTTGATGAGGACATAAGGAGCCTTGTTAGAGACAGAAGGACTTACTGTGCAGAAAATGATGGAAATACGTGAGGTAGATGTGCATGAATTTGATAGTCGTCGAGTAAGAGTAAATCTGGGTGATCAGGTGGCAGTGTATATCAGTAGAGAGTAAATAGCAGACTGAGTGGGGAATAGGCATAGTGAGAACGAACAGGATGAAGAGCATGATAGTGCATAGTATCGAGGAGAAAGGGCTGATTAGAAGTATATCGGACTCTGATGAACTTCTGTCGAAGGGATTCAAGATAAAACGTGATGTCGGGGAATGTGATGAGATTATATAAGTCGCGGGTTGGACTGGGTAACTGGACATGGTGTGCGATGCGGAATACGTGACGCTCAAGGACACGTAACTTTTCGTAGTATGTAGGAAGGGTAGAAACCCAGGCAGTAAAACCGTAGGTAAGTATTGGGTGCATGAAGGCTTTGTATGCGTTAAGAACTGTTTTAGCTTGCAGGCCCCAGGTTGTGCCAGTTAGGCGCTTTAGAAGGTTCAGGCTTTTATAAACTTTGACAGCTACTTTCTTGAGGTAAAGTTTCCAGGTCAGGTGTGAATCATAAAGAATGCCCAGATAGGTAACTGTTCGAGTTGGAACAATTGGAGTATCATTAACTGTGAGTGAGAGCAGTGACGGATTTCGGTTAACTCTGGAACGTTTTCAGGGGGTATAAAAGTAATGGCCTGTGTTTTTGCGGCATTTATTGAAAGACTCCACTTCCGACACCAATGGGTGAACCGATTAATGGCTTCCTGTAGGGAGTGATTGATCTGGCGGATAGTATTTCCTAAGGCCAAAAAAGCGGTGTCATCAGCATATTGAATTAAATATACGTCAGAAGGAAGTGGAGGGAAATCGGCCACAAAGATGATATTTAACAGCGGTGAAAGACCAGAACCTTGAAGTATTCCTGACAGAAGTAAGATAGGATGAGAAAGTGATTATTGATGCTGACGTAGGAGAGGCGACATACAAGAAAGTGATAAATGAAGCGAATACAAGTTATGGGAAATGCGAAATATAGAAGCTTATAAAGAAATGCTAGATTGCAGACTTTATCAAAAGCTTTTTCAAGGTCGAAGGGAAGGAGGCAGGATGGTTTAACGGAGTTATAATGATTTGTAATGAGACTGGGGAGGCGAAAGAGTTGATCATTGATAGAGTATGAAGGGCAAAAACCTGCTTGGTGGAAAGGAAGGATATTTTTAGATTCTAGGTAAGGGTGAAATTTTTGACGATGCGTTCTAGAATTTTGCTAAAAGTAGATGTCAACTGAATAGGTCTATAGGATGATGTGTCATTAGGTCCCTTGTTTGGCTTCAGAAGCATGAGTGTTTTAGAGGTTTTCCAGTCCATTTTGAGGAATCCGGTATGGAGAATGAAAGTATAAATGAGGGCAAGAAGTACCAGGAGTAATAGGAGGAGTTTCCTTAATGTATCGGTAGGTTATATTCTCAAAACCTGGGGCAGAGTTTCGTTTGCCATTAACAACAGTTGTAATTTCAGCTGTGGAAATGGGTGTTGTAAGTGGATGATTTTTAAGCGTATGAGATATATTGAGCTGTAATTGAGGAGAGTTCAGAGGTAGGTTGGCAACAGGATGCTGAGCGGTGATATCGGAAATCGGTGTAGGTATGAAAATTTTCTGCAAGTAATCTGCAAAGGCATTGGCTTCATCCTGATTACTCTGAACTGGTTGTGAGCAGATGATAGTGAGGTTAAGTATATTTATCTCACAGTGCGTTAAAGCGTTTCCAGAATTTGGAAGGGTGACTAGTGTCATTGAGGTTGTTACAAGTTTTAACCCAGTTTCTCAGTTTATATGCCTTTAGATAATTTCGAACTGTGCGTTGCAGTTGATGATGGTGATGAGGGGTTTCTGGGTTGATAGAGCTGGCTAGAACAGCGTATCATAGTTAAGTATTGAGGCGGGAGATGTGGTTTGTATGGAATTGAAGATGAACATGGAATATAGAGTTCTGACGCATGCGAAATGGTAGAACTGATGATAGTAATGCTCTCGTACAGCTCCTCTTCCGTAAGTGGTGGTTTTTGTTTAGCAAGAGATTGAGAAATATGATCACGATATTTGTTCCAGTCAGCTTTGTCGTAACGAAGTGATAGTTGAGGGAATGGTGTGTTGGCAGTTTGAGGGGCGTGAGTGTGTTGATAGGTAAGTTATAGGAGTGCGTGATCGCTGCCAATGAGATCGAGGACTTCGAGAGTGCAGTGGGAAGCTATAGAGTTAGAAGAGATGACCACATCAGGCGTTGTCTGAGAGACAAGATGAGACGGTTTGGGTAGATCGTGAAAAATACCTGTTGTATGCGAAGTAAGAAACTGAAAAGAACGTGGTACGTTCATTATCTGTGCGACTATGGAAATTAATGTCCGCCATGATGAGATAATGTTTATAAGTATTTGAGATGTGTTGGGAAAAAGCAAGAGGGATCTGATGTCCAGGTCGGATATAAACTGTGATGAAGGTGATTGGGATATTTGGTAAATATAAAGTTGTGAGAACATGTTCTGGGAGGTTGGGAAGCGGACAGGTATGACGCCGAAAGGGCAAAGTATGGTAGAAACCAATGTTAGCTCGTTGAGCGAGAATCTATCACAATGAAGTAAGTTGTAACGGGGAATGCGGATAGAATCAGTATTTTTAAAGAAAATTTCATTGAGAAGAAAAGCATTCACATTTTCTTCCAGCAGTAACGTATCAAAGAGTAGTTTGTTTTTGGATAATGGTCGAATGTTCTGGAACAGAAACACAATACCCATGATGAGAGGTCGTATGTGGAAGTAGTTATTGGTTGGACGAAAAATTTGTAGTATCAAAATAGACATCGGTGTTAGAATAGGTCGGTTTGAAGGAGGCATGAAAGATGATTCGGACAGCATGAGTAATTTGTTGTAGAATATGTGGACGGATAAATGGATGAATGTTTTGTAATGCGAGAGAGTAAAAGCTAGAAGTTTATCAATAGTGACGGGGGTAGATTCTACGGGAAAGTCGGTATTGTTGGATGAATCATGTGTTCGCAGTGGAGCGACTAGTTCTGGATGGGATGTTTCTGGTGGAGGTTTTCCCTTAAATTTGTAGCTGTAAGTGGGGTGTTGCTCGTTGCAAGTAGCACACCGAGGTGGTTGTGTTAGATTCGTACACGATCGAGTAGGATGCGTGCCAGTACAGTAGCCACATACGACAGTATTACGGCAGTTGGCAGTAGTATGTTGGTTATATGCTTGGCACTTCTCACAACGAATTGGTAACGGGGGTGAAGACCGAGAGGGTTCTACACGATGTCGTTGTTTATTTATGTAAGTACTATTAGCAAGTAAGATATCGATGGTCTTTTGAGAGACACTGAAGATCCTCACCATATACGTGGGTCCTTGATCGTTGCGAATGCGAAGGGCTTTCGTGATGGTAAGATCCTCTGCCCGTAACTCGTCTGAAATTTCATCGTCGGTGTACGACGGATCGACACCACTTATAACCACAAAAAGGAGAGGAGGTTTCTTAGGTGGTGGAGGTTGCTTGAGCCGAGATGAACTAAGAGACTCTATGTTGGCGTTCTTACCGAAGATTTCAAAGGAGGCTTTATTACGCACAGTGATGGCAAATTTTGGATCATGCGATTGCAGTATAATTCCGTTACGGATTTTAACGACTCTAGTGAGGTTGATGCTTGGAAGATATTTGCGTAACTGTAGAACTACAAACTTAACACTTCCGAATTTGGGGTCAAAATTTTGGAGTAGGAATGAGTGAAGCTGATGATCGGATGTTGAGGGAGTCTCAGAGATGGTTCTGAAGATATATCTGCAGTTCCGAGGTCCATGAGTTTATATTGACGGCGATGTTTCAGACAAGTGCTGTCTCTTAGCTTTCGGTGAATGAGCTAAGAGTAATTTATTTATTTATTTATTACTAGAACTAGGACACTATGATCTTTTCAATCATAATCATACCTGAATGGTAGGTGTAGTTTTAATAACAAAAGAGCAGTAACATAATAACAAGTATAATTGAACACAACATAAATATAAATATGGTAATTATAGAAATATATATAAGCAAGCAAATAAAGCAAACATGAGAATAACAGAAGTGCAAAACTTAAGGTGAGAGATTATTTAAATAGATGAAAAAGAATTGATAGGGAAATAAATGAGGAAATAATCAGACAGTATATTATAAGCAAAGAACATTAATGATCATAACGAAGGATTAGGTATAGTGTGAATGATATGGACGTTAGAGTAAGGGGCGTGAATGATGTGGCAAAGTGCATACACAGGACAACAGTGGGCGATATTAGTTAGACAAATGAGCTTATCTTAAACCTAGGGGCTGCTCTAGGCAATGATGAAAACGAATGAGGCCCATGTTAGTAAATAATGGTAATCACTGTGCTGGAAATGATGGGTGAATGAGAGGAAGATGTTCATGAATGACAAAATCTGTAGTAATAAGTAAAGCATGGTCTAGTGGTGGTGGAGTATAATGATATAATGTGAAGACGAGCGAAAGTGAAAGATGATAATAACGGTGAGGTGTTGGATGAATTGCTAAATAACACATTGCATCTTGAAGTAAAGGATGGAGAGTTTCGAAGCGTTTGGCGATATATGTGAGCCACAGTTTTTCAATGTAGAACTGTAAGGTCGGAAAGGGAATTAGGTGATACAGATCTTGTGCGGGACTAGGTAACTTAATACGGAATGCTGTACGGAAAGCATGGCGTTCTAGGATTAAAAGCTTATTGTAGAAGTTTGTCGGGGCAGCTAACCAAGCAGTAAATCCGTACGTGAGGACTAGTCGTAAGAATACTTGGTACGTATTTAGTATGGTGTGTGATTTAAGGCTCCAGTCAAGCGTTTCAAGAGATTAAGTCTATTGTAGGCTTTAGTAGTAACGGTTTTTAGATGTTGCAACATAAGATGACGGTCATATGTAATTCCCAGATATGTAACAGTTTTGCTGAGTTGAATAAGCACCCCATCAACGTGTAGAGAGAATTTCCGTGGATTTCTACGGAATTTGGAAGTTCGTCTGGGTGGTAAGAAAACTATGGCCTGAGTTTTAGCTGCGTTTATAGTAAGCCTCCAGGAAGTACACCAGGTGTAGAAGCGATCGATAGCCGTCTGTAAGAAAGTGCTGATCTGCTGAATAGTTGTTCCAAGTACTAGCAGGACCATGTCGTCCGCATACTGGAAGAGATGGATTTTATCTAGTAATCGGGACATATCAGCTACGTATAGAAGATATAATAAAGGGGATAAAGCCGTCCCTTGAGGTACTCCAGAGAATAGAAAGATAGGATATAATAAACTGCCCCGTACTGAGATATAGGTAATACGATTGGTAATAAAGTTGTATATGAGGCGAATATATATGAGATAGGGAGCTGGAATTTGAGAAGTTTGTATATGAGCAAAAGATGCCAGACCTTATCGAATGCTTTCTCCAAGTCAAATAACACTAAGCAGGAAGGTTTAGCTGAATTATAATGTGTAATGAGCGCTGTGAGTCGGAGTAGCTGACCGTTGATAGAAAAGGCTGGCCTAAAACCTGCTTGTGTGACTGGAAATAAGTTATGATCGGCAATGAAAAGATGTAATCGTTTAACCAGAATATGCTCTAAGATCTTACTGAAGGTAGAAGTAAGTTGGATAGGTCTATAGGATGTAATATTCTGCGGAGGTTTGTGTGGTTTAGGAAACATGAGCGTCTTAGATGTTTCCCAAGCTAAAGGAAAGAAGCCAGTGCGCAGTATGAATGATGGATACTGTATGTTTTCTGAATTCGTAAGAAATTAATTCATGGATAGCGTTATTGTTACAACTTACGTAAAAGCACAATCTCAGTTAAATTCCATTCTTTCTTCCCTGTAAAAGCCACTGAATAGACCGTTGTCATCCTTGCTTTCAGCTTCTTGATTTTCTGATTCGTATTCGGGAAATTATTTTCTATTTTGCTTCAAATAAACGGAAATTTTAAAAAATGTATTTTTACTGAATTCTTCTTCAAGTCTTGTTAAATGTCCATTTTGCTCTTTCAAAATGAACTTGTATTACGATATTACTCAAATTAAATTTGGACATTAACTATTTAAATTATAAATTACAAAATATAACGTTCACAAAGAGACATTTAAGTAGATTTGAAGAAGCATTAAAGTCAAACTACTAAAAGTCCTGTTCAAAAAATAAAATTAAATTAAATTACAATAAAAATAAAATAAAAATTAATGGACTAAGAAAAGATGGCGCACGTATTTAACATCATATATATATGATGTTGAATAAGAAACATACTCACGAAATTAAAAGGAAGCCATTGAAGGCAAATAATTTATTACATTTAATTATAAAACACAAGCATATATGTATGCATTCTAGGATGTTTTTGACAAGAAAATATAAATTCAGCGCTAATATATACTGTGTTGCTTTTCTTCATTCTATTGACGATACAACTCTCCGTTCACTGATCTTTCACTTTTCCCTCTCATTTAGTCTTCATTACAGATGCTATAGACATGCTCATTATTTCCTTTAGTTGTATTCAGGGTCTTTAAATTACAAATCCTGAAAATCTTCCAGCGTAACTTCTTGGTAGAAGGAAACTTCTGTTTTGAGTTTTGATTATCTTCCTGTAATTTTCCTGTTTAGTAATCAGGCCAACTTTGAAACTTTTCAACCACCAGCTTCAATGGGGTGGCTGAAAGAATGGCTAGATAGGGCGAAGACAGACAAAGGAGCCCGAAAACTTCAGGAGAAACATCTGGGCCATAGGACACCGGGTCAGATGAAAATATAGGCATCGGACCAAGTGTTAGGGTGCTGATAAAAGATGCCATAAGCTATGTAGAAATATAACATATGGAGAGACAGGTAAGGTATGGTGTCGTGTAAGTGTAATTGTTCATATAACTATCAACATAAGGAGAGGGTACATAAATATAACCGGCATTACAACACAGTATGGATACGTTTTGTAATTACGGAATGTGCCACTAGACATTATAGCTTGGGGTTCCCTCGCCAATGTCAGAAGTAGCGTCAGTCTTTGTGAAGTGGTTCCATCTTAGTGTTGAATGTTGTGTCGTCCTACTCGTGGTGTCCTGTGATTATTGTGATGCATGACTACAAAGAATAAACAGGATGTCTGAAATTGTTTTTGTTGGGAAAATGTACAGCCGAGAGTACAGTTATCCCTTAGTAAGCACTTAAGATAATTCTTTATGTAAATCACAAGTTTAGGATGCTTTTCCCCTTTCAAAAATGGAAATATATTAATTGATTACATGATTTCTTCAAGAAAATGCATAAGGAGCAGTCAATAAATAATGAGGTAGAATATACTGCACAAAAACTATGGTATTCACAAATATGAGGACAAACCAGACACATGGGTGTTGTGTTACGAAAACTATTCTCCTGCGTTTCACTCGCTAAATGGCGTTACGTGTCCAGCAAGAAAAAAGAAACGATGATAACAGAGCAGCAGCCGATTGGTCATTTCATGTTTAAAGCAACACGTAATAGAGGCGTCGAAAGAGAAGCAGTAGGGTGTTGTGTGCTTTTAGACAGCGTAAGGTCTATAAGATCGTAAAAACCACCGTTGAATGGAAAAGATTTATGGAGAGTACTCAAATGAACCAGTGGATGTTAAGCCAGCACAACTTAGTGCTGGTCAAAGTCGAGATAAATAGTATGGATTAGCGTCAGTAAGGTCATTTTTCTGAAGAACAAACCATTTCAAAACTAAAATATTGCCTTGGGATTTAATATTGCCTTAGAAATGTTAGGGTGTTCCCCGGAAATAATGCACAATGGCCTCGTCTGCCTGTTGTGAGAAATGAGCAAAAGATACCGAGTAATGGGCGATTTCTATTAAAGAAAATAGTCCAAATATGATTCAGAACCTCAAATGTGGGGTCAATGACTGGAAAGGAAATGAAGTTGTAGATCTAATGGCAAGAAGAAGAATAGAAACACCGTGTTCAGAAAACAAAATGGAGAGGAAATAAAGCGAAGAACCTAGGAAGTGCATATAAACTTCCGTATAATGGAGCAAATCAAAAAGGTAAATATGGGGTAAGAATTGTTCTGAGTAGTGAATTAAGTCGATGTGTAATTGGCGTAAATAGGAGGAGTGATAGAACAATAAATATCAAATTGTATGTTTAATATTGTGAGCGTGTATTCCCCACAAGTTGGATGCAAAGATGAAGAAAAATACGCTGTCTGGAATGATTTGGAGCGAAAATTAACCAGTATACCAAAGGAAGAAAGAGAATTCTGGGTGATTATCTGAATGTTCATATTGATACTAGAGGAGGAGTTATACCTTCAAGGGTCCACAAAAGTTGGAATGTCGGAGAAAATAATAGGGAATTGGAAAGAATATTAAATTTTGCAGTGTCATCTGATAATGCTGTATGTAACTCGTTCCTCCAAAGGAATACAAAGCAGTTAGTTACATATAAAATTGGAACAAGGGAGAGGTAAATAGATTTTCTCTCATGCAGAAGTCAGCACTCGAAAGAGATTTTTAAAAAAATGCAAAATCAACAATGAAGAATGAGAGAAAACACCTATGAATAATCAGAGCATAGGACAAACAATAAAAGATTTATCTCAATATTATACAAATAATATGCGAAAAACAAACAAAAAAAACTACAGGAAGAGGGTAAAATATGATTGGAAAACTACTATAGAAAGCTGTAAAATGAAGATAACTTGAGAGTAATCTTAAAGAACGGTGTATCAAAGCAAGGAGTTATAGACAACATAAAGAAAGAAGTAACATTAACGGCGTTCAAAATGAAAAATAGGCAAAACAACTGGCCCAGATGAAATACATGTGGAAGTATTGAAATGCTTCGGCGAAGAAGGAATAGATCTTTGATTGAATTTGATTCAAGAGTTCTTTGCCGAAAAAAGAATACCGAAAGAATGGACAGATAGTAAAATAATACTATTGTTTAAGGAGAAGGGTTATATATAAGATTGCAATAATTATAGAGGGATTAACCTAATGTCTCATACAATGAAGATTTGGGAAAAATTCATTTAGAGACGGCTTCACAAATGGACATTAACAGGAAAAGAACAATTCCGAGGTATGGACGTACGGTGTTACCAGGTTGGATCAGATGCGAAAGAATAAGGGGCAGCATTAAATTGAGTGATATGTCGCAAAAAGTACCAGAGAAGATTGAAGTGATACGGTCATGTTATAAGAGAAATGATAAGTTGGCAAGAGTGTGGGGAGAATGGAAGTAGAAGGCAAAATAGGAACAGGAAGACCAAGAAAAGATGGACAAACTGTGTGATTACCTACTTGGAAGGAAAGAGTTAATATTGGATTATATTTGGTTCCGAGCAAGATCACAAAAATGTCAACCCCGTATAAGTGGGGAGAAGACAGAATAAAAGAAGAAAGAAAGCTATATGTCGCTGTAAAGAATTCATGAGGGGAACGAGCATTTTCTCGAAGAACTGATGTTCAGGGATGATAAGTGATGTGGAGCACCAAACCGTATCACAGATTAGCATGTTGCTAAAGTGGATGTGCTTATCAAAAAGACCAGTGAATTTCATGTTCTGGAATAGACGGAGTCAGCCACATGTGCCCCTGGCGCTCATACAGGCACAGAAAGAGCTCAATTCGTGGCAAATCTTCAGTTGAAATGTCGTTTTTGAATCGGGGAAAGAGTTGCCAACTTGTGATTTATTCAAAGAATTATCCTTACCTAATAATAACAAAACTCTCAGCTGGAGTTTTCTCCAACAAAACAAAACAAACAAAAAACAGTTACTCTCTTCACTCCTCGTACTCATACATCACAATAATCATTGAATGCTATAAGCAGGAAAATATACAAAGTAGCACCAAAGATAAACAATTCCAACTCCACACAGGTGACGCCATTTCGCTAGTGATGTGCGTTCCGTAACTATAAAACGCGTGCGTGTTGTGTTGCAATTCTGGTTAGTTTGAGTGTCCCCTCTTACTTGCCGAACTGAAGAGCTAGAGTGCGCGTAGTTGGAAATGTCAGTGTAATGTATTTTTGTAAATGTGTGTGTGTGTGTTTCAAAAAAAAAAAACACTGTCGTTTAGTGCTAGAGCGCCCACCTCTGGCACATAGGGTCCCTCGTTCAATTCCAAATCCCGACAAGTAACCTTTGTGGTGGAGAAACACCATGCGCATGGATTTCTCGGATTGTTCCCGTTTTCTATCACTTTCGTCATTCCACCATTATTATCTATCTCATCAACATCTCCCTTAGCCTCGGAGCAAAACTTGGGACGTTAAACTAAAAATAAATAAATAAATAAATAAATAAGAACTGTAGAAAAAGTGTCTCTGTATGAATAATAATTTCGTGTGTTTGGTGCGAGAGTCTCAAGTTCTATTATCGGTGGGAGATCATGTGGTTTCGATTCTTTGTTAAGCTATGGATCCATATTTCATATAGTATGTCATTAAAAGAACCTTGAAATGTAGCTACGTTTGTTCACGAAAGGTGTAGCAATATGCGTAGTACACAAGTAGAGGTATAGAAACATTTGAAATCAAAATCATGATATATGAGATGATTGAGCCATTGATCGACCTGGGCCGGTATGAATCGTTATGGCATCGTACTGGGGATAAATTAAAATTCAAAAAATTATAGCAGCGGTAAGAATATAAAAATAAGCTCTTCAATATTGAAATATATCAAAGATATATCTATGCATTTGAATATATTGGTAATATTTTATTTCCAATACGACTATTGAATGATGGTGAATGTCGAAGTAAAGGAAACGAATAGCTAGAAAAGAATAGAATATTGGGTATGAACGAAGATCGGAATAGAAATCTGATAAAAAGTTGTAGAAATCAATGATTATTATAAAAAGGGAAAGTATGATGGAATCTTGAGGATAAAAAGAACTGGAAAATTTTTGAAGGAAGTGAAACAAAGGAAGACAACAGCCAAACAGCGAATTCTTCAGCAGTAAATGTTGTAGAGAGAGAGAGAGAGAGAAAGAAAGAGAGAGAGAATGAAGAAAACTTTATACGATAAAGGTATAATGAAGCATATGATTTCAAAAAAGGGGGAAACAAATGCACATTAAAAGCAGAAGAATAACACAGAAAGTTTCCTGAAGAGTGAAACTGCAGTTGATACTGTGTTTCCGAAGTTCAATTTAGAGTCAAAATAGAGTACGATTTAAACAATAGTTTCTGGGATTTGGTGGTTGGAAGTGAAGAATAATTTACGCCACTTCTCTCTCTGTTATATAAGTTGATTGATGTCGTTGTACAGTTTTAGGAATGTTACAAATCGAGTGGAAAAAGAAATGCGAAGACAATGGTATTATTAGGTAGATTTTTCTTAATAATCATTTGTAGATAAAATTGAAATGATATTTATTTTCGATAATTGTTGGCAATAAGATGTAAGGTACACTCATCGTAAAAATCGGGATACTTTATTTGGATGTTCTTAGGATTCAGTTAACAAGTATCTTCTGATAATTTTTATTTTTATCAGTGAACAGTTGTCTACGGGTGACACAATGGATGTTGGTATCACAGTGTCGTTCATATAATATTATATATATATATATATATATATATATATATATATATATATATATATATATATATATATATATATATATATATATATATATATATATATATATATATATATATATATCTGTGTGTGAATGTGTGTGGCGTGTTAGCAATATAGATGGGGTGCGTGTATTTTAATATATTTATGCGTATGTACATGTGTATGCGTGCATGGAAATGGTGTCGTACGTTTATATGTCTATGTGTAGCTGTGTGTGTGTCAGAGTCGGCTACCGGTCTGCCTCTTAATTGGGATGCTTCTAGACATAAGTGGCATTGACTCTGTAAGACATCCCACGCACCCAATCCGACGCCACCCAAGAAAAAAAAGATCAATATGTAAAGTGCAGATTTAAAAAAAAAAGACGTAACTACATCCGACCGTCTGCTCAGCGGCCCAAACGCCTCCTTCCACTGCCTGTTCCCCTGTCTGTCAATCCAGCCACCATCAATCTTCACCTTTGACCCTTTGAAGTCTCTGAAGATTGATGGTAGACTAACCCCACCCACCCATTGATCCAACCACCCCATTTAATCGAAGCTACGTCCCATGAAACCAATGCTTCCTGCCCTGAATGATCTGAAAATTGAAAAGAAACATTTAGCGCACCAAATGTTTAAAATATCATTATAGAATAGATAAGTTTATTTGTTTAGTGAACAAATCTTTTTCATACTAGGATAGTAAATCAGTGGACGTTTTAAAGGATTTGTAGTTTCAATGAATCTAAAATCCACTATATTCACTAGAACTTTCTCCCTATGATTATTATCTATTTGATACTGAACTGAAATATTGATATTTTCAAAGAACTCAAAATTTGTAAGTGCAAGGAGTAGTTTTAAGTAGGCCAGATCAATCAATTCTTATTATTATTAAGTAACGGTGCGCTAAGCATGTTGAACTTTGGAATAAATATGTAGAATAAATAAATACAAATTCGAGTATGTGATTATTCTCTTTGTCACTCATCGACCTCTTTCGAACTCCCTAATATTTTTTTTTTTTTTTTTTGCTTTAACATTTTTTTTTGAGTGTTTGAAGAATATATAAGTTTCTGAAAAATTTAGTTTGTTTAAAACTGATGAGTTCACCAAAGTGAATGACGTAATTGAGATGTTGAATTCAAACGTTTCAAGAGAGACTGTAAATCGAGGAGCGACAGGACCTATGTGAAAAGTCAGAGGCTCCAGTAGTTCAGTATTGTGAAATTATTTGAGATTTACATTGACATTTATAACCTTTGGAGCAAAGAAGAATTTGAGAAATTATGATTATGATAATGAAATTAATTGTAACATTTCACAAAATTAAATCCATGACTTCTAGCCTTTTACTACAGTACACAAAAGTACGCTAGGAAGTATTCAGTAATATTAGTTAACACATGGACTTATATGCAGAAGTATATTAAATTAAAGGATAAAAGCAAAGAAAGATAAACGGGAAGTGCGACAGCTCAGAATAATTTTCATCTTCTCTGTGATATATCTAAATTCAGCACTGAATGTGTTATGCAGAGGAAACTTATTTCAGACTGAAGTGGTCCACAGAATGTACCCTGTATTACATGGTTTATTCTATAGAAACAGTAGATCAAAAACATTACTCCTAATGTTGATAAGGTTCCGTAGAATTTATCAAATCCTAAGGTTCTCAAATACATAATGAGCTGTTTCGCCTGGTGCAAAGGATATGTGACGTAAAACAACTTCTAGATGACTTTAAGAATTGTGTTACTGTACCATTATACAAAAACAAGTCAGCCACACAGAACTCTGATCTTAGTAATTGATGCGCCGAAAATACTAATGACAATCGTTCTACGGAGAAACGAAGGAAAGGTAGAATCCATTCTTACAGACGATCAATTTGGATTCAAAAGAGGAAGAGTTAGTTGAAGATGAGCAAGAGTTGGAAGCCGCGCTTAATATAATGTTAATACGTACTTAAAGCGTGATCCCTCTAAGACAAAGGTAATGTAGCAAATAAGAACAAAATAAAATTAAGATATTTTATTGGTGGAGAGAAGTTAGAGAATGTAGCTTTCATATACTTTGGTTTGTAAGATAACACTGGATGGAAGATTCAAGAAGAGATTGTTAGTAGAATTAACCAAGCTAAAGCCACCTTCAACAGCAAATGAAATATACTTATTTCCTGTAATATTGATATGAGGATTTGAACGCGCTTGCTACTTACCTTTGTTCAGGGTACCTATCTACCTATGGTAGCGAGATCTGAGCGCTTGGCCAAACAAATAAAGAACGAATAATAGCCTTTGAAATCTGGTGCTAACAACGTGTTTCGAAAATTCATAGGGTGGACAAAGTAACAAACCAAGAAGTATTGAGAAGAATGGGAGAGAAAAGAACATTCCTGTTAAAAGTGTTGTGAAAAGTAGAGATATCTGGTGTGAACACATCTTACGCCATGATGGGCTAATTAAAAAGTTGCTAAACTAACTTATAGAGGGAAAGAGTGCTAGATGAAAACCTAGGTTACATTATACACACTAAATAATGGAAGATACGCATGATTAGCAAGAGCAAGCAAACACTGAAGTGACTTGTAAATGACCGTGCATTGTGGACTGCTTCACGCCAATCATTCGATTGAATACTGAAGATTAGGATGATTTATTTAATATATTACCCAAGATATTTTCCATGAGACGAACTGTATTTCAGAAAGAAAATGGAATAACATTCTTTTTTTTTTTTTGTTAATAGCTGCAAGTGAATAAGTTTGGAAAAAGATTATGAGAATCCACGGGCATTGTCTAATGTTATCAACGTGCACACACATGGCCCAAAATTGAAGTGCTTCCAGTCAGAAGAGAGCACTATACCACCCAGACACTGTCTTAAAATTATGTGGAAGAAAACTAGAACTAAAAATATAAAGCAAAATTAATTACTGACTAATACTAGAAAATTTCTGATATTTCTTTTGTTTTCCCATAGTTAAATCCGCTAAGACATGAGAACTTATCTTACGATCAACAACAACAACAACAAAAAAAAAAAAAAAAAATCAAACAAGATTAATTCTTTTGAATGTTTAAGTTATAAACTATATTTAACCAGTCAAAGATGGAAACAGGGCCAAGGTGGCTCAGTAGTAGAGCGTTCATCTCTGGTGCATGGGGTCTCGGGTTCAAGTCCTGCTCCCGGCAAGTGAGCTTTGTGGTAAACAAACATCGTGTACGTGGGTTTCCTCGGGGTTCTCTCGTTTCCTTCCACTTTCTTTTTTGCACCATTTCATTCATTTCTCATCCTCACCGTCTCCTTTAGCCAGCCGGCATAATCGTGGGACGTAAAACTCGAAGATTTAATTTTTAAGTACGGAATCCTCATTGTACTGTTTTGAAGATGATACAAATAAAATTTTACCATATAAATATTTCATTTTTGACAGATGTCACGAGAGTCATATACATACTTACATACATATACATACTTACATACATATACATATATTTGTGCTGGCTTGGTGCGATAGAAACATCTGACTGACGTGGAACTTTCCAAAAGCGAAGAAATGATACTCTTTTAGACCTGTTTTCAGCTGGAGCAACACATTCATGATGAAACAAGTCTGGAGTCTGCAATGCTTAACTCTCAACTGCACGTTGCACTGCCCGGTGATCAGAGATGTTCCCTGCTAAGAAGTGATCAAGATGCCGGAACAGGCATAGGAGAAACATAGGAGGCTAGCATAGGAGAAACATCAATAGGTAGCCATAGGAGAAACATCAATAGAATATTGTAGGTGATGAAGGGTCTCATATCGCAACTCACGGAAAGTTTGCACCTTCTTCGAGCGATATCTAGAAGTTCATTTTCGTGAAACAAGAAAATATATCTGTTAGCCATTACTGGATGCTTGTGGACAAGTTTTCGATTAATTTCATGCAGTTCGCTGTAACATTCCGCAGTGACGGATAAAAACATGATGGATCACTCTTACCATAGACAGCCATTCCAGGAACAAAAGCTGAGGGTGAAGAAGTCAGTTTGGACGTTGATCCAACCAGTCCTGACCTGTATGATTGTTCGTAGCTTATCCATTTTTCATCCAATTGATCGTCCGATGCAGGAAAATCTTTCCGGTTATTCAGTGCATTCAGAGAACTGCACACCTCCAGATGAGGATCATTGTCACCCAGTGTCAACTCATGTGGTACCCATGAGTCTATCTTTTTCACCTTACCGATTGTAGGAAGGCTCCGAACCACAGCGGTAGGATGTATGACGAATTCCTCTGCAACGGCATTAATATTTTCCCGAGAGTCCACTTCCACAATGTTGTTGAGCAACTCATCAGAACGTCTCATTAATCAGTTACCGCAGAGCTCATTTTTCAATGCTGAGTAACAGGCACGAAAATTCGCTATTCATGTTTTTCGCGACTAGATGGATAGAATGTTTCAGTTTCAACTCTTAAAAGATAAGCACTCATAATTGTTTTCTTTATGATGCACTTTCATGTGACCCTGTTCAACAACACACTTCCTAGTGAGTGATTGAGCATTCCAGTCTGTTTCCTAAACATGCACTGAGTTTGTGACGTAGTAAGCGTGAACTCGGTTCATTCACTGGCTTGATTACAATGAGAAATTTCCTTTCAGATACCGGTATAACAGCTGACATTCCGACCGTAGCAATCAAATACAGTATATAACACTTCATATTTTAGATATCCCCCCTTTTTTCAATGTTTCCTGTCTTTCTTGATAAGAAGCTAAATTCTTTGCAAACTCCTATAGGCCCACTATGTATAATCAGTAATGCTAATAATGTGACTGAGCTCCCTCATGGTTGTATGGTTATCATACGCGTCTTCGGCGTAGGAGACCTGGATTCGATTCCCGGTGGGAACTCATTAGGTTCAAATCTTACGTTAAGTTGTAGGTCCACGTCTCATATAGCCTCAATGCTGACAGAGACGCTTAAACTGCAATACAACTAATTAATAATATAGCTAAGTGGATTATAACCACTACTTTTTTTCTTTCTAGCGTTTCAACAAACGAAATGTTTTGGTCGACTAGACGGACTATAGTTGATCGGTGTGCGGTCAGTCCTTCGACTTGTGTCATTCTATATAGACTGAAGTTCATTGCCTCTTAATGAATGGTCCCAATTGTCTCACGATGGTGGGCCAACACCAGAATTCTATGCATTCCAGAAATCAAACCCGAGACACATTTTACGAAAGACATGTGAGATAGCCCTTTGATTAGAAGGGAGCATGGCAAATTACCAAACCGTTAATAGAAATATGTTTATGTAGCACTGAGATCGTTCAAAATATAATTTTAAAAACATACGTAAAAAGTGTACTCGTTGTAAGCGAAGCCAAAATTTGACATTTAGCGGAAGTAGAAGAAACATCTATAATTAAACGAAGACAGAGAGAAAACTTACCTTCTTGAGAGGGAAAAGTAGTGGTCTTAATCTTCTTTGTGTAGAATTTCAAAGTAATTGTCAAGATTAAGATGATTTATACGTAGTTACTTCTTTGGTACCAAAAATTTCAAACACCTGAAAAGTATGACGGATTTTAAAGTTTTATTCATTTTACTCAGTGATATGTTTCAATTGTTTTACGTTGTGAGTGGGAGTTGACATATTTATTATTAATATTTAAATTGGAATTCAATATTCTCAATATCTAGATTTTTTTTAAAAAAAATCAACGGTTAGCGTTTTTCATAATTTATTTTATTCTAATTGTTTCTTACATGGTCTTTTTAGTTTGTTAGTGACAATAATGGGAAATAGAATTCAATAAATTAAACGTCGAAACAATGGCTTTGTAATGGGACGGATCACTATAAGTAATTTAATTAAACATTATGCGCAGCATTTCCCCCTACAACCCACATCACCTATGAAATTGCATCCAAAGAGGACATGAGTGGAATTCACAAGATCTGTGCTAGAGAACATCCGGAATGTAGCTGCCTATGCAGAATCCATTACATTACCTGAGCGTATTATGTTCAATTATATATGGTCGAATCACAGTGAGTCGTATGATCCATCACTTATTGAGGCAGCAAACTGTCCGCAAGACCAGCGTGCATGCGTTAACATTACGGAGCGAAAGAACAAGGGCCGAAAGCTCCACGAGAGCCACCTATTGGTACCGCAGGAAATTTATTGTGACAATGCAGGTGGATTTACCTAAAGGATTGTGAAAAAGGTCATCACCTACAGAAGCGTTCGTTAGAAAGACTGATGTAACTTAGTGCGTCAATGCAAATAAAGCTTCTCGAAAGGTTTTTGGAATGTTAGTTTCATTGTTATAGAGTGAAATCGAAACAAAAGTCAAAATCAATGCTGTTTATTACCAACAATATGTCCTATCCTCATTTACACAGAGAAATACCAGCATTGTATGACGATGACATTCATCGTAGGAAACTGCACCAGGACAATGGTCGCCCGCAGGGGAGGGGTAAATTCTAGGTAAAAGCAACATTGCGAACATTATTTGCTTCCCCACCGATCTAATCTAAGTATTGGCAAAGTTAGCGATGATCACACAGGAATCAGTAGACAAGAGACGTTATAGTGTTATCCTGTGCTATTGTAGACAGATTTTAAGGAAACTTTTACTGGTGAATGGAAGATGTAGAGAGTAATAGCTTTTAATTCATTTCTCCTGAATTCTTCGTTTTGGTTATCTAACAGTTGCAACCAAATAGAATCAATTCATACTTTTCTGGTAAGACAAATTGACTTAACTAAGTTTTTACTTCGGGAAAATCATTTCGAATGAATTTGGTGAGAGTTCAGAACTGTGATAAATTTGAACTTTCTCAGTGTGTTTCTTGAGCTACAGGTCAAATGGTTGGTTATACAGCCTCCGTCCAAAAAATCAGTGATATGTCTATATTTCGAATGGATTGTTATCTTCCCTAAACAGCAGTTACTGAAGTAATCCTCGTTAATGGTAATGAACTTCTTAGAACGGCTGTACAAGTTCTGTAAACTCCTAACGTACTCTTCTTTAGAAATGGCCTTCAGCTGAGTTGTAACATTACGTTGGATGTCCGAAATATCCTAACACTCTAGTAGCCCTTCAAGGCTAATATCAATTTTGGGAACAAGAAAAGGTCTATGAGAGATAAGTATGGGGAGTAGGGTGGGTGATTGAGTGTCAAACCCCCTTGTTGGCCAGGAACTGCTGCACAAGAAACGCAGCATGTGGCCGGGCATTGTCGCCTTGGTTTACGTACTGGGGGCGTACCCGCTTGTTCCGTTACAGCAGACATTTCAATATTTCCACGTACGTAGTGGCATTTAATGTGGTGCTTTCATGGAGGAATTCTTTATGGATGCGACTCTCAGAGTCAAAAACACCACGAACATTGTCTTGATGCAGGATCTCTCGCTTGGCATCTTCTTGCTTTTCGGCAACTCTGAACCCCGCCATTCCGTACTTTGACGTTTGCCTTCGTTGTATCTTAGGCACCAGGTCTCGTAGCCATTGGCGGTGTTTCTCGGAAAATTTGGGTTTCGATCTACAATGTTGAAGAGGTCTTCACAGATGTCAAGCCGAAGTTGCGTTTGTTCCGGTGTAAAAGTGTGGAGCACGAGTACACAGAAAAGCTTCTGTTTACAAAAATCCTGGGTCACTATGACTTGGGCCGTCTCACAACCAATGCCCACTTCCTTCGCTATCATTCACATGGTCACACGACGATCGTGGGCGAAAAGTTCCTTCACTTCATGTACATTGTCTGGGGTGCGTGTAGTTACAGGTCAGCTAGTTCGGGGGAGTCTTCCACAGTGCCCCACGCTTCTTGAAACGTTTAAATCTCTGATAAACATACTTCAAGGTGGCAGCACGTTCTTCGTAAACTGTTGCCAGTATTTTATGAGTTTCTTTCGCTGATTGTTTAAGTTTGAAACAAAAGAGCACATTCCAATTTTGTATAGATTTATGGTTTCTATCGCACGCACCACACCTTCACTCTAGAACGTGCTGTTTACATACGATAAGCACAGTCGCAATGCCGTCCCTCCAAACGTTTTCAGACATGTCTTGACCTGTCCTGTGCGGGATGCGGTTGTGGCGTACTCTTACGATCGCGAACGCGAACAATATTACATCATTCACCAAATTTTTTGGAGAGAGGTTGTATTATGTTCAACTCTTGAAACGCTTCTTTGTTGTTCTGAAAGGAAAGAGAAAGATACTACAGCAAATTAATGTTTAGATCTAACATTATACTTACTAACGTTCATTGGAGTAGAAGCAGGCATGGACAGCAGTTCCAACGTAGAAGCTAGGTGAGAAATCGACAATCAGTAACTCCAACCATTCACTGCAGGTATTGGATGTTTCAGCCCTTTGAAGATGTAGTAAAAGAAATATTTGCTGCTTATTGCACGGTAATACTGAGTTTAATAATCTCAGATGTATTATAAAGGTCTTGAAGTGGTTAAAGAGCGTTGAGGAATCATTCGTAAGGCCTAGAACTTTATAGCTTCTTCCTTTGAAATAATTTTCGGAGTTGTCCGATGCCTCTACAGTCATTTACTAAGCATTGAGTAAGAAATGTAGTATAGACTCTTCTTTGTAAGAACACCAATTGCTAGTTAAAACTTGCATTTCTTTGGTTTTTCTCAATTTAAACCTCAATAATTTTTCAGTCTTCATGTATGGTGTCCACAGTCATCTATTCATAAAATATTTTGTTCAAAATATGACGTTGCGTGAGTGTATTATAAACTTTTCCAAGTATTCCATCTCATCTCGAAGTTTGCTGTCCATGAAATTTATAATTGGCTGAGTATATATTTTATCATCATCAACAAAATATGACCATAGAAAACGAAGAAAACTATTGGGTTGAGGAACGTTGTATCAATCGTATATTCTTTCAATTTCATATTATCTTCATTCTTGTCGTTTACAAGATTTTTTTTTTACTTTACACATATTTATTGGAAGCTTAGTTTTGCAAAACTTTGTTTTAGGTGTATTGATGTGTAATAGATACTATCTATTTACACAATTTGAATGTCTTTGGTACTTAGAACTTGATAAGTTTCTGTGAAATCAGAAGTACAACTGCTTTCTCGAATAATAGTTTAATATTGAATATTTCTTCTGCAAAATTAAATTCCATTGCGGTCTTCTGATTAACGAATCACAAAAGGTACGAACCTCGTCTTAAAGTGAACCAAGATTTCTTTAAAAATATTAGAAGTACGTAAGATCACTGTATTTTAAGAGCGAGGAATTATTGCATGTGTTTAACAGATATGTCTATTATATCATTCATGATGATGTCTAAGGTGTCTGCTTTATCAAACTATATTTTCAATGTATCTTGCGCTAAATTCTTCCTAAACATAGGTTCTGCATTAATCTTTGATCATCCATCCGAAGCATTTCTTGAAGATTAGGCTGTTAATATTTTAATCATCCAACCTTAGTAGGTACTCAGTTCCCCTCTGAATTACAAATCATCTCCGCAGGTTTTGCACTCATGGCACAAAGAATATTAGTTTTTCTATAAAAAAAAAAAATCCCATGACGTCAAGAATGTAACCAAGGTAAGTTTAGATTCATTACTCCTTAAAAGACATGAAACTTCTTCATCCATCCTTCTTGATTCTTTAAGGATATTCCAAACAAAGACTTTTGATTGGTATATCTGACGAATGGGAATCTGTCTGTAAAGACAGAGCGCTTTAAAGAACCTGCACATCTTAAAATATTAGATATTTCAATTATATTGTCTATCAATCAATCGTACCATCACATTTTGGAAGGATTGAATTACCAGCTGGGAGTTATTCTTTCCTTTTTATACTTAAGACTACATGGCCCATTAATAAGTAAACTATATCAACGTGGTTTTGTCGATGACTATGTAACGTTGAGTCAAAAAATACCTCTTGATAAGAAAACACACTAGTTACTAATATTTGAGAACTTCTTCATAAATTAAAGTTTTAAAAATTTATTAAAATTTGGAAAAATTATTTTCTATATTCATAATTTCTGGCTAAAAATCTAACGAAAACAAAAGCAATCATTTTCATTTAGTAGTTAATATTATGCGAAATCTCTGACAGCAAGACATAACGCAGTAATCTCCCATAGTCTCAAATCATAACATATCAAAGTCTTATCCATTCTTAGATACTGTCTTTTGCATTCAACTATGGTAGTTGGAAGTAAATTCGAAATGACTCAAGTACATTAACTATTTGTAAACATATATTAGTTTCATAAGGAGACTAAATTAAATAATTTTAAAAGGAGACTAAAAACCCTTGTTTGAAAAAGTTTCGTTAAGTTAAACACCCAATGTTGTAATTGGGTTAGTACGCAATATGGAATAAAAAACTTAGAAAAACTAGGCTTATTGTTCGTGTCGGCTTGGGTGCCTGCAGCAGGGAGTAATTTTAGAAAGGGGTTCGGTTCTTCGTAATACATGTCAAAATATAATAAATTTGCTTACTTTTTCAGTTCAGTGTTTAATAGCTATATAATAAGCGTCAATAATAACTATTTTACATGAAATATATGCATCAAGGTGTTTATTTCGTGACTTCGCTTGTGCCAATCTCTTGCCTCCCATTGGAAACAAAATCCTGTGGGCGCACTAATCTATCGATGTACATTTCTATTCCCTAACTACTTTATATTATGTACTATGGGTAGATATGTGTATGCGTCACGTAAAAGATCATAATAGAACTGTAGTAAAAGTTACAATACTACTTTCGCAGCACCTAGAAACTGTTTTAGACTCTATAATAACAGCATTGTTTTATAGTGTATAGTAGCAGATTGATTATCTAAATCGAAACGAAATCTGAGCAGAAAATTCGATTATAGGAGGTTGTCACTTGTGAACATATCTTAAACGTGGAGTTGAACAAATCTTTTGCTTGTGATTTGCCGTTTTGTTTTAGTTTTCCAAAAGGAGTTTGATAAAGTGATTGGAACGTAAGATACCGAGAGAAGGAAACAATAAAATAATACAATGAAAACGTTACTAAAATTTCCAGATTAGACTCAGACGAAACAATGTCTAGGGGAAGTTACTCACGAGACACTGCACCTACAGTCCTCCTGAAATTCCTAGATAGATCTTTCTTCTTCCAGTGAAGCCATTTTCCCAAGAGTGGCTTGCGTACTGCGAAATAATTGTGTATAGCAAGTTAGAGGGACAGTAATTTATGTTTTTCGTATCTAAAAGTAATTTCGGTGTTCAAGATTTGGAACTATTTTTCTTGGCGCACAGAAATGAAGGTGACAATCAAATGATCCAGATATTTAAGACAGTCTTGTAGTCAGTCAGATTTCGTAGAGATGGCAGAAGTGAATACTGGAGGAACAATGACAAAGATATCAATGAACATCACAAAATTATTTATTTATTTATTTATGAAATCTGTAACAAAGAGAGCTGTAGCTCCTTTTACGAAGGATATACTGTGCTGACAAATATTACTGTATGAAACTCCAAGACCACGATAGTTCCTGCAATATATTTGCTAATCTAGCAAGAAGCATACCATTTGTGGCAGAAATAAGTAGAATGCTCTAAGTAGAATTTAAGTTGTTAAATAAAATTGCAAGAATTTCATATCTTAAGTCATTTCAAAAGTTCTTTACAAGATATATTTCAAAGGAGGCAAAACATAATTCAGGGCGGACAGTTTCCGCTATAGCTTCTCCCTTGCTACGGGTCTGATTTAAGACTTCCATCCACTGTTTCTACGTATATTTATAATCTTAATTTATTATGGTCTTCTTTTCTAGATTTGGATTATAAATACCCGGCGCCTCCACCATTCAAAAACCTAAAATAGGTTCACAATCTACCTTAAACGTGACCTGTTTTGTGACGTAAAAGGCAGTTAGGAACTCCCGAAGGCATGTCAAACGGAGACCTTTTGTCTGGGTTGCGAACCCCAGACCATTCTCATATATAAAATAACTAAATGGCCTTGACATCCACCCAGTTCCTCCGAGAAGAAATTTAAATTAATGCACGTCTTGGGGGAGTAGAAAACGTAGCTCAGAATTGATTAAAAACATGGGAATAGAAATTCAAAGATAAAATTCGATAACACAGAAATAATTTAAAATAAGAATTTAATGATCTGATTTTGAATAATTGAATAATCACAGAGCATGGTATGGACTGGTATGACTTTAAAATTAGAGAAGACAATGCATTATTACTCACTTTTGGTAACGGTTATAAACAGAACCTCTGACGGACAGAATGACGGAGTAGAAAAAAACTAATAATGAATGTTCTGACTCAGAGTTTCGACGTCAAAATAGAACTTCCAATACCCGGAAGAGAATCCGGTAGTATTTACCTAGGTATATCATTTTTCAGTCATGTCGAAATTCTTTGTTGTCTTCCTAGTTCTAGAAGTAATTGCCGGTCATTTGCATGTAAAAGTCAAGGCACTCTAAATTTTTCATTGGATTATGAATCCTAAAGAATATTCAAACTGCCTCCACTTCATACATTGCATATTTTATACACATTTTCCAATTCACCTATATATTTTGTTTGATTACAGATTGTGGTACACAATAATATATATAAATAGGGCAACGGTTCTATCAAGGGACGTTGGCTTTGATGTACGAAGGGACAATACTTTGAATCTAATAATCACTAAATGCTATAACGATCGTATGAATATATCTAGTTTTGAAACCAAGATGCCTAACTGCATATTCATTGCAAGTTTCTTCAGACAATGATCTGATAAAACTGTGGAATGTGCTGGAGTTCCCTTGTATTATTCAGGATGTTCTGAATGTTGCAAACGATTTGCTTTTAATTGTGAATTTCAGTGTAGGAAGAAGGAAAACGTCACACAGAGCTAGATCCGGCCATTAGGGGTAATGGTGTTCGACGGGGATGATGTATTTGGGCAAGAAGTAGAACACAAAACTTAAGTGACACAGAACATTGTCATGAGGTTAATGCCACTATTTAGATGTCCACTTGTCTGGCCGGAATCGCGTAACAGTTGCAACACAGCTGCGTAGACCTCCTTATTGACAATATGGCCACGTGGAATAAATTTGTGATGTACGTTCCCGAATATTTAAAAAAAAAAAAAATAGCATCTTCACCGAGAACGGGCTTATCTGACCTTTTTGGATCTTGGAGATCCAAGCGACTTCCAATAGGATGGCATTAGCTCGATTTTTCGCATCTCTAAACCCATGATTCATGCTGTATGGTGATACTGGTCAGAATTGTCGGATAATTGGCGAACGTTTTCTTGGGTGGTGATTGCTAATAGTGACAAGAGTCCTTCTGGTTCTATGTGATAATCCTCGGCACGAATTTCGCCAATACACGTTTAGGTCTTCGTGTGATATTTGGTAAAATTTGGATACCCCGCAGTTTCAGGGATAGTGAATCTATGATCAAATCTCCCGCACCGAAAGAGCGTACACTAATTCTATAGCCACGGAGCTCCACACTGATTTGAATTTCATTAAACTATCGATACTTGTCTCACGTATATTCAATGCTACAAAGACACATTAAATTATAAGTAACTTTCACTGTAGATAATTATATTCATTAAAATTTTGTAATCATGTTTAGAATACAGTAATGTGGACATGATGACTTTCAAATGTTTTCTCTGATCTTATCATCATTGTTATATAAATCTGAAAATAAAGGTTCTTTAATCAAAGAGGTCAATAGAAGAAATATACTTTTTTTTATTCTACTTGATAAGGAGCTTACCAAACCTGCCTAAGCAGTGCACGTGACCCACTCAGGTCAAGACAGATTCTTTCGCCAGTTGAAGGAATTACATTGCTTGAATGTTTCGGTGAAATATAATCTGAAATTAAAACAAATAAATAATAACTAGCATGCGATTTAAAGCAATTTAATTACTATTCTGAAAGCTCACAATAATACAGGAAGTTCGAATTCTAACTGATGCTTTTCAATAGTCATTACACATTTCAACAAACGAACCTTTTTGTTAGCTAAGCCTTCCAAAACCATAGTATAATACAGTATATTTGTGAATTTGGTGTTGGTGGTGCTAGTGTAGCTTAAGAAAAATGTATTTGATTGAGGAAAAAACATAATGTGTATGGTAGTAGTAGTATTAAGAAACAAAGATGGTTGTGCAAATACAATGGAGCTTTCGCAGTGTGTTTCACGAGAATCTTCGTCACGTAGTAGTTATATACTATCAAGGCATGGAAGGAAACATTTTTATCGACGGTAGTGCTAAATCCGAGTATTAAATGAACATATAGAGTCGGCAAGAGACCATTACACGTGTAACCTATGGAAGTCAATACCCACATTACCTCTCTCCTCTGGACTTCTTTCTTTGTGAGTACATCACACATTTGCACCGAAATGATTCCAGTCAAATGATATATGATCTACAAGAACTGAAGGACCTACAAGACGTGGAGAGAGAGACTGCATATCAGATGAACACTCTCTGTGTAACAAATGAAGCTCAGTGGAGTTATACTGAGGTACGTCCAATAAAACTTGTCTAATTTGTATCAGAAATGTATGTTTTTGTTTGTAGTCACTTTTTTAAAAATCATATTAAAATAACACATTAAAAACTATCGTGCCCCCTCGGACAACAAGGAAACACGTTTTCTTTTAAACGTGTTTACATTCATCTTCTCTAACCTGAGCTTTCATGCTCCATTTTCAAATAATTTACTTTTGTGTTCTGTAGGTAAGAAATAAGTTCCCAATCTCAAACTGTGTACAGAAATCGCGGGTTTGCTTTCAGGTAAAAGGTCACGGGGTTTGAATCCCCATTAAACTAAGTTCCCGAGCCATATAGCCTCGGTGCTCAAACTGGACGTTAAGTTCTCAATTAACACATATTACACACAAAACTCATGAGCAGGCTGATGAAAGGGAACCTGCTTTTCATAATCAATCTGACTAAATTTCGGATACCTTTCAAAGAATGATTATTTCTAAATATCAAAGAAATTATATTGATATCCGTACTACATTGGGTCGAATATTAATAACAAAAGAACAGATAAAGGTAATTTCGCACCAAGAGTACATCCACAATAATGTCTCTTCGCCAGTAAAAGAATTGAAAAAAAAATCAGTATATTAAGAAAGGTAGGTTCACATTTGTTAATATCTACAAAAGTTAAATGTTATAATGATTCTGTGATATACGTAGAATTTGGTGCAAGAAAGACATTTCCTATCTAAAGATACTTTTTCAGAGCAACATAAACGTCATTAAAACAATTCTCCCATACCAAAATGTTTTAACACGAAATTTCTCAATCTTGGGGTTGGAACTCCTAGTGTCGCGAGAGGAATACATAAAAGTCACAGTAACGATGCCAAGTTTAATTTCTTGAGAGGCGCAAGTAGAAGGTCAGAGACATATTTTTTTTTGGGGGGGGGGAAGCAACTCCATCAGCAAATGCCGCCATGTGCTTTCAGCCCTTGATCTACAATGGCGGCAGGACCACTCGAATGTGTAACCATATTCAGATCAGTTTTGGTATTTTGGCTGCTGTGAGGGGCTGGATTTCGTATTCAGATCGAAACCGGATACTGCGTGATAAGCCTTCTTCCACCAAAAGGCGGTACTATGACAGCGACAACCTGGTTTGCCGAATTTTTCCGAAAGCTTAAGTCGGCCATATTCGCTTTGTATTTATCAATTGTTTACCACACAACTTCGAATCACTTTAGTATAAGTGTAATTTCGTTGAAGATCTACTAGTAGCAGCTGCCGGTAGTCCGCCATTTCATCGCTTAAGCTCTGTCAGTTATCCACCGGTGTCTTGCTAATGGAGTATTCTTTATATACTGAAACTAAGCTTTATAGCTATTACTCGATCTACCTTGCAATACATGTCTGGAGGACAGTCGGGGAACGCCCGCCCCTTGGCCCTCTATTTTCGTCATTGCGAAGTCAAGCAAGGAAGCGGAAAAGACAAACGTGTTGTATTTATTGATAAATCAACAATGAAGAAATAGTTTCGCCGATTGTTCAGTGGCGGATCTAGAAGGTAAAAACTGAGGGGGGCAGCCAGAACCCAGACTATGATAGGTGTATCATAAGTTTACTATAAAATATCAAAAATAATTAAATAATAGCGTAAATTATTTTAGTCAAAAAATCGGTCTCGCTGGGCTAGATCTGCCAGTGCGACAGTTGGAAAGAGATTGGTTTCATTTCGATCGTTTGTTTTGGATCGTTTGTTATTCTTTACGGAGTTGGATGCTACGTAAACCTTCCACACATATACAACTCCAAGCGATAAATAGACAAGGGCGCCGATCCTGGGGAGGGCCCAGGGGGCCCGGGACCCTACAAAATTAATGTGGGTCCCCTGTATTGTACTTATGAATATGCAATATTTGGTATAATTTGAATGCAATTTGTCTTTAAAATTCTGATGACTTCTGCATCTGAATGGGCCCTCCCAAAATTACAGAAAAATCGACACCCTTGTAAATAGCAATAATCAAAAAGTTTATTACAACCCGAATATCAGCTATCTATGGTGTGATAATGGGATCGAGATTTGAAGTAGATTTTAAAAGCCTATTTTAAGAAGTTTTAGTAATTTAATATAAAAAATATAATGTCAGAGCTTTAAAGCAGAAAGCTCCTAGTATTAAGAAACTACACTAAAGTCCCGTTTAACCGAATTTGAAGGGAAGGTTGATACATACATATGATACAATCAGTGGCGAAGGGTGGTAAGAGGCCCTGAGGCCCGGCCTACCCATTTACTTTCAGAAATTATAATTTATAATTAATTCATTTTCCTGGTACAAAACGCATTGTATTTTCTAAGTTGAAAAAAAATGTTCGATAAAGAAATCGTGGTTGGCACCACTGCTGGGAGGCTCACTGAGCAGTGTCTCAGGCGGCAGTAGAACTACCGCCAAGCTACTCAGAAAATCCCGCGAGAGAACGTGTTGATAATAACCTGCGAAGGAGACCGGCCTCAGCGCTTATCGACTTTCGTTCTGTCGAGACCTTCGATTTCGATTTGATATATCAAACAAAAAGCGAGATAACGTGGGCTCCATTCCGTTCCAACTTTACTTAATTTTGCGGACTTGAACGCAACGCAAAAGCTGGAACAAGCAATTCTAAAGGCGCTACGCCTATTATCGCAAACTAATGCCCCTTTATTCCGTTGCGTTGGCGGAGACCTGTACAATATCAGACTCGTTGAGTTCATTACAAAGAGTGTATGTTTTTGAGATATTGTGAGTGATATTTTTTCTTACATTTGCAAAAGTGAATGAGAGAAAATGTCAGTAAGTGGAGAATATGAATATACGTAATATAATTCCTATTAAAGAATCTTCTACGTCAGTGGTCTTTTGAAAATTAATGTGTTATTAAGGAACGAAGACCAACGCCTGTGTTGAAAATAGAACAAACAGAAGGCAAGAGAGTTCTGCATGAATTAGTAGAAAAATATTTATATATTTGTAGTTGTTGAAATAAAGAGCAGCGTATAAAAAATATTTAAGTCTGGTTCTGTTTTTAAAGGGGAATTAAGTGACACAAAATATCTTGATTGAATGCTTGTCATGTGTTTTGAACAATGTAATTAAAGACAAAATTTTACAAGCAGAGTTTGTTTCATGTAGACTAAACAACATATGTTTCTTGTGAAGCGCAGATAATGTGATAGTCCATCTTCCCCACCCGATCACACCAATTTAAACAATTAAATTGCATTATGACGAATTAAGATCATCTATGAGTCACATACGTCAATTTCATAATGAAAATTGAGATTCGGATCGAATAAGTGCTATCGATGGACTACAATTGCATTAAATTTATGTGAATTCGTCTTCATGTATTTCTGTAGTAAAATATTTGTCTAATCTGTTTCATTTTACTATTATGATTATTATTACCATTATCATTATTATTATTATTATTAGTAGTAGTAGTAGTAGTAGTAGAACATTGGGCCTACCCTCTTGAAACTATCACCCTTCGCCACTGGATACAATACTGTGAAATCTGAATCAATAGATGTTTCTTGTCTTTTGCAGCACAGTACAGTACATATGCTAAGAATAGACGCGGAGGGGAAAGTGGGTGAGTACAGCTATGTTTGATAAATAACAGACTCACTGGTCAGTGCCGGCTCTACCACATATGCAAACGCGCATTTGCACGGGGCCGCAGTTTTGAGGAGCGGCAAAATCTATCTATATATTATAAGGTAACCAAGAAATTTCTGTCGATTTCTGTGGAGGTCTGTGTACAATTGACACTCACACCGTGAGTTGAATGCGAATGGAGATACGGCGAAGGTCCGTTGTTGGTGTGGGTATATCCAACATACTTCCTGGTTGTGGCAGTTCAGTACACCGTGAACTTGGGTAAGGATAGAGTGAACATGGGACCTCCACAGAGCGTCATAAGGACCTGTATACTATACAAGTTCAAACTGGGGTCACACGCCGCTGCAGCGGAGCGGAGGGTATGCCAGGCCTTTAGTGAGGATGTCGTGACTATGCGGGCAGTGCAACGGTGGTTTAATAAGTTTAAAGACAGTAACGAAATGCTCGAAGACGCATCGTGTACCGGAAGACCAATATATATACAAAATGAAGATCTTCTGGAGCAATTGACGCGAATAGTAGCCAGACATGTGAGGAACTGGGACAACAATTCAGGTGAGCGGAGAAACCATTCGACAGAACCTCCATCAACTTGGGAAGCACTACAAGTTGGGTCGATGGATCCCACATGATTTGAGTCCGAGCCAGAAAGCAACTCGAGCAGAAACCTATATTTCCTTACTGTTTCGTCTGAAGAAGGAGCCATTTCTAGACAGGGTGTTGACATTGTGTGAGAAGTGGGTCCTGTACGAAGCTCCACGGCGCCGTCATCATTGGTTAGCCTCCCATCAGCCGGTTCTAAAACAGATTTAATTAATACTGCACCAGAAAAAGGTCCTCCTGTGTGTCTGATGGGCTGCTCGCGGAATCCTGCATTGGAAGCTGGTGAGGGCATCAATGCAACTGTGTACTGTCAGCAATTGAGTCGTGTTCAAGAAAAACACAAAACTTTGGAGCCAGCATTTCTCAATCGCAAAGGGGTCCTTCTGTTACAGAACAATGCTAAGCCCCACGTGACTAGTATGACCCGGGACACCATTCTACACCTTGGATGGAGAACACTATTGCATCCGCCATACTCCCTGGACATTGCACCGTCCCATTATCCCCTGTTCAATTCCTTGGACAATCATCTTAGAAGGCGTCAGTTCGAATCCCTAGTTGAGGTGCAAAATACACTTGGTAACTTGTTCGCTTCATGGCCCACCAAGTTCTACCGCGATGGAATCCATGGGATTCCAGAACGTTGGCAGAAGGTCGTCGATGCTGATGGGAACTATTTTTGATCTTCCAGTTACGTCTTAGGTGACATATCGATATTCGAAGATGGTGGGTGAAAAAGCGACAAAACTTTCTTGGTTACTTTTATAAAATGTTAGGTTTATATGTTTGTGATGTCCTCGGCCAAACGCATCGTTGATATCACGAGCTGTCTGGACAGCTTTTCGGCCTAACTTGAACTGGAACAAGAAAATCGTGCGAATTCGCCTCTTGTCCATGCTATCTTTGAAGTCCAGAAAAAAGTAAAAAAAAAAAAAAAAGTATTTCAAAACAAAACCAATACAACGAGTAGATAGAACGAAAAACGCGCTTTAAACTTATATATATAGGCACAATATTATAACGACACTTTAGCTGAAAATACATAACTGAATATGCAAGTAAAAAACCGCAATAACTTTCTTTATAGCCTAATACCGGTATATCTAATATTATTTAAAATAAATATTTCCGGTTGGAAACCTACTTCACGATGACGATAATTAAATTTACTAAACTGCCTATTTGAATATTACATTTATAAATCATGTTTAGGTAGCATCCATTTAAGGTCACATGGACAGTGCTAAAGCAAATGGTCAAACAAATCCCAGCATGAATTGCTTGATTGTTGTCAAACAGTAGCGAACACCCATTAAATTTAGCTAGTTATCACAGTTTTGATATGAAAACTAGTCTTGTCTTTGTCACAAACAAGTTCCTTATTATTGTAAGTGGAAAGAAGTTTTTTTTAAAGAATTTTTTAACAAATGTAGAAGAAATATCAATAAACAAAAACAAAAGAGCTAATTGCACTGGAATTGCAAACTGATATATTGAGATTAAGGCTCAATATTGAATAGTGTGTTTGCTTTATATTTCACTAACATACCAACAGTTTCCTATTATTTAAAGAAAAAACTGTGCTGGATTCATATAGAAATCCAGCTGGATTCTGTTTTGTACCGGCGACTTGTCGCACTTATGCAACGCGATCACAGCGATACGGTATATATATGAATATTTTACTAAATATTTTTAAAGCATTAGAGTTGTGAAATTGGAAACACTCATCACCAATATGAATGTAAATTTATAACATACACACAAATTATCAAATAGTCTACGTCAATACACATTTAAATTTTCATTCACTTATAGGCATTTTGTTTTACAAGAAGACTAAATTCAAAGCTCGTCGTTCTGAGGCTACTACATATTATGAAAAATATTACCTATTAAAATTCCTGCAAACGTATTTTTTTCCTACAAGAATCTATTCTGAACATTTTATCATAAATTTTGGAAATGAATTGAACAAAATATTAAGAAATAAATTATTATCAACTTACCTCATGTCCATCTTCACTTTTATGTATTAACAATTTAAATTTAATCTGATGAACTTATGGAAACAGATTTTTAAATTATTACAACAAATAAAATATGTTCAAAATTTTAATTTAAATGAACGTCTATTGTTTCTTTCTATTGTTGACACAATACTCTGACTAGGGATGTGCGATACTTCGATATATCGATCGATCGATCGATATTTTGTGAATATCGAAATTTCGATATTTTGTAAATATCGAAATCGATATATCGATACTTCGATATTTTCGATATTTCGATACTTCGATATTTTTCGATATTTCGATACTTCGATATTTTTCGATATTTCGATACTTCGATATTTTTCGATATTTCAATACTTCGATATTTTTTGATATTTTTCGATATTTCGATATTCTTCGATATTTCGATATTTTTCAATACTTAAATATTTCGATATTTTTCTATATTTCGATATTTCGATACTTCGATACCATTCGATATTTTGATAATGGAGGTGGTCCCCATAATTACTAGAAAACATGTTTTAATTACAAAAAATAAATATAAAAAATGTTGCGTGCAGTTTGCCCGTAAATAGATGGCTGAGCGCCGCAGATCAATAACTGATATCAAGGCATATTATGAGTTCTATACTGAAATGGCTGTAACATATTCTGTGTGCCAAACATGATCAAAGCCCAAACAATATAGTCAACATGATGCCAGAATCGAGAAAATGTGGCGATCCATAAGGGCGCATATAATCTGCAAGGCTTATCCTTAGTTTTCTCGAAACTTCCTTGATGTTAGTCAGTCATCTGTGGCGCTGAGCCGTTCAAACACGACATTGTGTAACAGGAAAAGAGCTGAATAATGAATAGGCCCTACCTGCTGTGTTTATAAACTCTGGTATAATTGGATAGAATGGATATATTTATACAATATTCCAGATATATTTATACAATTTCTACATACTACTCCTCTTACATACTACTAACTGGAAACGCAAAAATTACGTGAACCAGGGGTGCCCACAGAGGGGGGATATGACGCAAACTGCGTCATTGAAATATTGGGGGGGATAAAAATCTATATGAATATGTTTGAAGGGGTGTAAAAATTAATCAAAAAGTAGATTTTTTCATGGAAGAACACCTACGGATAGACAATTGGGGGGTGCGTCATGGACATAAGGGGGGGGCACCACTGCGTGAACTACAACTAAATTTGTACACGAACTTTTATAGTATACATACTACGAATCTTTGTTTCTTACAATTGAGTATAACTGGTGAACAGGAAACTTATTGAAGTGAATATACAAGAGAAAATGAGATTTTCATAAAAATAATTCTCACCATCGTGATAGTAATAAGAATTTAAGTAAATGTTCAAAACTTGCACTAAATAGGAATTAAGATAAACTTTCTCTTCCTTACACAAATCTCATTAAAAAAGAAAAAAACAATAATGTTATACCACCGGACTGGATAAGCGAAGTCTTACTTAAATGTTACAGTGCTATCTTTAAAAATTACACAGTACTCTTCTGAAATCTAACATGTTTTTGTAAACCTGACAATATTTCAATTCTTTTTTAAGAGTAGGTAATAAAACCTTACCAATTTTTATTTTGTAAAGCATCATACAATTATCATATTTGTCATATTCAAAATATGTTATGACGTGTTCACAACTTCAAAAAACAAATATTTTAATATTTATAAAAATGATAGCTACAATTTACTATATACCAAATAATTCAATCAGTTCTGCTTAAAGAAATTAGTGATGTAATATAGACAAATAGACTTGCATGTCAGTATACCATTAGTAAAGTGAGGTGGAAAATTTTCCGCTATATTTTTCCGGAAAATTTTCCGTTCTAAAAATATCAGCAATCAAGTAACAATTCATCAGTAATCAAAAAATTGGTTGAATTCATGTACAGGAATGTAAAAAAGTGGAAGTTCGTTTAAAGAATCTGAAAATTTTCATGGCTCAGATAATTTTCAGTACTATGTAGGAACAAGTGAAACAATTTTTTATGAATCGAAATATTTTCTGTCTTATATGGAAAAATTGAAGAACTTTTTTTGAGTCGCAAAATTTTCGTCATTTTGAAGCAAAGAGTAAAACAACTTTTTGTGAATCGGAAAGTTTTATTGCTCTGCAGAAACAAGTGAAAGGAATTTTCATAGATCGGAAAATTTTCATGACGATGTAGAAACAAGTGGAAAAACTTTTCATAAGCCGGACAATTTTGGATATTATGTATAGTGATGTTAAGTGGAAAATTTTCCACTATATTTAACTGTACATTCAGCTACGAAATTGAATTTCTGTAGAGGAAAGTTAGTCAGCAACAAATTATAATTTTCCAATTAGATTTCGGGAACCGGAAAAGTTTCCAATATTTCAAGTTGGGAAGTAAAATTTTACACAGTGTTTCTCTCTCTCTTTTCATCTGCGAGCTCCTTCGTTGCTAAGCGGTTAGCATACGCGCCTTTGGCATGGAAGACCTGGCTTCGATTCCCAGCAGGAGCTCATGTAGTTCGGTTCACGTTAATCAGTTGGTCCCGCTGTTGAAAGGGACGTTAACTCAAAATCAACTCAATTCAACTCCTCTCTCTCTCTCTCTCCCTCTGTGTGTGTGTGTGTGTGTGTATGTGTGTATGCCAAGTGCAGAGAACGTGACTTCGTAGAGTACAAATATCCCATTCTATTATTTAAAATTTCAATTTATTAAAAGTCATGAATGTTTTCCGATTCATAAAAACATACTCCACTTATTCATATATCGTTGTTTGGCCATAAAATTTATTGGTAATAAATATTGTCTTAAAAAGTTTCATGAAGTGAAAATCTAATGATTTTTCATTTCAAGAATTTTTCAAAAACTTGAATGCGTTCTTCCCTCAGAATCCACCTTTGATCTTACAATATTAGATTTCGTCAGTTTAATACGCATAAGACTGTTTTCTCATAGCTTTACTACTTTTATAGATTTACATTCTGCAACATTTATAAATAAGTAGATATAATAGAGAGAGAAAGAGAGAGAGAGAGAGAGAGAGAGAGAGAGAGAGAGAGAGAGAGAGAAACACTACGTAAATTTTTACTTCCCAACTTGAAATATTAGAAAATTTCTGGTTCCCGAAATCTAATTGGAAAATTATAATTTGTTGCTGTCTAATTTTCCTCTACAGGAATCGTATATCTCAATGTGCAGTTAAATATAATGGAAAATTTCCCACCTAACATCACCATACATAATAACCAAAACTGTCCGGATTATGAAAAGTGTTTTCACTTGTTTCTACATCGTGATGAAAACTTTTCCGATTCATGAAAATTCCTTACATTTGTTTCTACAGAGCAATAAAACTTTCCGATTCACAAAAAGTTGTTTTACTTTTTGCTTCAAAATGACGAAAATTTTCCGACTCATAAAAAATTCTTCAATTTTTGCATACAAGACACAAAATATTTCGATTTATGAAACATTATTTCACTTGTTCCTACATAGTACTGAAAATTGTGTGAGCCATGAAAATTTTCAGATTCTTTAAACGATCTTTCACTTTTTAACATTTTTATACATGATTTCAATCAATTTTATGAATACTGAGGAACTGTTACTTGATCACTGATATTTGTTAAGAACGGAACATTTTCTGGAAAAATATAGAAGAAAATTTTCCACCTCACATCACGGCTAAACAACGATATAGGAATACGTGGAGTATGTTTTTATGAATCGGAAAATTTTCCGGAAAAATATAGAAGAAAATTTTTCACCTCACATCTGACGGTTTGCCTTATCTGACGGTTAAGAGATATCGAGACATTTTATTAGAACTGGCCCTGAAAGTGGCTGGTAAGCTTAGAAGCAAGCACTGTCATGCCCTACTTTCTAATATCCATAGCATTTTTTTCTTCGATATTTTTCGATACTTCGATATTTTTCGATACTTCGATATTTTTCGATACTTCGATATTTCGATACTTCGATATTTTGATACTTCGATATTTTCGATACGTCGATATTTCGATACTTCGATATTTTTCGATATTTCGACACTTCGATATTTCGATACTTCGATATTTTTCGATATTTCGATACTTCGATATTATCGACCGATATATTATCAAACCTTCGATATTTCGATATTCGATATATCGATCGACTTTCGATATTTGGTCGATATCGAAGTTCGATATTCAAAACCGGATATCGCACAGCCCTAACTCTGACCATCCAGTATATTTTATTATTATTATTATTATTATTATTATTATTATTATTATTATTATTATTATTATTATTGTTGTTTTTATGGTTTTTATAAGGGCAAGTCAATTGTAACGAATCTAATTCATTTTGCAGACTTTACCTATAACGCACTGAAAAATAAATTGCAAGTCGATGTAATATACATAGATATATCAAAAGCTTTTGACTCTGTCAGTCATAAGTATCTCATTAGCAAGTTATCAAATATTGGTTTATCACCTTTGTACACTCGTTGGTTTGAAAGCTATCTGTCAAACAGAACTTACGAAGTTAAAATCGGACCTGTACATTCTAGTGTAGGCTATGTAAAAAACGGAATACCACAAGGGTCGCCCTTGGGCCCTCTCTTATTTTCTTTATTTTTAAATGACCTGACAGAAAAAATAAAATACTCTAAAATTCTCCTATATGCTGACGATATGAAGTTGTTCAGACTAGTCAACAATGAGTTCGATAATTATTTACTGCAACAAGACTTAAATGCAGTAAACACGTGGTGTAGACATAATTTTCTAAAAATTAATGATAAGAAAACAAAATTTATGACATACACCAATAAAACTCAATATTATGTCAGTAAATATGAGGTCAACGGTGTACAAATTGAGAAAATAAGCATTATTAAAGACCTAGGTATTACATTTGACAGTTAAAGTTTTCTAATCATATAAATTGTATTGTACAAGGTGCCAGAAGGATAATAGGTTTTATTTTTAAACAGTGGCCTGTATTTGAAAGAGATAAAACGTATGTATTTCTATATAAATTACTTGTAAGACCAAAATTAGAATTTGGTTCGGTAATTTGGAACAGCATTTCTAAAACTTTGACAAACAAGATTGAATCTGTGCAAAAATGTTTTATTCGACTGCTATGTTTTAAAATGAAAATGAGCTATTACTCACATAGTTATGAATATTGGATTGATTATTGGGGTATAGAAAGCCTTATGAATAGACGAAAAAATTTTGACAGAGCATGCATGCAAAAAATACTAGATAACATTTATATCAGTGAATATTGTTTACAAAACATAGGTTTTAAGGTGCCAAATCATAGCATAAGAAATACCATGATTTTAGTTCCTCTGAATTGGAAATGTGAAATTTTAAAAAGATTGACACATTCTTTAAGCTCATTTTAGACTTATTGTATTAAGCAATGTGAAAGTTTTATGTGATCTGACTAATAGTTTTTAATCAATGACGTTTAGAAACATTAAGCCAAATGTAATTTTATGACTGCTGTTCTTAGCTTCTTGTTGTTTTAGATGGATGGAAAACTTGATAACTTTTACTGCGTTGACAAGGAATTATTCTGCTTAGCTGACTTTTATCTACATTGTGTTTTATATTAGTACCCTTCTTTTTATTGTTTTATTTCTTATTATTTATTTTTAGTAGTATCATCATTCCATTGCATACTCTGATACCAAGTGCTGTATTTTTGCCAAAAGCTGTTCGCGGCACTAAAATAAAGATTATTATTATTATTATTATTATTATTATTATTATTATTATTATTATTATTATTATTATTATTAGTAGTAGTAGTAGTAGTAGTAGTAGTAGTAGTAGTAGTAGTGTGCGAATTAGATAATCTATATTGGGGGAATAAAATTAGGCCTACAGGGCGTAAAGTCTGAAGGTCCAATAATTCAAAATGAGACAATAATGCCTTACCCCCCACCAGGAGCGTCATTTCAGATTTTGCTTGGGGGGCAAGATCCCTTGATATAAGTAAAATTTCGCGTTTTTCACTGATTTACTACTATTCTATTGATAAAATCTATATACATCTCAAACTCAGGGGGGGGGCAAATGCCCCTCCCTGCCCCCCTAAATGACGCCCCTGCCCCCACACATAAATATGACATCTGTAATAAATAAGAGATTTATTAATTCAACAAATCTACCGACAATAATTATGTACGTATATATTATCTGACATGCACACACCACACCTAACAATGTGCCTAAATGTTGTACTCACTCTTGTGCCTGGATCCGCCCCTGGTTAAAGCGGACTTAAGGCCCGTATCCACGGGGGGCTAGGGGGGCCGGGCCCCCCTAACCTTTGGCTGTCCACCTAAAAGTTTTACGGTAGGCTTGCAAATGAACTATAATATGGTGATGAAATATGATATGATTTGGTCGGCCCTCCCTAAATTTTGGGGCTGCCTACGGGCCTGTTGTTGCTGGTCCCAATTTTTGACATGATAGTCAAATAGAAGGCCAAATATTAAAAAAAAAAAATCAAATTTCGAGCTTGCGCTTCTACTCCTCGCTAATGCTGCGCTCACCACGATTGTTTTTACAAATATCGGTTTCATGACGGAGCTCAGGAAGTCAACACTTACAATTACTTTACTGTTAGGTTACAGCTGAGTTGATTCATTATGTGCTACGTTATCAAATGAAATATAAACATTATATTTAAGTTTTCCAAACAACATTATTGGCGTGGACAGCAAACTGTACAGCTAAAAGGAAGATGGAAAAATGAAGGGTCAACTTTAAAAAGCCCGCACCAGTTGAAGTGCTTCCACAGACAGAAATGACACGGAGAACTAGTCGTATTAGCAAACGCTGAAACAAAGCTTAAATTATGCGCTTACTGACGTTCACTAACATGTCTGCTAACTAGGGACGCATCCCCAGCATGTACGTTAACATATAGCCACGAGAGAATGTATCTCTCAGGTTTTAAGTACAGTTTCAAAGTTCATTTCCGTAAAGTGTAAAAGGCAGTGATTACTATGCTAACTACCACAAATTAAATGCAAATTTCAAGTTGCATACACACAAACTACTAGGGAATGAGGACCATGCACTAACAAAGAATACACTGGAAAATGAAATATAACAAAAATTAAAATAAGATGATAATCGATACAAATGTAGAGGATGAATATGACACGTCCGACCATCCCCAAGTATGGTGGAGGAATCTATTTGTTTACTTCTTGGCCAACCGCTAACGAGGGAACCTATCTAAGTGTAACTCTGACTTCGAGTCGAGACTATGGCCGTTGGATACCTTGCCCCAAAAGAACATAACACGAAAAGGGATACATATTCGATCGCAACCGTTGAGGAGATGTAAGCGTGAAAAGTTAGAAATTGAGCTCCATACTATACATTACAAAGTCAGATTCCCGGTCAGATTTTTCGGAAACGGTCGGGTAAGGAAACTCAGCGAATACATATCAAATTAGTGTGGGGAGCACATCACCTTTTGAATGAAAAATTTGTGTCCCCGGGGCACTCGTAGGGTCCCAGGCGGGGTCCAACTCAAAATTTGCAAATGGAACCGGGGGTCAAGTAGCATATTGTATGAAAGCTATTGTTAAATAAAAGAAGATAGAACAAATCTCAACTCTCTACGAAAAACCTGTGCAAACGGGCAACTGGTCAAAATGTCAATATAACCTACATCAGAAAATCTGTGGCCACGCTTCTAAATCCGTTAAGTTGCGACAAGAACAAAACAGAAAAACACGTTTGAAAGTGCAGGGTATTGAAGTAAAGCAAATTGCTGCAGAGTCTCTCACAGAGTCGCACCTTAGCATAATTGTGGGACGTTAAACTGAAAGAATTCATTTTATTTCAACTATTCTACAGTACAATTATGCTTCAAAGACTTGATTATTTCCTAAAATCTGTATGTATTCACACAATATGTATCTTTTCCTTTATAATCCAATTACATCCAATACCTTTCTCTTCTCGAGACACTTTTCTTCTTTAACCCGCGTCTCACACCATATCTCAACACATTGCATTATGTTAATATTAAATAGATGAAAGAGAAACTGAAAAGCAGTAACTTCACTAACGAGGGAACCTATCCAAGTATAAGTGTGACTTCGAATGACCAATGGACCATAGAATAACCATGACCATCGGATTTCGTGTCCTAGAAGAGAAAGAATACATTGTCAATCGCAATCGTCGTGGAGGGTGAGGTCAAAAGGCAACGGTATATGCTTCGCCCATCGGGACCCCAAATTCACAGATTGCACAGTGAAATTTCTATCGGGGGATTTGCTGAACAAGAAACATGATGGTAAAGACGAAAAGGAGTAACCTTGAAACTGTGAGGCAACTTGGAGAGGAGTGGGGTTGGAGAAAACTGGAATAATGGTGCAGAAATAAAATGTATCGGAGGGTGCTTTTGAGAGAGAGAGACTGCAGCAATTTGCTTTACTTCAATACCTTGCACTTTTAAACGTGTTTTTCTGTTTTGTTCTTGTCGCAACTTAACGGATTTAGAAGCGTGGCCATAGATTTTCTGATGTAGGTTGTATTGACATTTTGACCAGTGCCCGTTTGCACAGGGTTATCGTAGAGAGTTGAGATTTGTTCTATCTTCTTTTATTTACAATAACTTTCATACAATTTGCTACTTGACCCCCGTTTCCATTTGCAAATTTTGAGTTGGACCCCGCCTGGGACCCTACGAGTGCCCCGGGGACACTAATTTTTCATTCAAAAGGTGACGTGCTCCCCACACTAATTTGATATGTATTCGCTGAGTTTCCTTACCTGACCGTTTCCGAAAAATCTAACCCGGAATCTGACTTTGTAATGTATAGCATGGAGCTCAATTTCTAACTTTTTACGCTTGTATCTCCTCAACGGTTGCGATCGAATATGTATCCCTTTTCGTGTTATGTTCTTTTGGGGCAAGGTATCCTACGGCCATAGTCTCGACTCGAAGTCAGAATTACACTTGGATAGGTTCCCTCGTAAGAGCATTTATAAATCCATATGTCACTTTGTTATCAGCAATTAGTACATTCAAATTCACGAACGATGATGAACTGAAGAGTACGAACTGAAGAGTAACAACCGTAGTCATAATAATATAGTTCAACTAAACAACGGTGAAAATAGTGGGGATATTAGAAATGACGAAAACTGATTAGTTTACATCGCTCATTTCGAAATATAGATAGAAGATTAAACTTACAAGGAATGACAAAAATCAGTGAAATTTGACGTTATACTAAAAATAGTTGGGGGGAGGGAAGCGAGCATCCCCGGTGGGGATACTTCAGCTGACTTCTTTTGGGGAGAACATAATGTGATTGAGGGGGAAATCCCCCTCATACCCCGGTAATTCACACAATGATTATTATTATTATTAGTTTAATTTCCAACGTGCATTGAGGCTAACGGAGACAATGATAATGAGATGGATGATAGAGATAACGGTGGAATGAAGGAAATGGTAGGAAACCCACAGAAAACACGGTGTTTGTCAACCACAAAGTTCACTTGCCGAGAACTGGGATCGAACCAGGACCCCAGGCACCAGAAGTGAACACTACCATTGATCCACCGCAGCTCAATGTTTTCTATACTAAGAAGATACTGCTATATCCGAATTGCTATTTGTCAGGGAAAGAGAATGGGGAGGAACTTCTACAAATATTTATTGAATGTATATTAGACTGACCATGGGCCTCTGTGGCATACTAAAATTGACAATGGCGCACTGAGGGCGATATTCACAGAATTTTATCAGGGGTGGTTTAAGCACTCAATCTTAAATCCTTTCAGTATCCGCGTCATTTTTATATATACAAGGTGTAACGTAAATGCATGGCCAAAAGTGACGAGGTGATTGCAGACATTCAAATAAGTAAAAATGTTCCTGTAAACATGGGTCCGATGTCGCTTCGTTTCTGAGATACAGGGTGTTCAAATGTTGAGTCCCTGCAATAGCTCACTATGGGGAAGTTAATGGAAATGTTCAGTATTACAGGAATAATACATTCAAGTGGAATTATGCCTGTGCGAATACATTTACACTAATATAGAGAATGAAACTAATCAACATTTAAGGTTATTGGATTGACAGTGTTGCCAACCGGATACAAAATATTATGTTTTCAAATAGCACTAGACGTCCACACCTTACCATATGAGTTCTGACAACAAAGCGTTCCTACATGGAGAAGATTCTGCTTTACTTTCGAAAGACACGTCGTCCAAGTGTGAAGTCAATTAACGGCTCAAGAACGGTTTATAGATCACAACTATTGCATGTTTCCAATGATAAGTGATTGAGAAAGATATTCGATGGAGGTTACAGCGTTCGTTTATACCACACATGAAATTGAGAAGACAGTGTCCCATGTTTAGGAAAGTTTTGATATCAGTAATCATATGCTAACGTGTGGACGTCTAGTGCTATTTGAAAACATAATACTACGAACCAAGGTTGTCAACACTTACAATTTAATAACATCAAATGTAGATTAATTTCATTCTCTATTTTAGTGTAAATGTACTTGCACAGGCATAATTCCACTTGATTGTATTATTCCTGTAATATTAAACATTTCCATTCACTTTCCAAATAGTGAGCTATTGGAGGGACTCAACATTTGAACACAGTGTATCTCAGAAACGAAGCGGCATCGGACCCATGTTTATAGGAACATTTTTACTTATTTGGATGTCCGTAATCACCTCGTCACTTTTGGCCATGCATTTATGTTACATCCTGTCTATATAACTGCACCACATCGAATAGTGCATTAATGTTATCTACATCTAAAAATAATGGACATTCCTTTTCTCCGACTTCTATCCGACATTTTGTTCTTGAGTTCTGTCTGTTTTTCCATTTTCAGACAAATTTTTGGCTAGTTATAGCGCCGAAAAGAAGCATTTGTGCATCCAAGTTGGTCTATACTTCTTATCTTGGTGTCAGGAATCGCCTGCCAAACTTCGTTAGTATTTTTGACACCCTATAGGCCTAAATCTTAAAATAGTAGGTCTAGAGGTTTATTTTTTCATAGTATCTTGTTCAAGGAGGTTTAAGGTTTAAACCTTTCCTTGAGCAACATATGGAAAAATAAACATTTAGGCCTACTATAATTATTGGGAAGCTAGTGTGACCTGGCAATGCTAGAAATATGGCATTTGAAACCATGCAATGATCATGCATCACTAGTTGAAATGTAAGGCATGTGTTCGGCCAAAGTACTTCATGTGATCTTGCGACACGGTTTAATATTTTATTTTAGTAGACTATACAGAAGTGAGGCGAACTGCAGGGAGATAGATAATAAATTTTCTAGTTACACGGTATTAAAGTATATATAAGATAGCCAACAAGTGTAAGTATTAAACTAACTCTGAAGAGCTATGGCAAGCCAAATGGCGTACATTTATTAAATGATGCGTGATCAGTGCATCTGCTCCCAGGCGCCGTTATTTCCGGGTTTCTGGAACCTTTCAATTCATGCATCTCAGATAAATGTACTGACTGTAAGCAGAATCCATTTTCGACGTCACTGTACTAATGAGGAGGGAGGCTTGAGCTGGGTCTGCTCAATTGGCTATGCAACTGCCTTCTTCCAAGTCAATCATAGTATAATTTCTTGTCAAACCAATGCTAATCTATTATTATTTTTACTCTTACCATTCCCAGTGCCCCTCATTGGTTTATCATTGTAATCAGCGAAGTCTCCCATTCTCATGAACATACAAATTTCCGAGAACTCAAATACATCTTTTCGTAATATCCGCATTACTACTTCGTACATTAAAATACTCATATGAGTACTTTTGTATTTCTTCATTCTGCACTCACAGAGTATGCTTCTCATCATTATCATCACAATAATAGTAAAGATCTTCCACTATATCTCCCATTCCTTTCTAGTTACCATTCACATATCGTATGTTGTTTAATAACATTACCTATGTATTGAAAACTGTTCAGCTATATTTAATAATAGTTTTATTGGATGCAGCACTCCCAAATTAATATAAGAAGAGAAATTAGAAATGAATCAAAGCATATTTACTTCTATCATTGCCATTAAAAGTAGTGCAAAGATCCTAACCTTGAGACTATTTTTCTCGTGACTCCTTAGATGAACATGTTTCAACATAGTTTCCTCAGAATCCTCAAATTACTATAAAAAGCTCATTTAGAAGTGTATCCAAGCCTGGCGACGTTTTACTAGTCGCATGATCTTTAGTTCTTTGCCATGAAGATAGACTTTAAGACAGGGCCGTACTGGCCAGGCGGGAAACCGGGAAATTTCCCGGTGGGCCCTGGAAGGTAAATTTTTTAGTGGGCCCTCCGCCTCGTATCGTAAGTAGCAGTATATGTACAAAAAAGTATACGTCACACATTCTTCGCATATGGGAGTAACGGAACGGAGGACGATAACACTTCGAGTACCGGCAATACAGTCAGCTAATTCCACACCAACATTGCTAGCCCACGATGTTGCGAAAGCAGCCTTTCACATTTTTCGTAATTCAACCTTTGAGATGTTCCTGATTTCCCACTCTGCTTTATAATTTTGGTAATATTGAACTGTTTAGGTAAATTGAAATCTCAAATGATGCCATAGCGTCGTACAGCACCGTTGTTTTCGATATGGAAGATATACAGGACCGGATTATGACCATTAGGGGCCCTGTAGCAAGAAAATACAAGAAGCCAGGCACGTACCCAGGATTTCGTAAAGGAGGGGGGTCCGTGACATGAAGTACTGTAGTCATCACACCAGGGGTTCGATTATTCTAAACTATTTTACTGGAACATATATTGGTTCATTTAGCCAGGATTTCGTAATGTATGTGTGTGTGTGTGGGGGGGGGGTTACATGAAATACTAAAAGCCCAGGAGCTTCACCAATCGAAACTACTTTACTGGCAACATATTGGTTTGTTAGGACAATAAAATGAGCATATGTTAGTAAGTATTTTAATAACAAACTATGAAGAAATCTCAAGTAATGGAATAAAAAAAGTATTGAAAAAGATTTTACAATATTTATGTTCCTTCCTCTGTTCATTCAAATATAACAATTTTCATTTCATTATGGCCTCAACTATAATAAAAGGTACATATTCAATAATGTCTTGCAAACTATTTTACAATATCAACATAACTTTCCCCATAACTTTTTGTTTCATTATTCCGTCAACCACTGTCTGCTCCAAATGACAGGTTAAAGGAGCAGTAGAAAACTGTTTTTGAAATAACATGTTTGATACTGCAGAGAAGCGATGACGAAAAATTATGATAAAAAATGTCTACGCTGTTACAGAATGGTACTATGCTTTCAAAAGCTTGAAATTCCCCTGACTAGTAGCAGAAATTCTGAAAATACAGTAATTTTTTCTAGAAATTTGAAATTCCCTGACTTTTTAAGGATATCTCGCTTATTCGCCACCATGTATTGCAAGTAATACAAATCTCCTCATAAGAAAGAGTAACCAAATGCTTGCTCAATTTTCTTTTATTTTTAACGCTGATTCTTCTTTTCCTCGTTTCTTTTTGTTTCATCCTTCCTTAATTTTTTTCATTTCTGGTCTCGAAGAGGGGGTCCGCCCCCCCCTGGCTACGTGCCTGAAGGAGCCCATCGAAAACTTTTATCATGAGCCCTCTCTCAACATGTTCAAAAGAGTCCATGAATTATATAGGAAAGACTCATGTCATGTTTTTTTAAACTTTTATGGTGAAAATGTTTTCAGTAATTTTTAAAATTTTTGGGCCCCTCTTGGTCACGGCGTCCTGGAGCAAAAAATGAAAACTCAACTCAAGCTTTTCTTTTTCTGGAAAAGAGGAAAATATTTATATATTTAGATGAAACTCACAGAAGCAATCACTATGTTGCAGGTAAAGTAGCTTTTTAAATGATATACCTTAAAACGGGACCACTTTGTACATCAGGGGTAACTGCACAAAATGTGAAAAGAGTTGCACAGTCCTCTGCCGGTAAAACCATGAATTGTAAAGAGAAAGTTTCAACTGTCACCGTAAGATAGAACATGTAAATGTATTTTGGCTGTAATTTTGGCGGTTAGCAAAAGTTCTAATTACCCGGAGGGTTTGTTGTTCTAGAGATATGGAAAGCAGTCACTGTAAAGACCGACAAAATTTGAAAGATATTACCTACAGGAATTTCCATCAAAGTTAGGGCTAAATCAATTTCGTAGAATACTACTGTGTATAATGGGACTTTGAAGCAATAGTTGAAATTGAAGTGAAGCGTTTTAAAGTCATAAAAGAAATAAAACTGGGAGAAGGCGGTTTCAGTCCCTAATCGGGATTACTTTGCATCGGTCCAAAGTAACCCCTTAGATAGGAAATTATTATTATCGTATCTCCTGCCTTCCAATTTTAGGTAAATTTCCAATTTAGGTAGATGCCGGAATGGATTTCTTGTTGGAAAGTAAATTACGAACAGTGGCGGATCTAGAAAAATAATTTGAGAGGGGCTTCACTCAAAAAAGCTTAGTTTTTTTATAGAAATCACTAGACTTTTTTTTTGGGGGGGGGGACTTGAAGCTTATACACATAGGAATGACTAACATTAGATCTTTTAGAAAATATATCATGCAATTAGGGTGGGCTTCAGCCTGAAAGTCCCAAATCCCGTAAATATTTCACTGATTACGTTTGGGACGATATTATTGGACATAAAGACCTAGGCAAATTAGTTCACGAAGATTTTTTCTATTCCTGAGTTGGCATTTTTGTGGGGCATATGCTAAATTATCAGAATGCGGTTCCTGTGTCGGTACCAGAAAGTACATAATCTTCTTTACTAATATTGATAATTCGTACTAAGTAATGATTCCAGTACCTTAATTCTAATATTAATATTTGTAGACTGCATACAGTCTTGTTTAGGAAGTAAAATGTATTGCACAGAAATTTTATGTTCGTATGTTGAACATACTTTTTTTTCTTTGGTATGTTGTGCAAAGTATCCTCACCTATGGGGTAGCTTTGCACCAAAGTTTATATTTGAATAACTATGGTCATACTGAATGTTTACTAATGCACTTGCATGAATGTTTTCCTTATATGTCTAGCTATTATAAGTTTAAACTACAGTGTTCTAAAGCATTACGCTTGTAAGTTACATGCGATTTTCTTTAAAATTCCTTAAATCTGGTGCAAAATAACCCCGTCTCATGGTATTTTAAAACACGTGTTAAGGGGCCTTGTATAGATGCATATTTAAGTCAGTTTTCTTTCCGTTCCACCAAAAATGCTTAAAGTAAATAAATAAAAAATCATTTATTCATACGTTACTTTAAAATGGCCAACCTACGTATGAGTTTTCTTAAGGACTGTGTGGTTCAGTGTAAAATAAGTCCTTTGTAGATCCTTGGTCGTGGCTTGTGCGAAATAAGTACAATTTGATTTGAGTTGTGCGTACTTCCAGTACGCAATACGTACATGTTGGGGGAGGGGATAGTACATACATGTGCAATTGTGCATGGGCCCCGTAGAAATTATCTCCCAGGGCCCCTGGGTTGCAGTACGGCCCTATCTTAAGAAGATTAGCAAGCGTATGACGTGTTATGGTGCACAGGTGTTTGGTTTTCGAGTTAATGACCATCAAATTTTGGTTTAAATTCAGTTAAATCAAGAAAGTTCACTAAACACGATCAATTAAATTCATTCAATATTGGCCACACTTTGTGTGGTAGAGTCTCACATGTAAACAGTATGAAATAATATGAATTATAGTACAAAATATTGTGTGCATACCTCTGGTTCCGGAATTCTTGGCCACCAAAATTGGTATTGTTCTCACCGAAATCAAGAAAGGACCTCGCACTTTTCTTATGGAAAGTGGTTTTCGGCTAATGTTGTTGAAACTTCGCTGGTTGATAGTTCTTAACATGTGGATCAAAAGTCTCAATGGGCACAAAGACCGAAATCCACTCCTTCCCCCCCAAAAAAAACCCGCCTCCAAGTAGCTGGGGGGGGATTGAACTGATTTCAGCATGTAAAACAATTTGTTGTTTTAATCAACTCAACAAGGACCCCAAACAACCACATGTTAGACTATCAAACTACCCCACTTGACATCGCCCTTTGCCCCCCACATTTCCCCCCCCCCCCCGCGAATTACCTTACGGATGTTCCATATTACTGTAGTTTATAGTTGCGCATATGTGTTGAAATACCTACAGTTTTGGTCTCACCGACGATATAATGGGTTTCACGTATCGCTGATTACGAATCTGAAGTGAGAGTTTTAGAATTCAAGATGGAGGATCAATATGGCGGATCAAAAACACGAAACTCCTGAATGTAGCCACAAATATCTGTTTACTAGGGTATTTTGGGTCGTTGGTTACGAATCTGAGGTCAAAATTCTTGAATTCAAGATTGCAGATCCAATACGGTGGATAAAAACGTCAAAGCCACAAATCGTAGTAGACTAGAGTGTTTTTAGATCGCTGTTTAAGTACGCAACATTCCTTGATACTTTAGCCACCATGTAGAATTATTCTGCATCCTTGCCGTTTACCAAAACCCACCACAGATATCTTAATGCTGAACGGTGTTAAAATAATTCATCAATTATCTGTTCATTATTTTCATCATTTCGGTGTGCAGCATCTAATGTGGTACTTAGCAATGAGTCATCGGGATATCTAATATTCTGTAAATGTCGTGCATGGCCTAAATACCACAAGACACTTGCAACGTGCGTACATGTACCTAATGTACGAGCACCGCTTTGACATGTACAGTAGTAACCTAGAATAACATTTTGATCATAATCCTGGTCATCTTCATCATTGGCTACATATGCTATGAAAACTTGATGCTTAGTTCCATTACGGAACCTTGAGTAGAGACGTATGCGCAGGAATCCCGGTTCAGTTACGTTTTCGTCAAGCTGGAATTGCTCATCCTTATCTCGTATTAGTTTATCTTGGACGTAAGAGGATGAGAGATCTACTTGATATGTGCCTACAGTCAAATCTCGTAAGTAGTTTAAGTTAAGTACAGGGAAATCAATTAGGCCTTGATCATTCAGCGGTACCCATTGACCGTTCCTTCTAATAAGATTATCTACCTCCACTCTTGCTTTAACAACGTTCGGCATGATTGACCTATTTCTCATTCCTCTAGCTAATTCAATGGTTGCATCTTGCATGAAAATAATGGGATGGTATCTGTTCAAAATAGCTCCAGCTATGCGATAGAAACTATTCAGTTTCTTTGCATGTTGCAGATTAAACGTTTGTGCTAGAAACTTAAAAACAGATCTTAGATGCCCGTTTCTTGCCTCGACTATCCATCGACTTTTAGTAACTAGTCGAGAAGTATTCGCATCTTCTGTTGATAGTTGTCTTTGACGTGGTGGTAGAAGTGCGGGCATTCTATAATCAATTCCTAAACATTCCAGTAAAGGAATTGCATCGCGGTATCCTCTGTCTACTAACACAATGACCAGGATTATGGTCAAAATATTATTAAATGTTACTACTGTACATGTCAAAGCGGTGCTCGTACATTAGGTACATGTGCGCACGTTGCAAGTGTCTTGTGGTATTTAGGCCATGCACGACATTTACAGAATATTAGATATCCCGATGACTCATTGCTAAGTACCACATTAGATGCTGCAAACCGAAATGATGAAAATAATGAACAGATAATTGATGAATTATTTTAACACCGTTCAGCATTAAGATATCTGTGGTGAGTTTTGGTAAAGGGCAAGGGTGCAGAATAATTCTACATGGTGGCTAAAGTATCAAGGAATGTTGCGTACTTAAACAGCGATCTAAAAACACTCTAGTCTACTACGATTTGTGGCTTTGACGTTTTTATCCACCATATTGGATCTGCAATCTTGAATTCAAGAATTTTGACCTCAGATTCGTAACCAACGACCCAAAATACCCTAGTAAACAGGTATTTCTGGCTACATTCAGGAGTTTCGTGTTTTTGATCCGCCATATTGATCCTCCATCTTGAATTCTAGAACTCTCACTTCAGATTCGTAATCAGCGATACGTGAAATCCATTCTATCGTCAGTGAGACCAAAACTGTAGGTATTTCAACACATACGCGCAACTATAAACTACAGTAATATGGAACATCCGTAAGGTAATTCGCGGGGGGATATGTGGGGGGCAAAGGGCGGTGTCAAGTGGGGTAGTTTGATAGTCTAACATGTGGTTGTTTGGGGTCCTTGTTGAGTTGATTAAAACAACAAATTGTTTTACATGCTGAAATCAGTTCAATCCCCCCCCCATCAGCTACTTGGAGGCGGTTTTTTTGGGGGGAAGGAGTGGATTTCGGTCTTTGTGCCCATTGAGACTTTTGATCCACATGTTAAGAACTATCAACCAGCGAAGTTTCAACAACATTAGCCGAAAGCCACTTTCCATAAGAAAAGTGCGAGGTCCTTTCACTACAACGCCATTGATGACGTTTTTCACCAAGATTGGCATTTGTGGTAAAGCTTAGTTAGATTAGGAAGTATATTAAATGGTACTGTGTTCATACTTTTGGGTCCTAAATTAATGCTCATCAGAGTTGAAGTTTGAACGTATTTTTTTAACGAAGTCCAAATTAACTTCGATGGCCAATAATATAATTGTGATTAACGTGGTTCCTACTAATCACCAGTGGCGTTCTTACTATAAGCTGACCATAGGCGTCCTGAAAACGCCAGGATGTAGAGGGTATCAAGCCGTTAGTAAAACAAAACAAAAAAAATAAAGAAAACTTGAAATGATAATTGAAAAATGGTTATTGCTTCAATTCATCTTGATATTTTTCTTTTTTTATTATTTTTGCTCAGTGACAGGAGCGTAAGTAGGAGGTGTCTTCGGGATCCTGACCCCTCTGACGGAAATAAAGACTTTACTGTATATTTAGTGTAATTTTAGGGTGATTTCACAATTTTTAATAAAATGTATCTTCGTATTTAATTTGAACCCCCCCCCCCAGAGAAACTTTGGCATCCCACGAAATAAATTCCTGGATACTTGCCTGTTCACCCCTAACAATTTGAGAACATGTCAGATAAGCTTCTAATATTATATATATATATATATACTTTCTTGATAATAAACATGAGAGCTGTGGCTGTTTCGTTATTTTTCTATCTAGCAAAAGAAAATAAATTAAATAAATAAATAAAAATAAAGCGTAAACTTAAAATTTAGTCAGCAGAAAACAAAACTCATACAACTTTTATTTATTTACTATCTGCACCTGCGCTCTCTACATAGTTCATCATTCACATATAAGCATGAATCACCTTGTCATTCCTCACAATATCTGTACATATCCCTTTACAAACACAAGTGAAAGACGTCTTGATAAATAGCTGCAAGGGGTACCATAAATGGAAGATTTTTTGAATTATTTTTTTTCAATATCTCGCACGTTTGCAAGATTTGAGCCTACTTCCGGTTGGAGTTTCTAATTCATGTATGATCAGTGTTTTGTTTCTTCTCGCATGCAGTATGTAATAAGCAAATACACTACATACACCATTAATTACAATGTCAGTGATATATGATGTTCATTGGGCAAGACACCCCAGACATAAAGATTCATCTTAGCCTGGAGAAATGATTATTCTTTGTTTTTCATTATCATTTGACCATTAAACAAACGCCTGAGAAATATACAACCCTGTACGCAACTATGTTCTATTGGAATATATAACTCACAGGATACGATGATTTAGTTTTTTACAATTTCAACACTTCCACTGTACCCCTAAAAATGTAATAAAAAAATAATGGCAGTGTTTTTAAATATTCAATTAAAGCTGCAGAATCTGCGCAAATTTGGAATCGACCAGTGAAAACGGCACATTTCTAGCACTTATGGTTTTCGAGATCTCATTGTCGAAAGGATTTCAGACAAACATGTAAACCAGTATTTTAATATATAGACTAGCTGAACCTGCGCTCTCTACACAGTGAATCATTCACATATAAGTATGTATCTTCTCGTCATTCCTCATAACATTTGTACGTGTCCCTTTACAAATACAAGTGAAAGATTCTTTATAAAAATCGGCAAGGGATACCATAAAAGGGAGATTTTTTCCGATTATTTCTTCAATATCACGCATCGTTTGCAAGATTAAGCCTACTTCCGGTTGGAGTTTCTAATTCATGTATGATCAGTGTTTTCTTTCTTCTTGCATACAGTATGTAATAAGCAAATACATCATACACAGACAATTAATCATAATGTCCGTGATATATGGTGTTCATTGCGCAAAACACTCCAAACAATAAAGATTCATCTTAGCCTGGGGAAATGGTTATCCTTCGTTTTTCATTATCATTTCTGCACGAAACAAACGCATATATATATATATATATATATATATATATATATATATATATATATATATATATATATATATATATATATATATATATATAGTTATAGTTGGAATTATAACTCATATATAATGGTATACTTTTTAAAAAGTTTCAACACTTTCAGTGTACCCTAAAAAATGTAATAAAGAAATAAAGAAATAACGGCCACATTTTTTTAAAATATTCAATTAGAACTGGACAATATACACAAAATTTGGAATCGAGCACCGAAAACGGCACGTTTCTAGCTCTTGTGGTTTACGAGATCTTATTGTCGAAAGAATTGGAGACAAACATATACACTTTTCTTTGGAAACTAACATATAAAACTAGTATTTTAATATATAGATTTATTTTCTACAGGAGGCATTAAATTTACGCTTTGCCTCGAAGTGAAAATTACCTAAAAATTCCCCTGTTTATCACATGCTCACCAATAGATAACACATTTACGTAAACCTTCCATTGTTTGATGAGAGAGATCATATTATACATCTTTAAGAATTGACGTCAACAAGTAATGCAAATTGTAGCTTAATCATATCAGCACAGAGTAATTTAAGTATTTTTTTTTTGGCTATGTACGTTGTCTGAGGTTTTCAGGATCAATGTTTTCACACAATAATTAGAAATAACATTCATTTCTTTTTCTGCATCCTAATATAATCTGGAAAACAATAATCTAATATAAACCTACAAACACTACCATTACGAAAATTTTTTATAATGTAAAAAAAAAAAAAGAAAGAAAAAAAGATATTTCAATCTTCATATTTTTGTTTGCAATCTCGTTGCTGGAAATAATAATATTCTTATTATAGTTCTTCTGCAGAACTACCTTGACACTTGCGTTAGTGTTTCAACATTCAGTGTCATTTTGGCTTCTACGGTTGATGGACGATCATGAGGTGAACTTTAAAACAAAAAAAAAAAAAAAGTCAACTTTGAATTAAAATAGCATATATAATTCAAGAAGATCGTTCCTGTGTGGTTCAAGGATAAGACCTTGCAGAAAACTGGAAATTATTATATTCCTTTTACAGTTTTATTTCTTGCTCTTTCTTGTCTCTGTGCGTGTGTATATGTCCGTTGTGTAATCTTCAGAGCGAATAGGAGCTGCTGGGACGGAATCAGTTCTCATTTGTGAGTAGAAGACTCCAGTTCTATCCACTTAGGGTTATTTACGGTTTGTAACAATATTTCTGTATTTTTCCTTACAGGTTCTTTTTCTTTTTATAGCAAATATTTTTACTTTATATAGGATTTAATTTGATTTGTTTCAAACTGAGCTTCGATAATTTGGGTTATTTGGAATTGAGAAACAACCGGATATTTTTTTTAAAGAAAAAAAGAAAACCAGACGATAATTGATTTTGGACTACTTCGGGATTTATAATTTAACAATAAAAAAATGAAATCTTTAAGTTTTACGTCCCACGGTTATGCTGGCCAGGCTAAAGGAGAATTGATGTTGAGAATTGAATGAAATTAAGAAAGTGGAAAGAAATGGGAGAATCCGAGAAAATCCACGCACACAGGTTTTTTTCACCACAAAGCTCACTTGGCACGAACTGGGATCGAATCGAGGAACCCATACACCAGAGGTGAACGCTCTGCCACTGAGTCACCGCGGCCCCTAACTTAACAATAAAAATCTATATTGAGGAATACTTTAATTTTCACAATGATTTTATCAATCTTTCACGGCAATTTTAGACTTCCAACCTATGTTATGCAAAAGTGTCGGAAGTCTTTTATAGAACGATTTTGTCCGTCCAGACATCCGTCCCTTTGTCGACAGATATCAAAACACAAACGATAGGAGATATCGAGATACGGTGTTCTGCAAACCAGTCATTGTCTCAGAATAGAATCCATAACCTCCGTTAACTCTCTATTCACACCAGAAGTGGCTTAAATTAACGATTTCGGTTTCAACGTTTATCACATAGAATGAAAACGGTAACACATTGTGAGAAGCGGTTTTTACAAACCATTCAGGTTCTCAAAGCAAGGTATCACAACTATCTCGAACACTATACCAAACCAGAAGTACTAAAATAATAATAATAATAATAATAATAATAATAATAATAATAATAATAATAATAATAATAATAATAATAATAATAATAATAATAATAATAATAATAATAAAAGCATTTCTGGTTTTATTGTCGATTTCCACAGATGAAAAATAGCAAGAGATATCGAAATGTGGTTTTCTACAATGGATTCATTGTCCAAAGAATAGTTTCTATTTCCTTCATTGGTGCAAATTAGCCATTTCCGGTTTCAATGCATCTCCATAGAACAACAATGGTAACATATGGCCACAAGCATTTTTCTGAAATCGATTCAGGATGTGAACAGAACATATCATCAGAACCGGCAAAACTACCAAAACAAGAAGTTGTTGAAATTTATTACTACTTCCGGTTTCGATATTAATTTTCGTAGAGCAAAATGGTAAAGAGATACCAAAATGCATTTTTGCAATCGATTCGGATTCTCATAAATAGTTTACATCTTCTCTTTTAAGTCTCTATATAAACCGGAAGGGTCCCAAATTATCCACTTCCGGTTTTAACATTTACCACAATAAAACAAAAATGGTAATATATAGCCAGTAGCGATTTTCTGAAATCGATTCAGCGTATCAAGAAAATATACAATCAGAACCCGCAAGACTACCAAAACTGTATGTGGTTGCAATTTACCACTTCCGGTATCAATATTTATTTCTATAGAGCAAAATCATTGCGAGATATCAAGATATAGTTTTCTACAATTGATTTAGCTTCCCAAAAGCAGATTTAATCTTCTACTTTGCCCATGTGTTCAATCTGGAAGTGGTTCAAATTAGCCATTTCCGGTTTCAACACTTATGGCCATAGAATGAAAATGGCAATATATAGCGGCAATCAGTTTTCTACAATCGATTTAGTATCTTAAGAGATCATAGAACCCACAACACTCTACCAAAACCAGAAGTGGTTGAAATTTTGATTTTCCTAAAGCTAAAACAGTCAGAGATATTGATTTTCATTTCTTTTGCAATTGATTCAGCATCCATCTATTCAATCCAGAAGAGATTCAAATTAACGATTTCCGGTTTCAACATTTATTGCCATATAACAAAAATAGTAATGGCTCTTAATATGGATTCAGCGTCCGAGAAACAGGCTCTATCTTTGATCTTATTAATAAGGGCTACGGTGGCTCAGTGGTAGAGTGTTTGCTTCTATTGTGTGGGGTCCCTGTTTCGACCCACGGTCAATTACCTACTGTAATTGATAACATCGCGTCCATAGCTTTTCTCAGGGAACTTCTGTTTCCTTCCTCATTTTCATCCTACTAATTATTCTATTATCATTCACGTGCCTTAATCATCCGTCTCCCTTTGCATGAAGGGCATAATCGTGGGAGGTTAAAATGAAAGATTTTATTTCATTTAATTTTGATCTTATTAGTCTATTGCAAACAGTAATTAGAGATGTACAACTTCAAGGTTGAGTAATGAATTTCCTTACTTTGAAAGTCTACCGTAGTTGCACATTGTGAAACGAATCTCATTTCTTTTTGTTTTCGATTGATAATAGGAAAGAGGACAATTTGGTAACCGTGAAGAAAGAAAAAATCGAATTCGAGATTTCAGCGGATATACACGTTTCATGGCCCCTACATACTATATATATATATATATATTTGGATGTCTGTACGTGCATTCTTTCGTCCGTCAGTGGTTACGTCCCGATGTTTGTGCACTCACCTAAATGTCATACCAATCAACGAATCCTGACCAAATTTAAAATTAAATGCTTTTAAAGATTCTTCCGATGAGCTTGTCAATTTTTTTTTATCTTACCATCAAAATAAGGGTAGTTTGGTGAAGGGTGAAAATTTAAAAAAAATAATGAAAATTTCTTGAAAACAACTTCAACGATTTTTTTTTTTAATTTCATTACTTATTACTTTATTAATAACTCTGTATTTAGCGGTTATATCTTCAATAGACGGGAGGACACCTATATATGACCGTTATATAAGACTTTCAACACTTAAACATGGAACAATTTGGAAGTGTAATTTTTTTTAATAAATTTATTTTCGAATAGGACGGAGTAAGATGGTTCTACTGTTGCCCACTTGATGAGGAATAACAATTCTCATCTCACAAGTTGAAAAATTCCACGGTAGATATCAAACACAAGTTTTAGATATCAAACACTCTTTTAATATAACATGATCCGTAGTATAAAAACTATGATAGTATAAAAACTATAAATTGATAAAGTGATGGGGCCGCGGTGGCTCAGTGGTAGAGCGTTCACCTCTGGTGCTTGGGGTCCCGGGTACGATCCCAGTCCCCGCCAAGTGAACTTTGTGGTGGACAAACACCGTGCTCGTGGGTTTTCTCGTGGTTTTCCCGTTTCCTCCCACTTTCTTCATTCCACCATTTCACTTATCTCTCATCATCACCGTCTCCTTTAGCCTAACTGGCATAATCGTGGGACGTAAAACTCAAAGATTTCATTTCATTTTATAAACCAGAAAACTTTAAGTTGTTAGTAGCTGGTTTTATCCAGATACATCGTGTCATTAGTGACAAAATTAAACTAAGAGGATTATTCAGCAAAGTGCATCATGTTTCACATAAAATCTTGAAAAATGAAATGAAATCATTAAGTTTTACGTTCCACGGTTATGCCGGCTTGGCTACAAGAGATGGTGATGAGGAGAAATGAATGAAATGCTTGAATGCAGAAAGTGGGAGGAAACGGGAGAGCCCCGAGAAAATCCACGCACAAGGTGTTCGTCCACGACAAAGTTTACTTGGCGCGAGCAGAGATCGAACCAAGAACCGTATGCACTAGAGGATAACGCTCTACTTTTGAGGCCCCATGGCCCCATCACATCAAATTGTTTGATGTATTATTTTCTGATTATAAATTGTTTTCATTTGAACTGCTATATTTAATAGTCGATTCGCAAATATCTTCTGAACAATATATTAAAAAGATATAGAATATACAGTATTATTTGTAATAGCTACTATTAACTTTTTTTTTTTTTTTTGTAGTGAAGCAACAGAAAGAAATACGTTCTGAGAGACCAAACAAAGGGCAATGAGAACTCTTCTAGTATTGACTGTTGTGTCGATTGTAAGTTATGCGCTTCCAGATATTAAGGTAAGCACTTACTGCAAAAGATCATTAATTTTAGATACACATTTCTATTTTATGAACTGCATTATTATTATTATTATTATTATTATTATTATTATTATTATTATTATTATTATTATTATTATTATTATTATTATTATCATCAAGGAAGTAGGACTTATTGTAATGTTGTACGTCCGTTACTCCTAAGGATTGACCTTTAACGGAAATGAATTTTTGGAGATAGGATAGCTAGAACGACTATCTCCATTCCTTTATGAAGTCAATGTGTTAACATCATTATGGGTAACGGTTATTTACGTCCGTGCACTACTCCAAACAGTAATAAATAGTTTCTATTAGTACCACACGAATAAAGTGTTCATGTAGTATCTACAGTGGTTCCATTTATTTTCAAGTTACTGTCAAGTATCTCAACAGAGCCCAGTCAGGCACGTAGCTAAGGGGTGGGTCCGGGGGATCCCTTCTAAACCCTTCGAACAGTGGCGTAACTAAAGGCTTGGGGGCCCTCCCGTAGACAGCGTGGAACGGGGTCCTTTCTCTACGTCCCACTTCACGATTTGGGGGCCCCTGATGGCTTGAGGCCCCCCGCAATGCGGGGTCTGCGGGGCCCTTATTTACGCCCCTGCCTTCGAAACCAGAAATGATAAAAATAAGGAAGGATGAAACGAAAAGAAACTACAAAAAGAAAAATCAGCATTAAAAATAAAAAGCTGCAACAAGCATTTGGTTACTCTTTCTTATGAGGAGCGTTGTGTGGAGGAAACGGAGCGGATCAAGTTAAATAGATATTACTGTAACGGAGAATTACGAAATCCATCTAGCTCCATGCTAATTCTATGGACTACAAATGACGGTCGATAAACCGGTTCGATCAGATAGACTCTCCTGTAGAACTTAAGAAATGCCCACAATAACCAATAATATGAGCTTGGCAACATAGATTCCAGTTATATTTGTTAAAGAAATTTTCAATTTCGCGGCAACACTAATCAATTTTACTGGATGTCTTTACTGCCAAAAGATATCATGTTGCTATCCTTGACGGCATTAAACGAAGATAAGGAAAAGAAGAAGAAAGAAGACAAGAAGAACTTCGGAAGACTATATCTTTTTCAATATATTCCTTAAGTTTTATAGTTTGTTATTAAAATACTTACTCACATATCCTCATTTTATTGTCCTATCTAACCAATATATATTGCAAGTAAAATAGTTTAGAATGATCGAGCCCCTGATGTGATAACCTCAGTATTTCATGTCACGGACCCCCCCCCCCCTTCCTTTTACGAAATCCTGGTTACGTGCCTGGCCCAGTGAAATCGTTGTTTGCTACAATTAGACTTATGTTGGTTTCGTCAAAAGATGTATTTACGATCACTTGCGACGAAACAATTAAGTTGAACTACAAGAAAAGTTTTATAGACTGCTTTTTTTTTGTGACTTTCAGTTCCTTATTTAAGTAATTCTTCTTCTTTTAGATGTCCAATGCAAGCGAATGCAAAGCAAATGACCTTTCTGATAACGAACTCCGGGTTTTTCCTCTCTGTCGATGTCAACCCATTGCATTACCACATCCAAATCCTTCCTAATAAAACTACATGAGCTGACACAAATTATTGAACACTTCCTGTAGGGCTACAATTATTAAATTTGGCATGATTGTAGCTTTCCAGAACTAACCTACAGGAAAATTGCCAAAAGTGAATATTTTTAATTTTTAGGGAGTCTAAAGAGAGGGTGAAGAATTTCGCTATGTTATTTAAAAGGCTTTTTTTTTTTTTTAAATCTATAATCTCATGTTTTAGGTACTTGGAAGAAAAACTTGCAATTCGTTATGCTTGTACATTTTTGTTAGCACTACCTAAGTAAATCAGTAAAAATGAAAAATCCAACTGTAGAGTGGTTTTATAGGGAACTGAAAAATCTTTCTCATGTTATTAATATGGAACACCTTTTACACCCCCAAATTATTAAGCACTTCCTGTAGGGCTACAATGACTAAATTTGACATGATTGTAGCTTTTTGGGACAAACCGACAGGAAAATTGCCAAAAGTGAATATTTTTTAATTTTTAGGGGGTCTAAAGAGGGGATGAAGAATTTATCCATGTTATTTAAATGGGCCTTTTTTTAATCTATAATCTCGTGTTTTAGGTACTTAGAATTGGAATGAAAACTTGAAATTCGATGTGCTTATACGTTTTTTTGCTAGCGTTACCTAAGTAAACCATCAGAAATAAAAATTCCAACCGTAGAGTGGTTTTATGGGGAACTGAAAAATCTTTCCCATGTTATTATATAGAACGTCTTCTACACCCCAAAATGTTTAGGGACTTCCGGCAGGATTAGAATGATGAAATTTGGCATGATTGTAGCCTTCCAGGACTAACCGACAGGAAAATTGCCAAAAGTGAATACTTTTAATTTTTTAGGGGTCTAAAGGGGGATGAAGAAATTCCCATGCTATTTAAATGGACGTTTTCTTGGGATACAAAATCTTATCTTTTAGATAGTTGAAATATTAAAAGAAGCGATAGAATTGTGGTTTCAAAAGGTGTGAGGCGTAGGCCGAGCAAAGACAGTGTGTGGGGGCGAAGCCGCCGGATGGGCAGATTCAGGAAATATGAAGAGCAAGTTCACGAAATTCACTCTGGATGCAAAGGCCGATAGATAAGGAATGCGATGCCGTAGGCCGAGGGTCTGGGGGCGGATGTCTCAGCTAGCCAAAGGTTAGTTTTCTTTATAGAACTATCAATCAACAGCTAGCTGCCTATTTGTCAGCAATAATCATGTTAGCTTTTTGTAAAATTTAAATGCATATCATGAATAATAAATAATAATAATACATGTATATGCTTAGTAAACATGTTTAACTATTGAATTTTAAAAGAGAAATAACATTCTTCATTTTTTTAAAATGATTATTTCATTTATTAAATCTAATTGTTCAAACAAAGGTTTTATAATATAATCTTATTATTGTCAAATTTTCTAACGCTAATTAACTTTGAATGTTGCAAATTTAAATGAAGCCGTGGGTTATAACAATATTTAATATGTTTAATATAATTTCATAAATAGAACAATGAAAATTTACAATAACTTCTAAAATTACAATGAGTGATATTGACAAAAAGAAATAGATTCTATGTCAATTAATATTATATAACAAATTATAAGTGGAGAAACTACTTTCAGATATAAAACTCATTAAAAGTGAAATTAGAACTACAATATTATTTTCAACAAACAAATCACAATCTATCTATATAACTACCAGACAAACTAATACACTTTTCTTTAGACTGATGCTACAGATTCTACTTTCTTCAGGTTGTCTTCAGGTTCTCCTTATGCCAGGTTAAAGTGTTCTATCTAAGGTAAAAAATTTCTTCAAGCTTATGAGAAGACGGGAAGGAACTCAAAATACTGACAGCATTGCCTTTTTGTATGGCTATGCTTAGTGTTGCCACGAGACGAGACATGAGAGGGGACAGAACCCTTTTAGACGAGACACGAGACGGGACGGGACGTCTCGTCAAATGTCTCGTCTCGTCTCGTGTCTCGAAAATCAAAACGCTGGCGGGAATGGCAAAGATTGAAATTGCCAGTGGTCATATAGATTGCAAAAGGAAAATCCCCTTTGTGAGAAAACATGTTGAAAAGCCTTCATAGAAAAGTGTCCTCTGTCTATGGAATGAAACAATCGTGATACGTGAGCTTCCAGGAATATCACGTGGGGGAATGTCTTGTCCCCAATTCCCCTTGCTGTAAACTGAGGAATTCTCATTTTTTTCATTTCTGGCTGGAATGATGACAAACAAAATCAAAGACAGGGAAGATTTTTACAAGGTCAAGAAACCGAACCACCACCACCATCTATTCAATTTGAAAACTGGGTAAGGTCTACACTCATTGCAGGCTTTAGTTGAAAGTTCTAGCTGAGATGGGGGAAGAGAACAGAACAGATTACACTTGTCTTTATTCTCTGGTGGCGGTATTCTTTTTGCTATATGAACCGAAAACGGCAATTGAAGTATGTCATCTTCCAACTAAAATTTTGTCTTCTCTCTCTCTCTCTCTCACACACACACACACACGCACACACATACACATAAAAACACACTTTTACCATTTTACCAATCGCTCGCTTATTATACAGCAGTCATGTTGTAAAATTCACCTCTTCGTTTGGAAGGCGGGCGAAGGACAAAGAAAGCAAAACTATTATCGACGAACCCTTCAAATTGTTTGCTTTCAGCAAATTTATGATACTAATAATAACACTTTAGATAAAGAGGTTTTACAGGGGACCTTACGGAAATGTTTGATCTGACCAGAGTGCGAAATTGCCCTCTGCTTCCATGTTGAGAGGAGGGGAATACTTCCCTTTCCTAGTGAATAATATTCATTAGGACCTGAATTATCTTCAGAAATGGTTTCTTGCAGAGTGTAAAGAACATTGAAGAACATATTCATGGAACTCCGTTGCAAGCAGAAAATATCATGAGAATGATCAAAATTCGAACATTGAAGAACATAATTAACAGAAAAGAAATAGGATACCCAAACCATATTTTAAAACCTGCTATAAAATGTATATCCTATATTTTTACTAATTCCTTACACCCATGAAAGTATCCTGGGGAGGATATTCTCTCCATTTTTTTCAGACTGAAATCCTTTTATCAGGTACTATTTCCCCCCTGACACAATACGCAGAAACAAATGCTGTCAAAATCCATACATATGACCCTTCCGGGACTCAACCCGGGGTCTTCAAGCCGATGGTCTATCACCGCAGACCGCTCGGCTTGGTATGAAGATGTATGTTGTATGATTGCGAATAGATCACGACAATATAAGAAACTTCAATTCAAAATGGCCACCCAAAAATCAACTTTTTTTTAGACCATTAGCTAATCTGGGTGTACTGTCATGAGTTTGTTACACAAACGGGGCAACCACCACATAGTAGCACACACCCCGCGGTTATGGGAACAGATTTGAACCATGGGGGTGAAGACTGGCCCCAAGCATTCTTTCGTCCGATGTGTCGTTCAGCTCCCATTACTATGGCACTTTAAGTAGAGCTTACTGTGCAGTAACATATAAAATTTCAATCAAATACTTTCCATTACTCAATAAAGTTATGTGGTTCCGAGCTTTAAAAAAAATAATAATTGCAAAAAATCTAAACATGCTAAAATGGAAAGTATTTTTTGGATTGGTATGGGTTAACACTGTGAAACCTAAAGGCTGGAATATATGAAATCATAGTGTACACACATATCTATCTCTCCATTTATCTATATATCTTTCCATCTCTCTCTCTCTCTCTCTATCTATCTATCTATCTATCTATCTATCTATCTATCTATCTATCTATCTATCTATCTATCTATCTATCTATCTATCTATCTATCTATATCTATCTATCTATCTATCTATCTATATATATATATATATATATATATATATATATATATATATATATATATATATATATATATGTACCGACACTATAAAATAAGTGGGCTGATAGTATAAGGTAGTGTCGGGGATGGTGACACTTTTACATCGAACTTTGCTTGTCGTGTAAACATTTGACACTAGTGTCTTCATCTTCGACGTACCTATGAGCAATTTACTGTATATTGTTGTATTGAAACTGGTGAAACAAATTTCAATGTTTCAGAATGTAAAAAAAAAAAAAAAAAAAGGTCAGGGTCGAGAAGCCTCAGCCAACTAACAGCAGAGATATATTATCTTGTAAACTATTTGTCCTTGCCTTGTGAGCTTATTTGAATTTATTTTTAAGACCTTTAGGCAACTTTGGCCGAATGGATGATGATGGGAAAATGAGTGGAATGAAGAAACTGGTAGGATGCTAGACAACTTCGAGAAAACACACACATTCGAAAAATGAAATGAAATGAAATGAAATCTTTGAGTTTTACGTCCCACGGTTATGCCGGTTAGGCTAAAGGAGACAGTGATGATGAGTAATGAATGAAATGGTGGAATGAAGAAAGTAGGAGGAAACGGGAGAACCCCGAGAAAACCCACGCACACGGTGTTTGTCCACTACAAAGTTCACTTGGCAGGGGCTGGGATCGAACCCGAGACCCCAAGCACCAGAGGTGAGCACTCTACAACTGAGCCACCGCGGTCCCCACACACATTCAATGTTTGACCACTACAAAGCTCACATGGCACTAACCGAGATCGAACCGAGTACCACATACACCAGAGGTGAAGGCTTCACGGTGTAGCTACTGTGACATTTCTTGTCTTGTGTGTTCTGGGTAATACTTGTAACTTAGTTGTATCTTGATTAGCATGGTGCAGCGTGCTACATTTTACTTTCGTTCCTATGGTATGCTGCTATATTTTTTACGAGACGAGACAAAACGAGACGAGACGAGACGGGACAGAACATCTCGAGACGAGACAGAACCTCTCGAGACGAGACACGAGACGAGACACTTTGCACGAGACGAGGCGATACAGCCTGAAGTCTCGTCTCGTCTCGTCTCGTCTCGTCTCGTGGCGACACTAGCTATGCTTATACGTTGCAGTAAAAATTGATAGCTTCTAGGGTCTCCTGTTTTTCCTGTCAGACTTGCTCCTAGTTCTTTCAAAAAATCCTTTGCTTCTTTGCTGAAGACACCTGTTATTTCGGTAGCAAAGACTATAAAATGATGGCCTTCTTTAAGTTTAGAGTATTTTGAGTGTTTGCGTGAACAAGCCGCTACGGCTGCACTCCCTGCTTTTATACTTGTGGATTGTAGATAAGATGGAGCAAATGTATCCACACATGTGACATCCCAGACTAATCTTAGACCCTTTTTCCACGGAATTAATGTTATTCCGTCTGGCCGTTTACCATCGTTCCTGAACATTCCTGGAGGTTCTAATATACTCGGAAAGTCGATGCTTGCAAGAGTTCTTTTGATTATGTTGTTTAATTCGCTATGACGTGCAAATCTTCCTCCACTTTTGTTGCAGCTCAAGGCATGAAGACCTTTCCTGTCCATCTTGTTGTTGCAGGTGCAAATAAATTCATGGCAAATATTCAGGTCTAAGCGCATGAATATTATAAGATTCTTCCTTTCTTATAATTTAACAAAAGCTTTACACGCAGTGTTATGCACAACATGACACTCTTCTTTCTGGACTTTTAGACTATGTTATTTGTAAAACGAAGCCCACGTAGCGTAGTCCCTAACGTTTTTGCCTTTGGTGCGAGTGGTCCGGGTTCGATTCCCGGTGGAATACTCGATCGAAAAAGTGTAATAGCTTTCAACAGGCCAGTCATCCTGAGTGAGGTTTACGTGGGTTTTCTTCTTTCACACCACTTCCTCTCCAGTGCCCCGGACAGTGTGATCGCCAAGAGACGTCATCCCTCATATGTGAAGACTTAATGCAATTGCTGCCTAAAGCCCGTAAATTTAATTCCTAATCTTAATCGGGACGCATTTTTTAAAAATCGCTTTAGTGTTCCAAGAATGAGTTCCATCTTCCCCATTAACCCTTTATTCAAACCGCAAATAAACCAGTTCCGGTTTCCATCGCCATAGAAAAAAAAAGAACGACTTTAGATAGCAAGAGGTGCTGTTTTGGAATCTACTCAGAGTCTCAAAAAAACATTTGGTCTCCACCTTTGTTCCCCTACTAAAACCAGAAGTGATATAAACCCATTACCAGCTACGGTATTAATACTGATCTACATAAGAACAAAAATGGTAAGAGATATCGAGACGTGATTTCTTGAAATTAATTGTGCGTCTCAAGAATAGTTTCCATATGTTCCCTTTACATTCAATTCAAACCGGAAGTTGTAGAAATCAATCATTTCCGCTTTTAACTTCGATAGTCATAATTAACAAAATCATTAATATATAGGGAGAAGTAGTTTTATGCAATCGATTCAACGTCTTTCTCCACTTACAGATACTTTCTCCACTACAATCTCTGTGTGGTAGAAATAAACAACTTCTGGTATCAATATTAATTTTCATAGAGCGAAAAAAGTAATAGACAGATATTTTTAATGGCTTGAGCATTACAAGAATAAGTTTTTTCCCTGACTTACTCTCTATTACAACTGGACATTGTGGGGCACTGTGGCTCAGTGGTTGACTGTTTACCTGTGGTGCGTGCGGTTCTTCGTGCGATCCACCGGGCAAGTTTGTTTGTGTTGAACAGCATCATGTCCTTGGGTTTTCTCGGGGTTCTCCCGTTTCCTCCCTCTTTCTGATTCCATCAATTCTTCCATCATCATTCACTTGCTTTAATCATCGTCTCCCTTGGCCTAAAAGGGCATAAACTGAAATATTTGTGGAATGTTAAACTGAAACATTTTATTTCATTTTACAACTGGAAGTTATAGACCAAGAGTTTTCAATTGAATATCGGATTTGCACAGTTTGAGCTGTAGCTTTCCAATGTGCATCGAGACTCAATTTTATTTTATTTTATTTTTCGTAAAAACGATGTTCAAATACAACAAGTCAGAAAGTTTGAGCTAAAAGAACCTCAACTTCACACTTGGCAACATCAAGTAAGTGCGAAAGGCATTGAGTGCCGTGAACCGAGACCGAGTAAAGGTGCAAGCGAGCAAGCAATAGACATATAGTTAGAATCCTCACTTATATTTCAGATAGTGAACTTGGAACTTACAGAAAGACGGAAACGAGAAAAGTAGCAATGCTTTTTTGTGTGTGTCTTATGTATTCTATACAGCAAACTGTCTTCTGTTTAAATTATTAATTGTGATGAATTCATAAAATGTCGTGACTTAGTTCACTTCCAAGGATTTTTTTGTCTCATTGCTTTTCAAGACACATTTCTGATGGAAGCTTGAATTTCAGAAAGATGATAGGTGAGACCATGCCTGCTTTGCATGTGAAATGTCTGTCTTTCATCTTCTTTCTGATGATTTATATGAATGTCTTCATGTTGCAAGGACATTTAAGAAGCTGGGAGAAATTGAGGCGGAACTTTTTCATATTAGTCTTTTCGGACGACGATAGAGTGAAGAAAGTATGGTGATCGTGAAAATAAAATCAAATTTCAGATTTCAACGGATTTACATATTTCATAGCCCATATATGTCACTGTCCGTTCATTTGTCCGGATGTATGTACACTCAAAAAAAAAAAAAAAAAAAATTAAGAGGAGTAGTTTGTTCTTAGGTCTGAGTTCTTTTCGGATGATTTTCTCTAGAAACGATTAAGGTGACTTTGATTATATTTCATAAATAAATATTTCATGAATATCCTGACAATATGACATGACTCATTTGTGCTGAAAGATCCACGTTGTAGTTTATTCTTGGGCGTGAGTTTTTTCGGACAATTTTCTTTAAAAAAAATTATGTAGGCGATTTTGTTTACATTTCATTAAGAATTTCACAATATGACTTATTTGTCTTTTAAAAATCTACGAGGGGCAGTTTACTCCTGGTGGTAAGTTTTTTCGGTTAAAAATGATTCAGGCGATTTTTTCATATTTCAGAAATGAATATTTCATTAATTAATAGCGGTGTCCAGGGTCGGATACAGGATTTTCTAAGGGGGTGCACCAATCCTACTACAATAACCAACCACACTGAAACTCTTCAAAATGGCGTGTGAGAATATTTTTTATCCCTGACACCGCTGGTCCATAGAACGGAAGGGGAGTATTTTAAAGAGGGTCACAAAAGGTTTTTCTCTCCTCCTGGCTTCTGTTTCCTTCTCTACTTGACAAATGTTATATTGTTTTGAATTCATTTTCTTCAACCCTTAGAAAATCGACTTAAACTATTGCTTTTGCAAAACTCTGCTTTCTATTAGGTCCTAAACGGAAAAAAGAACGCCAGAAAATTTCGAAAAGTGTTGCTATTTTCACTGCTAGTTCATTTTAGATATTGTATATTTACAACGAAAAGGGGGTGTACGTGCATCGGTGCATCCCCCTAAATCCGGCCCTGGCGGTGTCTGTGAACAAAAAAACTCCAGATCCAAATTGAAAGTGACTATGTTTGTGACTCTTAATCTCTTGAACCACCCGACCGATCTCGATCAAATTTTTGACGTAGATGCGGTTCTGACCTGGAAGTGTTTTTAGCTATTCACTTTCACGGAGAACTTAGGAGTGAGTAGGAGGAATTATTTTTTTTTTTAAATAAATAAAAGTTAATAACTAGTGAACCACCAGAACGATCTCGATCAAATTTTGAACATAGATGACGTTCGTGCCTGGAATGGATTTTACCATCTCACTGTGACGAAATAACGTAGGGGTTGGGGAGGAGGGGGAGATATACAAAAATCAATAAATATAAAAATAAAAGTGACCATGTTCGTGATTTAATAATTCTTGAAGCACCCAATCGATCGGTCTCAATCAAATTTTCAATATAGATGAAGTTCGAATCTGGGAAGTTTCTTATTATTTCGTTTAGATGGTAGAACTTAGGGGAGGGGAGGAGAGGAGGGTAAATATGAAAATGAATGAAACAATAACTCGTGAACCACCCGACTGATCTCGATCAAACTTTCACCATAGATAAGGTTCGGACCTGGGATGTTTTCATCAGTTTACTTTGACCTCACAATGTAGGGGAGGGGGAGGAGGGACACACTTCATCACGCTTAAACCAGCGAATCGATCTTAATCAAATTATCAAAATAGATGAGATTCGGACCTGAGTTGTGTTTTTTTATCATATTACTTTGACGGGGAGGAGGGGAAATATAAAAAATGAATAAAACTTAATAACTCTTGAACCAACTGACCGATCTCGATCAAATTTTCAACATAGATTACGTTCGAACCTGATTTTTTAAAAATATTTTCACTTAGTCGGTAGAACCTAGGGGAGGGGAAGGAGAGATTAATATATAAAAATTCAATTATTCAGACAACAATAGCGTCCTACGTTTGGGCAGAACGTACGGGTTTGGTAGTATTTCATTAATAATCCTATAATGTTGGAGAAATCATTTCCCTAAAAATATTCACGAGGGATAGTTTAATCTTGGAGAAATTATTATTATTATTATTATTATTATTATTATTATTATTATTATTATTATTATTATTATTATTATTATTATTATTATTATTATTTTACAATTTTCTCAAATACGACTCATGTCATTTCGCTGATATTTTATAAATAAATATTTCATTAATAACTCCAATGTATGGCATAAACTATATGTTATGAAAAAAATCCACAAGTGGTTATTTACTCTTGGAGGTTAGTTTTCTTCGGGAGCAGCTTTCCGGTAGCGTTTTATAATTTTGTTTATATTTTACAAGAAAATTTTTCACGAAAATTTTTACAAGAAATAAGCTTTGTTGAGCGGACTGCATGGAGAAAGTTTAGTGCGGTAGCCCGTATCTTTTACACGCATTTCGGTATCAAGAGCGGGACACATTCTGATAATACAATACTATTACTTTTTCCGGCAGGGTGGCACAGTAGTAGAGCGCTCACTTCTTGTGCTAGAGGTCTTTGGTTTGATCCCAGCCCAAGTAAGTTTGTGGTGGATTTTTTCTGTGGTTTTAGGGATTATCCCGTCTTTTCTCATTCTATCAATTCCTTTTCAATAATTAACGTTAAATTACAGGTTTCAGATGACGTTTTCTTAAAATCGTTTGAGTTACTATAGAATTCACGGTACTTATATTTATTATAATACGAAACTGATTTTCTCGTTAATTTCTATTCTTGTAATAATAAAGCTTGATAAATGGTACATCTTCCGAAATACCTCCTTGAGTCCTTCCGTTTTATATCCTATACAAAATATATCATTGAGTTTTGATATTTTGCGTTTGAACATAGCGTTTAGCGTTCGCCGTATTGACTTTCATGTGACTTTAATGGTATAACGTTAGAATCTGCAAGACTTGCAATGTAAGTGGGCTCGTCATGGCTTGGGGGCTTGCACGGTTTCCCCTCTTCTGAATGAGGAAGGTCAGGTTATGTATTACGTTGGCATTACAGGATAGCACTAGATGTTATTTATGGGTAGAACAGAAGAGTTACTAAAATGTCAAATAATAGACTGAAATAGTGATGTCGTCATTTCCACCTCGTTTCTATGGTGATGACCATGTTTTTTTTTCTAAACAAATACATGAATCGATAGGAATACTGTTAAGTCTGCTGTTAATAAAATCACAGACTGTTAATTAGACAATTATAAAATATTTCGAAGACACAGTAAAGTTAATAAGAAAATGTACATATTAAGAATATGGGGCCACTATTTATAAAATTTACAAGTGAAATTCAGTAATTCATGAAGTAACATCTAAGGAATCTTCTACAGGGATCACATTTCTACGTAAAATGATAAGATAGAAATTGCATAAGAAATACCAGCGTCATTACTACGTAATCCATAATGAACAAAAGCAATCATACCGGTACGCAATGTAGAAACTCCAAGTTAGAGACTGACGAGCTGTCGGCACAATGAAACTAGAACAAATATACGATTTGTCTACAAGGAAAAATCACTGTCTACTTTGAAACTAATATTAATTATATTGACACATTCAGATTTCTTACACTCACGCTTTAAAATATGAGTGCATAGTTACAGTGGCTACAAAATAAAGAAGCAAGCAATTAAAAAAATAAATAAAATAAAATAAAGGACACTAGGCTTGTAGCAATATGTGTGCTGAAAATTTTCAGTCTGGACCGATTTCTGATCGGTTAAGTTTTAAACACTAATTCTGTAGCCCTACACATATGCAATGTAATGTGTGATACTGATGGTACTAAATAAAGATTTTCCGGAATTATTTAAGTTTAATATCCGATAATAAAAAAGTTAAGTATTTTGACACAATGTAACCTCCAAATGTATAGATAAATACACAAAATTACGGTAAGAAAGGAAACATTTCACTTTCAATGCTTGTCATATTTTAACATATTATTTACCAAATTGCTTGCTTTTCCTATCTTTTCGTAGTTTCATTCAGTGGAAATCTTTTTTAGATATAGAAGTATTCCTTTAAATCTAAAGTTTGCAATTCAAAAGTTAATACGTCACTGTTTTCGCTTTGTGCTTAGGTTCTTAGGCCATGCTGTTTAGAAAATAAAACTGCAATCACCATGGTAACGAGAAGGATGTGACGTCACACTATTTCAGTCTATTCTGTACATTTTAGTTTGTGTTAGGTTGGTGCCATTGTTAAGATGCTCACTGTTTCATAAACAGTGTTGTCATACGTACCAGCCTTGAAATCAGGAAAATCCAACTTGAAAAAACAGAAGATATGTCTACTATGAAAAACATAAGTACTCGTATAAATGCTGCATAAAACTATAATACACCTAGTTAAAGATTAATCTATCCTAGTTACGTGTTAATCTCTCTTAAATTTTTTTCACTGCCGTACAGGTAACATTTAATCTACTTTAGGAAGTAGACCTAACTTGTGACAATGAAAGACTGACACTGGAATTTTATTAACAATGTTACCGTGATTTTGTGTCTAATCGGTTTCTTAATTTTGTTTTGATGAAATTCCCTGAGTTAAGAAATCGTTGCATTGTAGCTTAAGAATATTGATTAGGCTCCAACCCTTGAGGGGAAGTGTTTCCAAGTAACAGTGAAAAATGAATAAAATTGGAATTTTTGACACGCTTAAATTTTTCTGGAAGAGGGAGCAGTGAAGGGAATTGATGAGAGGATTTTTACCAACATTGTGTAACTCATGTCCTTCCCATGACACTGTTCGACTTTGGGTAAATGAATTTAAGCATGGCAGAACAAGTATTGACGATGCACCACTTCCTGGAACTCTGAAATCAGACGTGACAATATAAATCATCAATAAAATCCATGATTTGGTTTTAGCCTACAGACGAGTGACTGTGCGAGTTCGCAGAAGCCACAATCATCTCAACTGAGATAGTTCACTTCATTTTGAATTATTAATTGCATATGAAAAATCAAGATAAGTGCCACCTTTACTCATTCTAGAGCAGAGAAAAAGCAGTGTCACTGAGGAAAAATTGGCCGAACTGTGATTTTAAAGTACTTCTGCATCCTGCTTATTTACCAGATTTAGCTCCCGCGGACTACCACATATTCCTGAAATTCAAATCTTTCAAATCTTGCATGGTGAAAATGTGAGCCAAATGAAGGGATCATAAAGGAAGCAAATGAGGAGTATTTTAACAACCTCGAAGAAACTCATTTCCACGAAGAAATCGCAAAGCTGAAGGACGTGATTGACGTTTGAGGAAAATATGTCCAAAAGTTGTTTTTCTTAATATTAAACCGAGTTACTTATCAAATATCCTTGTGCCTATTTGACACTGCGTTATGGATAGAACAGATGAGCAACTAAAATATCAAATAATTCTGTCTGGAAACTATCAAATAATTTTAGTACGAGGTGCTTCATGAACCAGACTGCACAAGTGTTTGTTGATAAGCTCTCTAAGTCTAGTGTGCACGAAAACAAGAAGTATAATTTTTTATGAAGTACCAATACTAAATTTGTTGTTGCAGATTCGAAAAAACGTCTAAACTGCCAGAATATTAACAACTATGCTTTGTTCTCGGGGTTCTTAGTATGACTCAGGCACGTATCCAAGGGGATCTAGGGAGCCGTCCCCTTTAAATTTTTGCAGGCCCCCTAAGATTTTCAAGGTAGGCTTGCAAACAAACTATAATATGGTTGGATCGGGCCCCTCTAACATCGACCGGGCCATCCCTACATTTTTGGGGTGGCTACCGGTCAGGTGTGACTTGCTACAATATTTTTTCATATGTATCTTACATAGATGTAACATTTAATGCTTGGTCTTCATATTCATACAATATATTGGCTTTTCTGAACGCTTTTACTTCTTATGACTGCAGAGGCGGAAAAAGGCCAATCTTTGCCCATCTCCTTTATCTTTTAGCAATATGACGTTTAGCATTGGATTACATAATGCTAAATATTGTATAATTTACTCATAAGATTATGAGACATACATCAATATCTTATTCATGAAATTATGTCAAGCTGTTTAACTATATGACGGAATACACACACATCGAGGGAATACGAGGGAATCCACATATGAATGGGAAAATTAGTTTTAGTTTTGCCGCAGTGGAATAAAAATTACTCTGAAACATTAATTAATTTATTGTATGAACTTTATTACTTTTTCTAACAACTCACTTTCTGTTTGGTTGCAGCCGGACAGCCCTTTGTATTATCCTCCGGCAAGAAGTTACAGACGGCTTCAGCGACAAATCCCATTGTCTGCACCTTTCCCATGCAAAGTGGAGAAATCGCTAGAAGAGCCCAAGACTGTCCATGAGCTGAGGCCCAGTGATATAAAAGTTATAGCAGCTCTTGGAGATAGTCTAATAGCAGGGAATGGAGCCATGGAGGAATATTGGCTGGGAATGCTCTACGAAGCGAGAGGAGTTTCCTTTGCAATAGGTATTCATTTCACGATCTTCAGATAGATATTAATGGGAGCAGGAAAATATTTAATTTTGATTAAATAAAAAGTGGTGGTAGAAGAGGAAGAGCAAACTAGCACTAGTGAAAGATACAGTATTGCTAAGACCGAGAGGTTTAACTGGCAGAGAATAATTTAATGTAGCCTTAGTTACAAATATGTAGTTTATACTCGAATGTAATGGGTATATAGTTTATATTCATGTCGTATAATTTGTTTGGAACATAATTTACTATATCAGGCAAATAATTCTGCATAGGACAGTCCACATTTTACCAGTGACGAGGCTTGAGGGGAGACAGGGTAGACAGCGTCTACCCTTTAGAATTTTATACGTATTAAGCCATTAAGCCTAAATTACTAACTTAACATTATGTAATTTGAAGATTCTGAAATTACAATTTCCCATCATTTATTCTGAGTTTTATTTTAAATGCTTCCATATGAAAGAAAAAGCAAAGCGTCTCGCGAAACCTTGAACATTATTCCTTTGCGGCATCCATTTAACTTGCATCAACCTATAGAAGCGTAGCAGAACACAGCCACGTGAGAAGTTCAAGTCCAAAGACTCGCGCTGTATAGTAGTACCTGCGAAAAGACAGTTGCTGTTCTGTCTACGTTTACCGGGCTGCCTATCTCGTTTATTTTAAGCTGGATTTGTAAGTGACAGATACAGACCGCTATTTCTTCTTATTTGTTTTTATTTTAAACCACCTTTTCAGCTCCCTCTATAAAATGTTAAATTGTTATAATGTACCCTCGAAGAACATTAGTATATATATTTTGTCCCTATGTGTCTCCAACATCAGAATAATAAAAGAAAAAAAGACCTCCCTAACAAAATGTTGAGATGTATTGCCAATTTTATCACTTCCATGTTTTTCGCGAGAGTGACAAGTACTTTTACATGTCCTGGTAAACTCCCTTCCCCTGATACCCCCCTGGTTCCAATTAAAAAAAACGCTCCGTCTTGATCTGGGGCCTAGACCAAGGTACCCGTTACCAAATTTTGGTAACTCGGTCCACTCGTCTGATCCTCAGGCCGAACATAGGCACAAAGACAGACAAACACACAAACATACTCCATTTTATTTATATTAGATTCTTTGCTCAATAATTGTGCAGATGAAAGATTTGAAAAATACAAAAATCTGGTCATTGTAGAACTAATAAATTATAGGAAATTTAGTATATATCAACAAATTCTTCCATACGACAAACTGAATGACTTGATATCCACCTTTCGTAATACTTTTCGCTCATATCAGCTTAAGAATGAACTTATCAACTTATGTTCCGATAGTAACGAACACATTTCTCTTCCCGAATACTTGAAATATATTCTCAGTAATGAACTTCAAAGAAAACAACAAAGCTGTTAAATATGGCATTGAGCATTCCATTAACTTCAGTTTTTTGAAAACATTCAATGACTGCCCTGACAAGAGTGAAAACTTACTTAACGAACAGCATGACAAATTACGGACACTTCTTGAATTACGGACACTCTTTTTGAATTACGGACACTTACAATAAAGAACTTGGTGTGGAGGCTTTGTAGGATACCTGAATCCATAGAAAGAGCTATTAATATTTTCGCCGAAATGAAGAACAGGGTATGGAGCTCATTTACAAGACTGTAAAGTATTAGGTAAGGTATTTGGTATTAGGTTAGGTGTTATAAGGTGTTTTACTTCTATCGTTTTTTTAATTACTTTAGAGCTCATTTCTAAGGAATTTAGACATGACTATCCTTCACTATCACCTTGTGACTTTCACATCTTTGGGCCTCTAAAGAAGGTCAGAGATTTCAGTCTGACGCTGAGGTTCAGGACGCTGTGCGTGATTGGATTGATAACAGTCCACATTTTACATGGACGGTACTTGTAAGTTAGTGACACAGTGGGACAAGTGTCTCAACGCTCATGGTAACTTTTTTTGAACAATATGTTTACTGCACGCTAACCATAGACGCCTCTAGATAGCATACAAGTTTCCGCTCAGAATAAAATTTATTTCATGAATTACGGCCAGTGAATGGGTTTCAGTTGATCGCCGATGTTATATATATATATATATATATATATATATATATATATATATATATATATATATATATATATATATATATATATATATGTGTGTGTGTGTGTGTATGTGTGTGTGTGTTTGTCTGTCTACCCTGTTTTACACAGCATGCTTCGCCACTGCATTTTTACCATAATTAATAATTGAAATTTGCAAAGTACATATAATCAGGTAATTACAGAATTTGTCTGGAAAGTAATCAAACTGGCCACCGCAGGGCGCTCCAGTCGTCAACAGCGCGTCCACCACGAGCGGGGTTTGGTGATGGGAAGTGTTAGCTAACCAAAGCTACTCGGATCAGTCGCTTCGAAGGTCTAGTATGGAATGATTCGCTTATCGTGCAAACCATGTTTAAACATGACGTTGAGATTTTTGGTGGCTCAAAATGCAGCGTTCGCTTGAACAACGATACCCCATTAAATTTTGTTTTAAGTTTGGAAAAACCGCTTCAGAGATGTTCACCATGATCAAGGAGGTCTACCAAGATCAAGCTGAGCCAACAGCCCAAGTTGTCTGTTGACATGGAGAATTCAAGAACGGACAGGAAAATGTGGGGAACGACAAACACTGGACGCCTTTCGACGAGTTGTGTGGACGAAAATTTCGTCAAAGTGAAGGAACTCTTGGACCAAGACCGTCGTTTAAGTGTGAGAATGATAGCCGATAAACTGAATTTACCCAAAACAGTGGTGCACGAAATTGGTAGTGAAAATTTGAACATGCGCAACATTTGTACAAAATTGGTGGTAGAAATGCTGGATGATGTAGAAAAGGAAACGTAACTTGACATTTCCCGTCATTGGAGCAAGTGGAGAGTGAACCGGGCACTTTATACAACGTAATAACAGGTAACGGAATATGGGTGTTTCAATCGACCCTGACAGTAAGCCCCAAAGTTCGAAGCGTCACACCAAAGAGTCCCCGCTCCCGACAGTGGCAAAGACGACCAAGTTCATGATTAAGACAATGTTCATTGTCTTCTTTGACAAGAAAGGGGTGGTACACAAAGAAATTCTACTTCAAGGGAAGACTATCAACGCGGTTTACTACGTGGAAGTCCTCAAATGCCTGCGAGACGGAATCAATCGGATCCGACCAGAGATTACAAAATGCCGGAAGCTCCATCACAATAACGTGCCGAGTCACACTCCATTTTTTGTTACGTCATTACTGGCTAGAATCGGCGTTACTAGTTTTCCGCATCCACCGTACAGTCCCGACATGAGCTCTATGGACTCTTTTCTATTTCCCAAATTCAAAGGTTAAGCTTGAAAGGTCACCGTTTTGATGATGTTTTGGCTATCCAAGCAGCAATGATGGGTGTTCTGAGGAGGTTGTCAGACCCTGATTTCCTGAGGCGTACGCTGCGTGGAAATCGCACTGGCAGTTGTGTGTCGATAGCCAAGGAGAGTACTTCGAAGAATTTTAACAAGTTGCTGCAATCGAATCAATAAATTTTATTTCCTGGACTTAATCTCATTACTTTCCGCATAAACCCTGTACATTTCGCTTTTAATAAGATTTACGTGACTCCACCGCACCTTATATTTTGTGACTCCACCGCACTATCGGAAGATAGACAAGATAATCAGGATATGCCTGATGAGTAGAAGACTAAAGTCATCCTACTACTGTAGTTAGTCACCGGTTGCTGTGGACTCACTACCATTGCCCACTACAAATCTTCTGCCATTTCTAAGACAGTTACTAACATTGTCAAAAGAAAGGTAATGGGATACCCTCATCGCATGATAGGTTGAAGATCATTTACAAGTTACACCTATCGGTGGAAGGAACTCCTCTAGACAGTATAAATATACTGTATATTCAATGTTGGCACGGGCATGTTTAAGGCAAGATCACTTGCTACAGCAATGTCCAGAAGCGTACCAATACTTTCAGGAAACCTAATCCTCACAGTTTAATCAAAACCCGGCAGAATCCAACCCAATCTCCGAGCATTTAGAAACCAGAAGAAACTCGAATCCCGTCCCGACCTTGCCTATTTCATGCTGCGACAGAGGTACTACCATGAGCAAAATAAATGACGCGCCTCTTTATTTTGAAGTTTTTTGAAAATATCTCCGTTTTCTTTATATGTTCGAAATTTCGGAATGTTTCCCCAGCAGGACAGGTTAATAACAAACCCGTTTTTAATATTTGTGTTAGATATTAGCTTAAAATAAAGAAATTAGAAGCAATAAACATTAAATCGACAGAAATCTCGAGAATTACCAACTCTGCTAATGTGGGAAATTTTCAAGAACACGAGGGAATTCTGCATTTCAACACGAAGCAGCGACATCTATGTCATTGAGAGAAATGTGGATTAAATCTACAAACTAAACTTTTAACGAATATTTCTAGTATGTCTTATTATATGCATTATCTGCAAACTCCAAATATATGAATATATCCTAAGTATTAACATAAGGATAGAGCAAATAGTGGAAATTATCTATGGAAAAGGACGAATTGGTAGGACAATCGTAATGAAATATCGTCTTTACCGGAACAGGCTGAGTTCACGTAAAAAAACAAATAGCTCAGTTAGTTAAAGCAACGAGTCTGTATGCTGAAGTTAGCGGGTTCGATCCCGTGGAAGTGCCGTTATTATTTTTATCACTACACTACTGTTATTTTTTTTTTATTTTTTTATTTGGGAAAGAATCAAATTGTAACGTATGTGTAAAACTCATGACGATACCAAAAAAAGAAAAACTGCTGTTGTCGCACTTGCATTAGCGTCCCTAATTTTGTTTGCAAACAGTTTCGTAATTATTTCCCCTGTGCTCACTGCTCACTATATGCTCGCTGGCGCATAACGAATGTTTCCCAGTAAATGTTAATTCTAATTTGGAGAATTTTATAAAGTTTCACAATATTTCTCACTAGATAGTCTTCTATCTACGTGTTTGGATATTTTGATAACAGATTTCCCTATTAAATGTTTAATTTTCCCTAGATGTTTAATTACGGAAAAGTTTTACAATGTATTTGTATTGAATTGAAATTGTTTTGAATTTACTACATAAGGTAAGTAGACCGAAGGAGGAGAACTCAAGTAATTGATATTCTACGTAAAAGCAACCTATTGTAGAATGATGATACTTCTTACCTTCAGCACATAATCTTTACGTTAGAGAGTCAGACAGAGAAAAATCCTGGTTTTTCCTCCTCTATGACCACCCATCTTAAACCTCTACATATCATTGTTCGTCTCACAAAATTTCGGTGCTCCAAAAACATTCAAATAATAATAATAATAATAATAATAATAATAATAATAATAATAATAATAATAATAATAATAATAATAATAATAATAATAATAATAATAATCCTGAATATGCCATCCTTACATAATGTAGGATATCTTAGTTTAAAATGCTTTCTTTAGTACTTATTTGAGCAACCATGTAGGAGGGGGTACGACTTTTTATTTTGCCCCTCTCATTTCAGTAGCCTTCCAACAGAAAGTAATTTTTGATAAGCAGGACAGACAAAATGAATAAGAAATATATTTACAGCATCCTCTCCCCTTTCATGATTGGAATATCACGTAATATTTTTTATTCTACGAAAGATGGCCCTGTGCGGTTAGGGGTAGGTAACTAAAAAAATACCTAATATATAGCGCCCCTTGATTGTAATATTACCGCTTCTTTATTTGTACAAGGGAGCCCCTACACAATCAAGGGTGACAAAAAGAATAGGAAGAGTGTCTATTGATTCCAGTGGTGGATCCAGCACGAACTCCTGGGGGAGGGGAGGGGAAGTGAAACATTCTTTTGATGATGTGAAGCTGTCACAAATTACCAGTTAACTAAACTAAACAATAGTGGGGGGAACTGGAACCCAGCCAGTTTAAATTGATGTAAAAGTTTAATTTTTGGATTCATATTAAAGTTTTGGTTTCAAATGAGAATTTCAGTCCAAGTGGTCAATGATCAAATCTCGTGGGGCTCTTCAGTGTAGGCTAATACGGCCCCCTTATGAGAAAAGGCAAAATTATTAACATGTTTATAACTTTCGAATTTTTCGTCTATTTTAAAGAAATATTTTGCTTCGTATTAAAGTGTTGGTTCCAAATGACAAACTCAGTCCGAGTGGACAATGATCAAATCTCCGGGGGGTCTTCAGTATAGGGGGCTACGGCTCCCTTATGGGAAAAGGCAAAAATATGAAAATGCTTATAACTTCCGAATTTTCCGTCTATTTTAAAGAAATTATTGGCTTCATATTAAAGTCTTGGCTTCAAATGACAATTTCAGTCCGTGTGGACAATGATCAAATCTCGGAGGGCTCTTCGGTGTAGGGGTTTCGGCTTCTTTATGGGACAAGATTCACGTAGTTGATATTGCAAAATTGTTTTGTATATATAAGTGGAAACTTGCACCATTTGGTTAATTTTACCTCTTATGTTTTGCAGATTCATATTCCAAGCAATAGTTACTTCGCAGAGCTAAAAGAAGGCACTTACTAGTTTCATTAAAACAAAATGTCTTTTATGAGAGGAGCAGACGAACGAACAGGCACCCAAACGTTGGTTGAGTCGTACGGTTGAAACTCGTTAAGCTCGCTTCAATTATTATTATTATTATTATTATTATTATTATTATTATTATTATTATTATTATTATTATTATTATTATTATTAATAATAATAATAATAATAATAATAATAATAATAATAATAATAATAATAATAATAATAATAAAGCATTGCAGGGACCTTTGGTGCAGGTGGTCCGTGGCTCGATTCCACTTCGTGCCAAGTGAAATTTGAGGTGGACAAATACCGTGTGCATGGGTATGTGTTTTCTTGAGATTTTCCATTTTCCTCCCACTTTCTTCATTTCACCATTTCATTCATCATCATTCTCCCTTAGCGTAGGTGCATAATCGTCCAACGTTAAACTAGATATTGCAATTTCAATAATAATAATAATAATAATAATAAAAATTAATTCAACTGAAAGGACTGTAATTTATGTGGACAGCAATTATCATAAATATGCAACCATTATAAAAACAATGCTTTGAGTAGAAAGATAATCCTTCCCAAGTGTTAACGAATGCGCACGAGATAAGACATGTCTCGAGAAAGAGACAAGACGCGCTTTGTGACATCCAAGATAATACGAGGCAAATGTTTTGGACACGAGATAGCTTGTAAAATGTCTCGTCTTGTCTGGAATGTCTCGAAAACAAAAGTCTAAGTTTTAAAATTATTTTTCAAGATCTATTCTCTCAGAAGTAGTTCTCTGCCTTAAAATTAATAACGACATTTGTGATTTAAAAAAAGATAAACAATGCCTAAAGTTAATAGTTAACTTTTCGAAAAGAAGCTTCATTAAGGGTGAACCTGAAAGATGTCCACAAACTTCGGGAGGTGATTCGTGACATCAAAAGGAGACAAATGGTCCTCTTGCAGTTTTCGAATTCAGCTTCGTTGTCGAGATACAGGGTTGCCAACTGGTCGTGTTTGAGAAACTCACTGGGAATAAATTCAAGTCCAAGAATAAACTACTACTCATATATTTTTCAGGTCAATTGACTTATACCATGTTGTAAGGTCAAATATTTATTTATGAAGTGTGTACAAAATTCGCCAGGGTCTTTTCTGAGAAAATCGTCGAGAAAAAGTCACCTCCAAGAATAAACTACCCCTCGTAAATTTTTCTAAGAGAAATATCTGATACTGCAATATAGGGTTGTTAATTAAATATTGATTAATGAAAAATAAACAAAATTGTTAAAACCATTTTTGAGAAAATAGCGTTTTTCGATTTTCGGCTGTTTGTAAACCACACTTATTTTAGGTGGTAGGAAAAAATGGAAAAGCTCCTGTAAGAATACTAAGTAAACCCTAAGTTTAAAATTTGGTGTAGATAAGTTGAACGGTATGGCCTCTAGGCGAGTGCATATAAAAGTGTGCCGAACGGACGGACCGGAAGGACGGGTGTCGAAAAGTCACATTTTCGGTATGTAGACGCCATCAAACATGTAAATCCGTTGAAATCTGAATTTGATATTATTTTCACAATCACTATTTTTTCTTCTCTCTTTTGTCGCTCGAAAAAGAAAAGCCTGAGTTTACCACAAAAAGCTAGGGAGTTTCTCAAAAAATATTCAATTACAGGGACACCGCACTAAACTTTTTCAATTCAATTTCTTAACTGTGTTAGGCCGCAGTTGTTACTGAAGTGTGTATTTGGATAATACGAATAAAATTATCGTATTATTCAAATACATCGAATGTCAGATTATCGAATAAAAAACTTCGATTGAAGAAAATCCATATTACAAAACTAACTCACACTTTGAGCACATTTTCATTAGACATATAATAGACCAATTAATGCAATCATTGTTTATGAAATATGAAAAAAAATCAAATGAGTCACTTTGGGAAAGTCGTTCAAAAAGAACACGTCAGGAGTAACCTACCTCTTGTGAATTGTTTCGAACAATGAGTTAAGATATACTTTTGGTTATTAATGAAATATTTATTTGCGAAATTTGAACAAAATCGCCTGTCGTTCGAGAAAATTGTCGGGGAAAAAACCTTGACCCCAAAAATAAACTATCCGTTGTAATTGTTTTTCATAGAAATGACTTATACTAAAATATAGGATTATTAATGAAATACTTATTTATGAATTATCAATAAAATTGTCCGAGTAATTTTTGAGAAAATCGTGAGGGAAAAATAACTCCCCGAATAAACTATCTCTTGAGGATTCTTTCAGGGTAAGCGAGTTATTCCATATTACTAGGTTTTTAATGAAATATTTATTTCTGAGTACGAACAAAATTGCTTGACTCATTTTTGAGAAAACCGTGGAGGAAAAACACCCCCAAGAGTAAACTACCCCTTGTATATTTTTTCAGGACAAACGAGTTTTGCCATATTGTTCGGTTATTAACGAAATATTTATTTTTGAAATATGAAAAAACTCTTTTGAGTCGTTTTTGAGAAAATCGCCCAGACAACACTCCACCAAGAATAAACTACCCCTCGCATTTTTTTAGGACAAACGAGTTATGCCATATTGATAAGTTATTAATGAAATCTTTATTTATGAAATATGAACGAAAACATTTGAGTCCATTTTGAGAAAATCACTGAGAAAAAACTCACCCCCTTAGTATAAACTACCCCTTGTAGATTTTTCCCAGATAAATGCCTTATACCACAAAATAGGGTTGCTAATTAAATATTGATTTATAAAAAAGAAAGAAAACAAGATCGTTAGAGCCAGTTATGAGAAAATATCTTTTTTTTATTTTCATCGTACAGGAAACTACCCTTGTTTTGGAAATAGGAAATACTATACTATAGGAAAAAAACTATAGGAAATACTATGAAAATCTTAAACTAAAATTTGGTGCAGATAAGTTGAACATACCGTAAATTTTTCAACTAATTTACGGTATGTTCAAGTATGGCTTCTAGGCGAGGTATGGCTTCAGGTATGGCTTCTAGGCGAGTGCACAGAAAAGTGTAGCGAACGGACGGACGAACTGATGGACATGTATCGAAAAATAACTTTTTCGGTGTTAGGGGCTATAATACGTGTAAATTCGTTGAAATCTCAAATTTGATTTTTTTTCGAACACCATACTTTCTTCTCTCATTTGTCACTTCAAAGTAAAAGGAACTCAGAACTACAGATAAAAGACACCTACTTTTACACATAGACATTTATTGATTTAAAACTGTTTTAGTTTGTGTCATTTCACTTCCAATTGAAAGGTTTTACAATGATTAACGGCATACCAATGACGAGACGGAAGTTTTCAGGAAGTAAATGCATTCAGAAGTCTAGACTGCATTACAGCCTAGACTTCTGCAATTGTTAACAGCTGTAATTTCGTCCAAACGCTACATGAAATAATTTTTGGTTGACGTCATTGTATTACTATTTTAGTATTGTTCTCTTCAGACTTGGTTGAAGTTTTGTCTTAACGGTTACACATTTTTTCTTTCTTATTTCATCGTTACACATAAGAACAAAATGTTATGGTGAGTGGATAGATTCGAACCTACGAACATTGAGTTTATATTTTTCCAACACTTTACCAATGGACCAAGCTTTGTCTTTACGTTAACGCCCGGTTACAGGGTTTACTACGATTTAAATAAAATGGCTGGCTGTTAGAATTCCCTGCTCACATATTTCGATAAATAATTTTCATTGCTTCGTAGATACGTAGAGCAATGTTTAGATACACATTTTAGGAGAGTGAATTTTGGTGTATATAATAATTTCATGCCAGGTAAAAGCTAGATAAGTTTTGATAAAATGTTTCATATGTAGTTCTCAATAATAAGCTTGCTGTTCGGAGTGAAGTTCCAAGGTTCAGCATTGCCTAGCAGTTTTTGCTATTAATATCCCTTCTAACAATATTGGCAGTGGACAAAAGTTAGCCCGTGTTGAAGCTTTTTGCTCCTAATTTAGTTATTTTACTTATTTAAGAAATATATTGAAAATTATCAGCAGGCACGTATGCAGTAATTTATTTCGGGAGAAGTCCGACTTCAATATTAGGATAAATTATAATAAAATTTAAAAGATAATCCTTAAATTTAGGCTAAATTTACAGAGAAGTTGGGATTTCAGAGGGGAGTCCGGACCACCTGGACCCACCCCTAAATGCGTTCTTGTTTGTCAGTAACGTTTCCTCATTTTGAAACCCTCAAAAACTTCGGATATATAAAGGAAAACGAGTTATTTTCGATAAAATATCACTTCAGAAGACGCGACAGTTTTATTGCACATGGTGGTATCCCAAGTTCACAAGGGCAAGAATTCATTAATTTTGATTCTCTGTCATTATGCTCTATCGAAAGGTTAGGTTTGTAACATATTACTCCTACGAACAAGCATGACTGGCAGATAGGAATACTGAACACAACTCCAGAGAAATGCATGCTGAACTTACGTTTATAGCTACGCTTTGGTGATTTGTCCTCAAGGTCAATCGAGTGGTAATTCAGTGCCGTCCCTGTTCTTAAGCCATGTTCGTATTACTTCGAACAGTTTTGATAATGAAAAGCATGCCTCTTAATATAACAGACTTCTTTCGCGTAAGAAATCGAAACTCAGTTGGTCAGAGCAACTAGTCTGTAAGAATTAGGTTGTTAGTTGGTTAGGAGCCCAGTACGAGTAAGGGTTTTTTATTACTATTGTTTTTATCTTTTTTATGTGAGGAAAAATCAAATTGTGACATCGCGATATCAAATGTATTTGATTAGGTAGCTTTGTCTTAGCTAAACTTTAAACATCAGTAACCGTCGAAATTATTTCACCAACTGATCACTTACTGAACAGTTCAAACACGTCAAACCAGTGGCATAACATGAAGGTTAACCTCTCCTCCGCAGTCCTTAGTTATGCGTCCGTACTTTCAAGGGCGGACTAAGGGCCGGGCGACTGCCCGGGGCGCCAGAGAAAGAGGGGCACCAAAACGAGCCTCAAAAAGTAAATTTTATAATGTGCTTTCTACGGACGTTTTTGGTTTATATTCTTGTAAAGTAGTGGCAATTATATGATCTTTTTCCATTTCACTATGGAAGAAGAGAGTTTCATAGTACTAAGGGGGCTGTATCGAAAAATTGAGAGATGGCATGTAGAATAAAGAGTGCCGGGAATTAAGTATTGTTTGTTTGTTTGCTTGAGTTTAGCGTTCCACGGTTATGCCTTAATGGGCAAGGGAGATGTGGATACTAATTATAGTGGAATCCGAACCACTTTTATCGTTCAACAGTAATCCACCGGGAATTGGACCCGGTACCACAGAAGGCAGGCGTGCTAGCCACTAGACCAGGGGGGGTGGAGTTGGTATTGTTTATAGCGGGCCATATTCTTAGTGAACTTTTCCTAGGTAATGGATTTCTTTTTGAAAATGGGTTTAAAACAGGGGCGTCATTTAGGGAGGGCAGGGAGGGGCATTTGCCCCCCGTGAGTTTGAGATGTATATAGATTTTATCATTAGAATAGTAGTAAATCAGTGAAAAACGCGAAATTTTACTTATATCAAGAGGTCTTGCCCCCCCCCCCAAAGCAAAATCTGAAATGACGCTCCTGGTTTAAACTATTAAAAACACTATGATAAAATGTAAAATATAGGCTACTACTAGGGGAAGGGCGCCAAAAAGTCACTTTGCCCGTGTGAAAATTTGGCCTGCTCCGCCCCTGCGTACTTTCTGTATATTTTTTGGCCTTGCAGCTTGTGCGGTCCCCACGCCACATTGTTGTGGGGGCGCTATTTACGCCTACCCTTCGAACGTAATTCAATAACTGTTTAAGAAATTCTACCATCAGCGTGAAAACGGGAATATATTTTTCTAATAGTCCCATAGAACTTTCACTCAGAATGCCAGATGCAATTTTTCAGAGTGGGCTCTGGCTAAGTAGAAGGAAGATCTGTTTCCTAAGTAAGTTCCTTTCAGAAAGTTTGCTATTTCTTTAACAGTGATGTAAATAAATATACTTATCGTTATTAGCTCGACACCAAACCATCCTGGAGAAGTCCCTCTAGAACAATGATCGGCAAAAGTTATTCTGCATAATTTTATAAGCGACTCAAGGGTGAAACACTTGTTAACGAAAGCAATGTTGTGTATATACTGCCTTGTTTCTGACAAAATATAAAGTCTTTTGTAATCTTTAGACACTTTTCCTATTCTTTTTATCACCCTTGGTTGTGTAAGGAAGCCTCGAACAAATAAAGAAAAGGTAATATTACAGATAAGATGCGCTATAAATATATTAGGTATTTCTTTTGTTACCTAACCATAACGGCCTAGGGTCATCATCAGTAGAATAAAAAATGCTACGTGATATTACATTCACGAAGGAGGAAAGGATGCTCTAAATATATTTCTTATTCATTTTGTCTGCCCTGCTTCTCAGAAATTATATACCTTCTGTTGGAGGGTGCTGAAAAGAGAGGAGGGGAAATAAAACGTCGTGCCCCCTCATACATTTTAAATTTTGTGACGTGGTTGCTCAAATTATTACTAAAGAAAGCACTTTAAACTAAGATGTGTAAAGTTACAACATTATGTAAGGGTGGCATATTCATTAATAATAATAATAATAATAATAATAATAATAATAATAATAATAATAATAATAATAATAATAATAATAATAATAATAATAATAATAATAATAATAATAATAAATATGAATGTCTTTGGAGAGCCGAAATTATGTGAGACGAACAATGATATGTAGAGGTTTAAGATGGGTGGTCATAGAGGAGGAAAAAACAGGATTTTTCTCTCTCTGACTCTCTAACGTTAAGATTATGTGCTGAAGGTAAGAAGCATCATCATTCTACAATAGGTTGCTTTTACGTAGAATATCTATTACTTGAGCTCCCCTCCTTCGGTCTACTTACCTTATGTAGTAAATTCAAAACAATTTCAATTTAAGACAAATATTTATAGAGAAAATTAAACATTTAATAGGGAAATCTGTTATCAAAATATCCAAACACGTAGATAGAAGACTATCTAGTGAGAAACATTGTGAAACTATAAAATTCTCCAAATTAGAATTAACATTTACTGGAAAACATTCGTTATGCATCAGTTAGCACAGGGGAAATAATTACGAATCTGTTTGCAAACAAAAATAGAGACACTAATGCAAATGCGACGATATTTTCTCTCTCTCTTTTTTTTTTTTTTGGTATCGTCATGAGTTTTACACATATGTTACAATTTGATTCTTTCCCAAATAAAAAAGAAATAAAATAACCTTAGTGATAAGAAGGACAACAGTACTTCCACGGGATTCGAACCGTCTACCTTCGGTATACAAACTCGTTGCTTTACCTAACTGAGCTATTTGCTCTCTTACGTAAGGTGAACCTGTTCTACAGTAAAGACGATTTTTCATTACGATTGGGCTAACAATTCGTCTTTTTCCATAGGTAATTTCCACTATTTGCACTATCTATACGTTAATACTTAGCATAGATTCATATATTTGGAGTTCGCTGATAATGCATATAATAAGACATACTAGAAATATTTCGTTAAAATTTTCGTTTGTAGATCTAATCCACGCTTCTCTCAATGACATAGATGTCGCTGCTTCGTGTTGAACTGCAGAATTCCCTCGCGTTCTTGAAAATTTCCCACTTTAGCAGAGTTGGTAATTCTCGAGATTTCTGTCGATTTAATGTTTTTTGCTTCTAATTTCTTTATTTTAAGCTAATATCTAACACAAATATTAAAAACGGGTTTGTTATTAACCTGTCCTGCTGGGGAAACCTTCCGAAATTTCGAACATATAAAGAAAACGGAGATATTTTCAAAAAAACTTCAAAATAAAGAGACGCGTCATTTATTTTGCTCATGGTAGTACCATGCGCCTTACCAGACTCATTGCTATTACAATATTTCTCTTTGCTGTAGTAAATGGGTCTTTCGGAGCTAGGTATCATTTAGCTTGATTCAGCCAGATAACTATCGCATTTGGCACAGAATGTTGAAACTCTATTACGCTTCAGTTCCTCCTCTGATCTCTCTCCTGGATGGATGCTCTTTGGGACTTCACTACGTAAGAATCTGGATAGATTTACTTGCGGCACCATTAGCCTTCGCACAACGAGGCTACTTTGCTGGCAGACACATCTAATTTCAATGATGCAACTTTCTGTTTCTACACTTAGTACTTCGTCTAGATGAACGGCGTATATCTTAACGTGGGATTCAAATCTCATGAGTTGCTACCAGAAATCGAACCCGTCTCCAAAGACACAAACGCTAAAAATATGATTCAGTTAGTAACTAGAAAATAACTTCAAAGCAAAGATTACAGACATTCTTCTCATTTGGCTGCTTCCAAGCAAATGCAACAGTTCTCAACATTTGAGTATTGTATTCCGAAGATAACGCAATCGCAAGTGACAAACACTGATTCCTATTAACAGTAGTCAGGTTCGGTGGTGTAGTTCTGTAATCTAGGTTTCTTGGAGGCGAGCTAGTGTGATGAAAAACGGCTTATACTGTGAGAATTATACAAAGGGAAAAAGTATTCCGTAATCTGGAAGGGCCTTACGTTAATCTAGTAACTTAAGGACCAAGCCTGTGACAGTAAAATACAACATGCACAACGTGCATTCACCTTGATAACACATGTACGCACCCACGCCTGTAGGGAATGAGCTGATATCTAGGGAGTATGAATACTGCGGCGCATAATGTGTACATGCAGCAGGACGTTAGACATAAGAAAAAATGTTGTTGAGATGAACAAGAGACCCCAAGCGTGAGAGATTTCTACTTTACCACGGAATCATCGCAGACCATTATGAATGAAATAAAGCAGCCAGTTTTAGTTATTAGATACCATGTTATAGGATGTCGACAGAGAGATAGATACTAAAAAAGACAAGATTGTCAAAGGGAATGCAATACTGCACAGAGTATAAGCCATTTATATTATTGGTCACAGAAGAGTGTGCGGGAAACAGATATTCGACAACAAGAAAAAAACACTAAACGGTGATCTATGTTAAGGGTATGTTGTAGACACAAGGGTCTTACCCCCTTTTTTCTCTTGTTTGGTCCCCTTACGGGCCCTCATCCTCCTTTGTTCTTTCTTTTAATACACTTCATCATTTTGGCATTACTCATACACTTGCCAATCATGTCTGTCATGCGCTGGATTGCTTATCCACTTAAACTATCATACAATGTGACTATAAGCTATCGTAAAGGGAGCATGTAATTTTCCATCAAAGGGAACCACGTTAACATCCAACCCAAATCTCATGACAGCTCCAAAGTTCATGGTAACTTCAGTAATTGCAAAGCAGAGAAGGAACTAGAACAATTACAAAAAACTTGTGTCAAGTCATGGATGTGCACTCAAAGCGGCCTACGTCACATCTTGGCAATACTGTCCCCCTATATAAACGCACTATGCCCTTATATTGGGTCAGTCACTAGTGTTTGCAACTATCCGCTAAGTATTCTGCGTATTGGGGCCGCCGCCTCCACTGCCAGTCATCATTATCAATAGGAGTTGCCAGTATCACTCAGGTTGTATTGTTCACTTTCTATTTCTAATTCTTTCTCAACTGAGCAAGTATCGTCTTCTCCATTGCCACATACATACTCTGTGTTCAAGATGTGTTCGCAGCCCGCTTTGGTATTTTACTAAGATTTGTAACTGTTGAACATTTTATCTATCTTACCTTATTCTTAGTATTTGTGAGAACTGTATTCTGTTTAGACTTCAATAAACTAGTACTAGCAGAGGACAATTGGGTTCTTCAGTCATTTCATAGAAAATTATTCGAAACCCTTCTTCGAAGAGTTACCCGTAGCAGAGGCCGGACGCTCGGCACATCCTACCGACGCCCCTGCTACAACAGGCAATCTCATAATCACAGCTGGGAGAAGAATGTGTTCCGTGTTAGTAACAGTGGGAAAAAGTAGGGGGAAAGGCAAGTGCCTTATTATTAGTTACTAAACAATAGTATCTTGAAAATTACCATTTTGATATATCTGTGGGATTGATTAGAGACTACTGTAATTAGGGACATTGCATCCGGGGACTATATGAAGTACGGGTATTGCCTACATTTTTTCAGTTCAACCACGCTTTCGCATTCCCTGTCAATCTGTTTGAATGTTTCAGCATTTTCCATCCATATTTCCACTGTCTGCACGAACAGAATTCTGCAAAAGCTCGTATGACCCATTCTCTAATCCTTGTCAACGAAGGGTTTATCGCGGTTCTAGCACAAATCCTACGGTGTCAGGATATATCTATACGTTTCAGTCAGATAAGACTAAACTTGTTTTTAACACAGTAAAACAGCTTGTGTATTAGCCAACTGTGTCGGATTCAAGCCTCAGTCCATCCTTCATAACCTAGGTGTTATATACGGTCGTAAATGCCACTAAAAAATCAAAAACCTATCATCACTAGTACTGACACTAAATTATATATTTATGCATTGACTCTGAAATGCATTGCAGATTGCTCAACATTTTGGGAATTGGCGTCATAGACAACTGGAAATGTTCTTGAATTTAATAGGATACTAAGCAAACATTAATAATATAAAATTGTACAATATTTTGCAGGAGGCGCAAAGACGTGGAGAGAATATTTGACTCTTCCTAATATTCTGAAAGTATTTAATCCTAACTTGGTGGGATATTCTATTAAGACATCTGTTTTCAGTACGGCACAAGAAAACCTTAATTTTGCAACACCCATGTTCCAGGATGACGACTTACTTTTCTCAGCACAAAATTTGGTTCGTCGAATGAGAAAAACTCCAAATATTGACATGGAAAAGGATTGGAAGGTAAGGCAATTGATATAGAACGTTCCTTTAATGTATATAAAAACTAAGGAGTTAAACTTACGGTAGGTTTGCCACCTGTCCCGACTAAGACAAGGACATCCCTAATTTTAAGAATATTTTCAGCGTCCCGAATTATGGTATAGAGGGACGCATTGTATGGTGGAACGTCAAATTATCCAAAATACTGTACATGAGTGTCAGTTATAAATTTCGACTCATGATATGTGCCCCTATATGTATCAAGATATTCATATGAATCCACCGCTACAATTTTTCAAGTTGGCAGTAGTGAAATTACTGCCAATTTTGTTTCTCTTTGATCGGATTCAACGGTTCATAACTTCTGTTTAACTTACCGCCAACAAGGTGATGCTCGTATTTTCTGTTTCGTTGTTTTGATACATTGGACGCGATTTTCTTTGTTCTGGTACTGGTTCCTTCTGCGTACCTATGGAGTAAGAGCATCATCAAGAAAATAGCCTAAAATGCTTTTAGAATATAGAACAGTCGAGGTCTTAAGTCATGAAAACAGGTCGTATAAAGAAAATCATACAGGTTGTCCATACAGGTTGTCAGTTTCAAATACAGGTTGTCCAATATATAATGCAACCCGAAGTTTGGTATAGTAGAACTTTTGAAACTGAAGCGATATACAAATAATGGTTATACCAAAGTGAAGCTTTGTTCATGCATATATTTTTAAACTAGGAAGCAACAATTGAAGTACACTAGGAACCACACAGTGTTGTCAGATGTAACTGGAGGTGTAAATATATTTTTTTTTTTTTTGCAAAACATGTAAATTGACTCATAACTCATACATATGAGTGATTTGTCGTTAATTTTCAGTTTGTTTAGTTGTAGTAGCTCGGAAACTATGGAGCCGAAAAAAGAATTTTTCATTTCCACCCATAACTATTCACATGAGGCCTCTGTAATGAGACCTAGAGAAATCGTAGTTTTCATAAATTCACACGTTGAATTGGCAACATTGCTGATGTTTCAGTACTATTTAATTCCTGAAAACATTGAAAAAGATAGTTTGAAATTATAATGATAAAACTTTTATTTACATGCACCCGGCAACACCGCTACTATCACGAAACGAGTTATCAGCTCTACAGCGATGCTGGGAGTGCCCGCTGTTTTGATTCGAACACTGGTTTACACGTTTCACCATGTTGGCAGCAACTTCACGAAGAGTATAAGTGTTAATGTTGTCAATGGCACAGAGAATGTTCGTTTGCAGGTCTTGTATAGTTCCAGAATTCTTCTTGTATACCTCTTGCTTTAAGTAGCCCCATAGAAATAAATAGCAGTGTTGCCCGGTGCACGTAAGTAAAAGTTTTATCATGATAATTTCGAAGTTTCTTTTCGTTGTTTTCAGGAATTGCGTAATGTAGACGGATCCTCAACGCACCTTTTGATGCACTGAAACATCAGCAATGTTGCCAATTCAGAGTGTTAAATTATGGAAACTACGATTTCCCTAGTTCCCCCTTACAGAGGCCTCATCCGATTAGTTATGGGTGGAAATAAAAAATTCTTTTTTCTGCTCCATACTCTCCAAGCTACTCCAACTAAACAAACTGAAAATTAACGACATAACATTCATATGTATGTTATGAGTCAATTTACATATTTTGGAAAAAAAATGATTTACACCTCCAGTTACATCTGGCAACACTGTGTGGTTCCTAGTGTACTTCAATCGTTGCTTCCTGGTTAAAAATATATGCATGAACAAAGCTTCATTTTGATATAACCATTATTTGTGTATCCCTTCAGTTTCAAAAGTTCTACTATCCCAAACTCCGGGTTGCATTGTATATTGGACACCCTGTACAATAAAAGTGATCGCAGCAACAAACAAAGATACCGTCGCAAATGGACGATACATGCCGTGCTGGGTAAAAAATATTGTGAATGGGAGTTCTTAGCCGATTATATGACAAAGGAAATGTCAAAAAGTAGATATCCATGCTCGTAATTCATGTAAACTAAAGCTACTAGATAGATATTACTCAGGAAAACAATAAGAAATTATTGAATAACCTTTTTGATATTTTATAATCGGTTAAATACGTAAATTGAAAAGTATTACTCTTTAATCTGATATTGTACAAGCAAGGTGCGAATTACCGGGGGGATGAGGGGGATTTTCCCTCTCAATCACATTTTGTTCCTCCCAAAAAAGTCAGCTGAAGTATCTCCACCGGGGGATGCTCATCCCCCCCCCCAGCTATGCTTATTATAACTTCAAATTTCACTAATTTTTGTCATTTCTTGTAAGTTTAATCTTCTAGCTGTATTTCGAAATGAGCGATGTAAACTATTCAGTTTTGGTCATTTCTACTTACTACCTAATTAACCACTATTTTCAACGTTGTTTACTTGAACTATATTATTATGACTACGGTTGTTACTTGCAATTGTACCTTCCTACTCTTTGTCATCGTTCGTGAATTTGAATGTACTAATTGTGTATAACAAAGTCACATATGGATTTATAAATGTTCTTAGCGGTTGGCCAAGAAGAAGTAAACAAATAGCTTCTTCCACCATACTTGGCGAAGGTCGGGAATGTCATATTCATCCTCTACATTTGTATCGATTATCATCTTATTTTAATTTTTGTTATAACATGTTATTTCATTTTCCAGTGTACTCTTTGTTAGCACATGGTCTTCATTCTCTAGTAGTTTGTGTGTATGCAACTCAAAAATTGCATTTAATTTGTGGGAATTAGCATAGTAATCACTGCCTTTTACAGTTTACGGAAATGAACTTTTGAAACTGTGTTCAAAATCTGAGATGTAGGTATTCTCTCGTAACTATATGTTAACGTACACGCTGAGGATGCGCTCCTAGTGAGCAGACATGTTAGTGAAGGCGACTTTTAGGTGAATAAGCGCATAATTGAAGATTGTTTCAGCATATGTTAATACGACTAGTTCTCCGTGTTGTTGTCCGTGTCTGTATAAGCACTTCAATTGCAGCGGTTTTTTTTAAGTTAACCCTTCATTTTTCCATCTTTTTTTTCGCTGTACAGTATGCTGTCCACATTAATGTTGTCTGAAAAACTTCAATGTAATATTTTACTTTATTTGAATAACGTAGCAGATAGTAAAGCAACTCATCTGTAACCTAACAGTCGCGGGCGCCGATTTCTTTGTAAATGGGGGGGCATTCAAATGCAGAAAGCATATATGAGGATTTTAAGGCAAATTGCATTCAAATTATGCCAAATATTGTAAATTTATAAATACAATGAGGGTACCCAAATTAGCTTTGGGGGGGGGCTCCCTCGATCCCCCAGGATCGGCGCCCTTGATAACAGTAAAGTAATTGTAAGTGTTAACTTCCTGAGTTCCGTCACGGAATCGGTATTTGAAAAAAAAAAAAAAAAAAGCTTGAAGAGCGCAGCTTTAGCGGGGAGTACAAGCATAAGCTCGAAATTGGAATTGAGAGATTTTAAATATTTGGCCTCCGATTTGACCTTGATGTCAGAAATCAGACCAGTAACAATCTATTTCTCGTATGATAGGCTAATATCTAGCTTTTCCTTTTTTTTCTTTTTTTTTAAAGTGTGTCCGGTTTAACTGATTTTAGTTGTTTTCATAAGACTATACCAGGTTTCCTTTTGCAAGCTGAATGTAATAACGCGAAGTGGTAGATTTCAATATGAGTGGAAAAATTAACATATGCTTGTGATCATGGCTATCGCTCGGGCCGAATTATTAAGTAAATAAACCTTAGAGAGCTACGTGGACAAGAATGACTACAACATTTAAACACGTTTAGAAAGGTTAGGTGGGATGAGTGTACGTCAGACAATATATAAGTACATAGTTATTGTCGGTAGATTTATTAAATTAATAAATCTCTTATTTTTTTACAGATGTCATACGTATTATATATGTATATCAGGGATGCAAATAAGCAACAAAATTTTACTAGCCGAAGAAAAAAGCTACTAGCTCACATTCCACAATAGAAATAATTTACTTACCTTCTGAATGATATTAAATACTCGCCCGCACCTATGAACCACTCGTCCCGGGTGAGTGGTTATTTGCACCCCTGTAATATATATACGAGGGCCATCCGGAAAGTGGTACCCGTTTGTCCAATAAAGACACAGAAGTACATATTAACAAATATACACATTTTTATTGGAAAGAGCATACTTTACACTACTCCTCCACATAATCACCAAGCAAGTTGAGGCATTTGTCATACCGTGTGACGAGTTTTTGTATTCCGGCGTCATAGTCCTCCGCCGCCAGCGTATTGAGATATGTAGTCGCGCCTCGTTTAAGTTCTTCATCGCTGTCAAATCTTTTTCCCGCCAGAAAGTCTTTAAGCTTCGTAAATAGATGAATTCGAAGGGGCCAAGTTCGAGCTATACGGTGGATGATCGAAGGTTTCCCACTTGAATTACTGCAGAAGTTGTTGTGTTTTCGCAGCTGCATGGGGCCTGGCATTGTCATGAAGGAAAATGACGCCTGTAGACAACAAACCTCGCCATCGATTTTGTATTGCCCGCCGTAATGTCTTTAATGTTTTACAATACGCATTAGCATTAATTGTGTCTCAACGGGCCATAAAATCAATGAGCAGTACACCTCATCGATCCCAGAATATGGTTGCCATGAGTTTCCTGGTGGACGGAACTGTCTTGAGTTTTTTTGGTTTGGTTGATGAATGAGCGTGATGCCACTCCATGGACTGTCGTTTACTCTCAGGTGATGCATAACAAACCCATGTTTCGTCCCCTGTAATGATGCGATTCAGGAAAGAGTCTCCTTCATCGGAATAACGTCCCAGAAACGTCAGTGCTGCAGCCATACGCTTGGTTTTGTGCTCATCTGTGAGCATGCGAGGGACCCACCTTGCACAGATTTTTGAATAATGCAGATGATCTTTGACAATGTCATGCACAATTGTTCGAGACACATTAGGAAAATGTTCACAGAGTTCATCAATTGTGACGCGCCGATCGTTCCTCACGCATTCGTCTACTGACCTCAGCAGTTCGTCTGTAATGATAGATGGTCTCCCTGAACGCTCCTCGTCGTGTGTATTCCCCCTCCCCAGGTTGAAGTTGCGACACCAGCGCCGAACAGATGACTCGTCCATCACATTGTCTCCATACACCTCCTTTAATTGGCGATGAATTTCACAAGGTCGAACGTTTCGTGCATTAAGAAATTTAATCACGGCCCTCACTTCACAACTGGCGGGGTTCTCAATTCGTTTAATCATTATAAACGAGCACAGACACAACACAGGCACTGTTAGCGTCACGCAACCTCGCACAGAGCAGGCAGACAAGCCACTGACGCGGTCTGACCTTGCCCAGCGGCTCCCCGAGTCGTCAGCGCTTCATGCGGCGCAAACGGGTACCACTTTCCGGATGACCCTCGTATATATGGGGGGTAAGGTATTATTGTCTCATTTTGAAATTTGCACCTTCAGACTTTACGTCCTGTTGACCTAATTTTATCCTCCCCCCAATATAGATTATCTAATTCGCACACTGTGTATAAGTATTGTATTGTATTTATTTACTCCATTTGAAACTAAGATACGTTTGGTATTTGGAGGGTTCAGACAGTCCTCTTTCTTGTTTCTAATATACTTTAGTTTATGTATTAATGTATTAATGCTCTCATTATTATTAGAAATTCACTAATTATTATAATTTTCTACATTGAACGTAATGTATGATATGTGCCCTAGATGTGATGTATATTTTATATTAAACTTACATGCAATCCTGCGAAGTGGTGGTTGTCCGAGCGATGATACAACCATAACAATGAAAAGAAGTTCAACTTAGCTTTTGTTACAATAAAAATCTAATTCTTGTAAATAACCAATAAGAACTAAGTGCAGTATACGTGTATTATACAGCATAAATTGCATAGATAATAAACTATAGATACTTATAACAACGATTTAGGCCTACCGCTCACTGGCGACAAAACAGTGGCGCAACTATTTCGTCGCTGTCACCTATAGTTAGCAACTTCACGGAGACAAAACATTTTTGTTACGACACCCTCGCTCACTCGCGACGGCAACAGAAAAGCTGTCGGGCATTTGATATCACAATTGTCAGGATTGGACACAATGCGATGGACTTCCAAGAATGTGCTATTGGAGGTATGCTAATGCTGAACTTTAAGAAAGAAAACAGAACTACACAGTGCATCCTCTATATCAGCGTTTCCCAACCAGAGGGTCACGACCCCTAGGGGTCGTAAGAGTGTTTCATGGGGTCGCGAAGATAAGCGGAAGAGATAAATATAATAACAATCTAATATCGGAAAATATTTTAAAAGATTATTTTGAATTTTGTTCTGGTAGACATATTTTAATTTTTATACATATTGTTAAGAACAACAAAAAATAGGTCTACTAAAAAATTTAAACAGATGCAGAGTTGTTTAAAAATCAATTTAAATGAAAGAGATACATATGAAACAAATGAAAAGCGCGTATTGAAATACCAGAAAAATACAAATGCAACAAAACCTGCATATTGAAATACAATTAAAATTGAAAGGTAATAAGATAGCCGACCATAGTCTAATTTCATTAGTACGACAATGACAGGTTCAATCTTCATGACACGCATTATGAAGTTATTTAAAATACTCAATAACTTTTATTAACAATTGTCCAAGATTTTTTAACCAAAATTAGAAATCACATTTTTATCATATGACCCAAAATTTTATGAAGTTTTAAAATTTTCAAACGACCTCCATTTTGAAACAGTATGATGGATCGGATTCGATATTTGTAATATGAATGAACTGACCAAATTTGGTTTTAATCCATTCGCTTTTAGGGAAGTTACTATATCCACTATAGACAAGAAATGGATTCTACTACTGTATTATAGAAACAGATGGATATCGTGAGATGTCCACAATAGGTATATTAAAAATCTCACACAAGCTTAATACAAACCAGAAATTATAAGGTGATCGCTGGCAAGAGAATGTGATAAAATGGGGGTCGGGATAGGAATTATGTTGAGAACCACTGCTCTATAAAGTGAGAGATTGTTTAAGGGAAACTTTTACACGCTATATAGTGATTTACACAAATAATTTTTCATTGTCTTCATCGCTAATTAAAGACATATTAGCTTCCATTGCAAACACTTCTTTTTACGCGCTTCACTCGGAACGAACTATTGTGCGAAAAAATTGTAGACAACATTAATCTTTTATCTCCCTGCTTGGAGGTACCTCGGCAACTTTTCTCTCGCCGCCGCCGCAGTGAGCAGACTTCCATAAGACTCAATGCATTTTTAGTTGTTGCGCAACTCTTCCGTTGCCGAGTTGTAGCCCTGCTTTTCGAAACCTTGTCAACTTTTCTGTCGCCGTCGTCTCAGTGAGTGAACTCCCATAGAACTCAAATGTATTTAGCTAGGGCAACAATATAGTTGCCGGACAGAAAGTTGCCAATGAGAGATAGGCTTTAGATTTTGTTCGATGGCCTGTAGACACCAAGAACATTTCGAAATCACGGACACCAGAGATCGGGGGTCTTAAAGCCCACATTATTTTACCGTAAGTTCGCTTTCTCAAACCATCAAACAGTATTGGGACTGTTACCAATTAACTTAGTGACCCCGAAAATGATTGATTCTACACTAATATCGGTCGTTTTCGATCATATATTTTACGTGTCACTCTCCCAACTTCCGATGAAGGTACTGATGGGGGCTAAACTTGAACTTAAACTGCATTGGAAGTGTCGCGATTTACCTAAGCAACTCTGTAAACTAGTATTCGACACTAAGATCGGTCATTTTAGATCAATTTTATAAGTCTTCCCTCCTATTTCCCCTAGGATCTCACTCCACGCAATATTCTTTTCCAGTGCTCCAGGAGTTCTAGAGTTATTCTGCAACATACATAACATTCATATATTTATAATATTTATACCGGTAATCACTCATAAATAACCATTTGTGTAGGGTGGAAGGAAACAACACCGAAAAACTTCGGGAAGCGATTCCTTACAAAAAAAAAAAAAAGAAAAAAGAAAAGAAAAAGAAAAAAAAAGAAAGAAAAAATGTTCTAATAAACATGGGTCGAAAAACGTCTCCTTTCAGAGTTATAAACTGCCGAAAATTCGAAAAATCACGTTTCAAAACGCCCTGCCTTAGAAATTATAGGTCCCATCCCAAACAGTTTAAGGAATTACACAGGAACTAGTATGAGCTCTATCTAAATATCCATGTTTTACCATCCACCGTCAACGGCGAAACGAACTGTAGAAAGGAAGTTGAGTTATAGGGATACTCTTTAAGTGCTAATGGTGCGTTCGTTTTCGCTGGTACCGGTGAATTCTGAAACAGATATTTAGACAGAACTCATACTAGTTCTGTGTAATTCCTTAAGCCGCTTGGGATGGAACCTATAGTTTCAAGCCAGGGCATTTTGAAACGTGATTTTTCGAATTTTCGGACGTTCGTAACTCTGAAAGGAGACGTTTTTCGACCCAAATCTATTAGAACTTTTTTCTTTTATTTCATATAAGGAATCACTTCGCAAAGTTTTTCGGTGTTGTTACCTTCCACCCTGTATATTCCTTGCATTTAGAACAATGCATAAATATGGTTAATATAATAAACAATTAATGCATAAAATTATTTACTTACTTTTGCAGTTAATTACAATTTTGATAGGACCAAATGATTTGTGCCATGTTTATTGCGATGATCCTAGACTTCATTCGCCTCGGAATCATCAACTGAACATTCAGAAGGCTTTAGATTACCTACAAGAAAATGTTCCAAGATCATTCGTTAATTTGATGCCTATATTTGGTAAGTAGAGAACTTTACGTGGTGTTTATTTTATATTAAGTACTGTCTGCTACTAGTAAAAGCAAGTCTACAGTCGCAGGAGAACGAATTGAACTTTCTCTTTTTCAACACTAGGATGGACAGACAGAATAGGTCTATGCTTTACAGCGGCGCAAATCTGTCTTCAACATTGGGGGGGGGGGGGAGGGGGACACGTAAGATCTCTCTCTCTCTCTATTTTTTTTTTTCGTTAAGCAATGCTCAAAATATTTGCGAAGTTGAAAAACAATCTTGTGGAGGATCAGGAACCAGAGTTATCTTCAACATTGGAAGGCGGGCAGATTTGAGGCTTATTCTGAAGTGACATCAATTTCATCTCACTTTCCTTTGTGGTAATCGGAAACAAATCATCACATTTTTTCTCAAAAAGTACATTTCAAATCGGATTATTGGGGAGGACAGTCCCCCCAGTTCCAAGATTTCAGGGATATGTCCCCTTCATTCCCCCGGGATTTGCGCCAGTGATGTTTTATAACGGATTGCAATTTATCCACGTCTATGGCAGTTGTTTGTCAAACTGATCGTAAGTGTAGATTGTATAAAATGAACTAAGAAATCGCCTTCTAAAAAATATTATTTCTTAAAAACAAGGATTAGATGTTAGATAGAATTCCTAGTCTTAATGTTAGTAATAATAATAAAAAAATGAATGCGTTGAAGCTTATTTGGGAATATTTAATCCAATTTCAGCAACTATTTTGCTTTATGTTGCCTATATGTCTAATAATGCCTTATCTTTTGATTTTCTTTTTCTTTTTTTTTAATGAGGACTTCATTGAAATTATATGAATTTCTTGTATCAACATAGGACCTCTTTATTTCAAATAATGTAACAATAATAATAATAATATAACAAAGTACCTACTATCTTTACTTTCTTTAAATATTGATTCCAATTTTGAATTTGCTTAATCTATTTTAATTTACTACAATTACGCTAGTGGACCTTACAACATTGAAATATTAGTACGTGCTTTTGTAATAATGGATATAACGGATAGATATAAGGGAGTCAATCCGTTAACACCTTTATCAGTAACGGCGACTTAAACGATAGCAATCCATATCCCATATACTGGGGTAGAAGTGGATCTGATAACGTAGGAGGACGTATGACGTCACGCCGTCTCCCGTGTCTATCTCTGCCCATTGTAATGTTTTTAGTAAGCGGAGGGATACCAAAGATATTTGTTGGAAGTGTGGGACGACGTCCCTCCGCGTTCCCATTTACTTTTACTCCTGTCCATATATGGAAATATGTGTTGAGGTGCTAGTTAGTTTTTGAGTTGAGTGAGATTCGAACCACATGAGCTTCCACCTGAAATCAGATTTGGGTCTCCTGTATCAGATTTTTTTAATGTTCTAGGATTAGTTCATAATAGAAATCTATATATAAGTATTTACTATTCACGTATCTAGGCCAAGATTGCTTGTTTAAATTTCATCTGAAGATTTAAGAATCTGTAAACACCATGAATGTAGAAATGAAATGAAAAAAATAATCTTTCAATTTAACGTCCCACGTTTAAGCCTGCTAAGCTAAGGGAGACAAGTGATTAAAACAAGTGAATAATGATGGAAAAACGGGTGGAATGAGGATGTGCGAGGAAACGAGATTACCCGAGAAAACCCACTGACACGATGTTGTCCACCACAAACTTACTTGGTCGAGGATCGAACCAGGAACTTCATGTTCCAGAAGTAAGCGCTCTACCACTGAGCTACTGTCCTTCCATGAGACTTTTGATAAGTGTTAATAAATTGATTGAATTCTCCACAACTCCAAATGTAGATTCATTCATAAATGTAAGTTTTGCGTGTCTTTAACAGAGTTAATTCACGATTGTACACGATGTTAGGTTGGGGTCAATCTCCACCCGTAAAGAATATCACTTATAAATGTTAATCCGTTAATGTAGCTAACAAGGACTTTGGACAAGCTAAAATGCTCAAATGTGAAAATATACCATGTTAGTTTAGTTCCATATTCTTGCATGATTAAATATGCTCTGATAACATACTTGACAATGTTGTAGAAAAGATTCTTCTTAAGTAGAGGATAACAATTTACATCTTCAAAAGAACATTTTGTTATCAAGTGCAACCACAAGTAATAATTCGTTGTAAAAAGACTATCTAAATGTATTAATTTTATTTGGACTTTGCTTCTACCCGAGCATATCTTCTTTTCCGAGCTTAAAAATTGTTCTGGAAGTTTTTTTAAATATATATATAGAGTAAAATAGGAAATTAATCTTTTTCGGACTAAAAATGCCTGGGAGTTTTTAATTTAAAGGAAAATTATGAAATGTCCTCTTTTTCGGACTAAAGAATTCGTCTGGGAGTTTTAAAAAGCAAGATGAGGACATGCCTTTTTCTCGAAATAGAAGATTGTTCTGGAAATTTTACAAAGGAAAATAGGGTAAAATCTTTCTCGGGCAAAAGTGTATCTGGGAGTTTTCTAAAGGAAAATGGGGATATGTTATCTTTTTCGGACTAAACAATTTGTCTAAGAGTTTTTTAAAAGGAAAATGGGTAAATTTCTTCTTTTTCAGGTTAAAAAATGGTCCGGAAAATGGATTTTTTTTAAAAAAAACGAAAATTAGGTAATGTCTTTTTCTCAGGATCAAAGAAGATCCGGGAATATTTGCTTTCCGAGGAAATACAACACGTCTAGCTGTAAGCGCTTGCACAGGGTTTCAGGATTATTTTCCGCTGAAAGAGTATTAAGATATTAACACATTATGGTGGTTCGGATCCCATTTTAAATTGTGCATCTACGTCTCATGTAGCTTCACTAGTGAAATGGGGTGCTAATTGAATAAAAAAGTTCAGTTATACCTAACTTAAATATAAATTGTGTTTTCTCAACAGCGATGTCATTTTAGGGTGACCAGGGATCAGTATATAAATATCAACTGTATATTAATATACTAAAAAGAAAAACATGAAACTACCCATATCTATGAAGAATCTTCCAGGCCCCAAAAAACAAAACGTGAAATAACGCTACTGTTTTTTTTGCTATATCATTAAAACATTTGTCGGGTACTATAATTTATCCACGTCTCATAGAAGTTATCTATTAGTTATGTATTAATTAAAAACTGACCAATAGCTCCTTTCCTCGAATCGATGAGTATAAACTATTGAAAACTTTGGACTGCTGTTTAAAGTGATAAAATGCGCTAAATTAATGATTCTCCTCCTTTTTCATTTAATGCGATTGACCTGAGTGCCCCCCGTCATCTTATCCCAATCCACCTATGCACAAGGTTGAATGTAAAATTTGGACAAGACAGTGTAAGAATCAGAAAAAGGCTTCAATTTTTAAACTCAGCCTTGAAGAATATAAAAATGAAAGAAAATTTTGTTTCTCTAATTTGCATTATACTATCCATCTTTTTCCTTCCATTTTACTGTACATTATAAAGCTGGAATAACTTTTATTACTCACAAAAATACGTTATTTCAATATTCGAATATGGATTGAATCAAATTTTGGCAATGCGGTTTTATGTTAACTACCTGTCTATTTGAATGTTGTTTGGTATTTTGGTAGCATATTTTATAATTATTTCTTCATAGTACCGATATTAAGTAATGCATCGTACAGTAGCATACAAATGTTCGCTGTCAGTTGTGTTATGTTTCTAGAAAAAAACATGTTTTATATTTTTTAAATATACCAGGTTAGTTCTGTAGTATCACTGTAGCGTTCGATCTCATCTATCCTTGTGCGCGATAATCCTTACCCCCCGGTACGAAATATCGCGCAAAATAGGTGTTTTGAAAAACGGCCATTACTAAGAGCACAATCACTTTCAAAAATGATTACGTGTCTGGTATTGTGCACAAGGTACAGTCTGTCAAGGAAGTAAATGCAAATCTTCTTTTGAGTCTGGCATTCCTGCGCTCTAACCGTGGAGAATATGATAATTAAATCAATCAAAAGTGCAGTGAAGGGTAAGGAGAAAAGCCTAATCTGAATAACACATTGAAGAGGGGCACAAGCTGTGAATATGAATAGTGCATGGTGTAAATAAAGGAGGCACCGAAAGAGAAAGCCAGAAACAGTTGGTAAACGGAGGAAAAAAGGAAAAAAAAGTAAAACAAATACACCAACAACTAAATGCTTACTAAACAACGATCTTAGTGTAGTGGTTAAGACGTTAGATTACAAATCCAAACAACGTCAGTTCGAATCCGCCGCAAAGATTATTTTTCTTATTTTTGTTAATAATGCATAGAGCACATGAGAGGTGGTAAAAGAGAGCGTATTACCCGTTATTACCCGTTTAATATGTTAAGTGAAAACGGGGTAAAAATTCTACTGGCATTTATTAGAGAAATGAAACAAAGAAAACGTGGAAGAAGGTATATCTAATCAGGGGAATGTATCAGAAGGCGGTTATCGGAAAAACGAAATTTTCCCGAATTTCGCACATGTGAGTCTCTACAACAGGTAAATTTCTTTACAAATGTGCCTATTACAGAGACAATCATGCCGCAATTTTTTTATGCACTTTCGCTGATCATCACCCTCTGAGACGAAAACCACCCTTAGTTTGAAAGTTTCTCTCTCTTCTGTTCTCTGCATATATATGCACAGAGAGAGAGAAAGAGAGAAAGAGAGAGAGAGAGAAGTGCTCCCGGAACTGAGAGTGAGATGCATCCCTTGGAATTGACAAGATGACAAATAGACGCTTACATATTAAGAATGCCTAATAGGCCTACAAACAGCTATAAAACATCAAACTGATTATTACAAGTATTATACTAAACTATCCGTTCTCTTAAGTTTCCAAGATCCGAGCCACATACCATTCATATCCCGAATACCAAAACAATGTGATTCACACAATTTCTCTCTCTTCTCAAAAATGTCCTGTGAAAACAATCACAAGGACCATATTGAGACCACAATATTAAGCTACATAAATACACTCTAACAGATTCCTATTAAGTTATTTCTTCCTACAACTAGTTTTATTCATACAGGATATAACAGACTTGTTCATACACTTTGATGTTTTTTCAGAAATAGATATTTATTCGAACCTAAACAAGACACGGAGCGCCAAGTGGTAAAGTATCTTAAACCCAGCACAGTGAAAAATATACAGAAATTCCTTTTTTAATATATTTAAAAAAATGCATTTTCCCATGCAACAATCCTGTTCATACACTAGTATATATAGAACAAAATACTTTTTTCTTTCTTTTTGGAAAACATGTCCACTGGATTTAGTATTTAGTTGACTAGCTCTTAGCCTTTATGACAGCTTTACGCTGTTGTTACATGGAATTTACAAGGTTTTGACGTAATTGTGGGCTGATCTCCACCATTCAGCTTGAATAACCCAGTTCAGATACTGTTTTGAAGTCACCTTGTATGTATGGATCTTCATTCTTTTTTCTTTTTCTTTTAAATTGCACTCAAAAGGTCTGTAGTTCAGGGTTCAGGTCCGCTGATTGAGGAGGAGTTTTGATTTGCTTTGGTATATTGCAAATGAGATATTCTTTGTTAATTTTAGCCGTGTGCTTACTAAGCTATCATCATTTACCTAGCTGGAATATGAATTTGTTCCCCAATTCCATTTTCACAACACTTTGCTTCACATTTTGTTTCAATATGTCCTTATATACCTATTTGTCCATTCTGCTATCAATGAATTGTAGGTTTCCAGTTCCATTGGTGGATGCACAAGCTCCTATTGTAACGGACCCACCTCCATGTTTCACAGTAGAAAGTGTATTACAATTTTCATTGGCGGTACTAGACTTTCACCACACTCGATGCGCTCCATCCGAACCAGACTGATTTTCGTCTAATCAGACCAAATTACCTGATTCCAAAATGTTCGGGACTTATTCACATGATCTTATATGGATCAATGTTCCTGATATGGATATGGATGAACGTTCCTGATAATATTTCAATAAGACCTATTTCCACTCTCTCTTTCTCGCGATTCTTGCATCTTATCTCTAGATGGAGAACTTTGAACAAAGAGCATTGATCATTCACCTTCCGTGTAGCCATTATTTTATGCGCAAAAATATGTTACCTGGTGTGGAATTGAACCGAGATTTTCTAGTTGGAAGTCCAGCATGATATCGATACACCTGAAATTGCTCTACCCAAAACGTGTTTAACAAATGGTGTAGTATTTCTTTCTAAGACCAATAACATGAAAAGGTTATACTTGAGATCAATGAAGTTTCTTTTGGGCGGTTGTTCTCGTCATACAGCTTCTTTATGTATTCCTCCCATATTCTAAGGATTATTTGATGGTCACTAACTGCATGACTTTGTTGATCTTCGATTCCAAACCTGCATTTTAGTTTGTTTTTCCTCCTAATTCTTGTGTTTTCTGACGCATTACATCATATCTGTCGTGTCATTGAAGTTTCATTATTTTTTCTCATACCTGTTCCGTGGCCTTGTCATTCTCTCTTCTCAATTCATTATTCAGCCTTCTGTATTCGGTCTTCGCTTCGGTTTGATGTCTGTGATCTTCGCTTTTGGGCGTTTTCCCATCTTCTTAAGTATCGCTTCAGTTTCTCAAGGATTTCTCGGTGCTCTTTCTATCCTGCCGATATTGTGGAATGTGTCTAGTAGAATTTGTTTAACTTTTCCCCACCAATTTTCTACACTATCTTTCATATCGCGTATTGCACAAAATTTTCCTTCAATCTCTTCTTTCATATCACTATCCATACTTCTTAGTCGCTCTAAGTTCCATTTTCGGTTTCTCCTCCCATTTTTCTTGATTGACTTTAACCAGAGTTGCACTTCCACCACTAAGAAATTTTGATCCGAATTAATGTCCTGGAGGGCGCGGTGGCTCAGTGTTAGAGCTTTCACTTCCGGTGCTTGGGATCCCTGGTTCGATACCAGCTCGCGCCGTGTGGACTTTGTGGTGGACAAACACCGTGCTCTTGGGTTTTCTCGGGGTTCTCCCGTTTCCTCCCACTTTCTTCATTTCACTCATTTCTCATTATCACCGTCTCCTTTAGCCTAACCGGCATAACCGTGGGACGTTAAAGATTTCATTTCATTTCCGAATCAATGTCCGCTTCTGTTAGTATCTTCACGTCTCTTACACTATTCCTCAAACGTTGCTTTCCATAAATGTAATCAATTTGATAACGTTGTTTATTTCCTGGACATTTCGAGGTGTACAAATTGTTTTTCGTTTTTTTAAACCACGTATTTGTCATAACCATATCATGTTGCTACAAAAGTAGATAAACATCTGGCCTCGTCTAAATGGTAACACTACCTTACTCACAACTCATTCTCCCACTACGCTGTTGAAGTCCCTATTACTGTGGCATTGACCTTACTTCTACCCCCTTGTCAATAATCTCGTCATATAGACTATTACTAATACCTCACTGTCATCATGATCGGTTGTTGGCATATACACTTGTAGACCTATTGTCACAATATCCACTGCTTTTGCACTTAGCTTTACAAACATCAAACGGTCACTGCAGCATTACACTTTGGTGACGCTTTTTTGCTATCTCGTTCCTCATTACAATTGCAACACCATTTTTGGCCTTAATGCCACCAAACAGGGGCGTCATTCTGGGCTTCAGAGGAGGCTGTTGTCCCTCTGAGTTTGGCATTTGTATAGATCTTAGTCCATAAGATAATAATATACCAATGGAAAACTTGAAAATTTACTGAATCTAGGATTTTGCCCTCCGAAGTAAAATCTAAAATTACGCTGCTGCACCTAAATAAAGTGTGATTTCCTGACACTTTCTCGCCTTTTTCTGACTATCACATTTTACTCAAAACCACTATATTCACTTTACATTCATCCATTTCCACTTTTAAATTTTCAAGTTTGTCTGCGTGTTGTCAAATTCGTACAGATTGCTATGCTTCCAGATTGCTATACTGAAATTAAATTTATTATTATTTCCCCCTTTGATGATTCTTTCCGGAGTAATCTGCACTCAAAGACCCGAACTGGAAACTATTTTACCTCCGGAATGTTTTACCTCAGGAAGAACCATCATTGTATTTATTTCCCTCCTGGGAAAAATAATGTGGTATTATTCCCGTTTCCTTTCCACATCTTGATCCCGTTGGCCACTTTGTGGTTCTCAGCCTTTTGAACAGCTTTCCATCCTGAGGACAAGAAGATGCCCTGACTTATATCCGCTCATCCGCCTCTGAGGAGGCCTTTGGCAGCTTTTAGAGGTTGATTCCTTATCCCGAGAGTTAGTCGCTTCCCACCTACGTTGGCTACTTAAGATATTACCAGTTTTCTCCCGTGAGGAAGTGTAGGTTGAGATGTTCCCTTCTTTTAGAATGAAGTTCGAAAGAATTCCTCAAGTCTCCAGTACTTTTAGAAAGCTGAATATACAAGGCATGTTTAAATCCTAGTATGATACCCTGCAATTTTCGGAAGTAATCTTACCGTTGTGTGTCACGAAGCAAGATATGCAAGCTATCACCATTTTCTTTAACTGCCATACCTCAGGCCTCTCAAGAACTTTGCTATGAAGGTGGGATGTTCAGCTGTCAGTCTTCTCCACGCTAGTTCAAAGACAGGTCTTTAAGCTACGAACTAACAAAAGATACGACAACCTGTTCGAGATGTAGAGGGATTCGAAGCCTTGTCTCGCTAACTTATCCGTTCCCAGGGAAGAACCTGCTTTAGAACGTCAGCCTCTTTCCCTTTTGTTAAGACTGCACTCAAGACTATAGTGAATACTGTAGCGGCAACTTTGAAACCAAGTAAACCACTACCTATGAAAGGGTCAGTTATCTTTCCCTTAATGCGGAACAATTTGGGCAAGTAATCGTTTTCCATATAAATTATAAATCTCCTTCAACATGAACAAGTTATAATATAAATAATTCAACATGAATATAAATTTAACAGTAACAAAATAAAGGTGCTGACACAAACAACATTATTCAAACTAAATTTAACCCTTTCTCATTTTTGACTGGCAGTCCGGAAGTTATTCAATATTAGCATTCTACTTTTCAATATTCTAAATGGAACTTACAGATTATTCTTTTTTGAAGATTTCTCATATCAAATTTACTCTTAAAGTGAATATAATTCCCCAAATATTTAACAACATATGATTAATCTAGTGACCAAAGACATAACACTCACCAAAAACTTGCAGTAGTTGGCCAAAAAGAGAGAAAAATAATAGATTAAAATTTAGTACTTACAAATTCTCGCCGAGTAATATATCCCCTTCACTTTACAAAATCTTACACTATACTTCCGTCTACCTTACGTCTAGGAGCACTTTAAGCCAAAAACCATACCGAAATTACATTGTACGAATTTTCAATTTGACGAACATAATTATATGCTCCTACTCCGGCTTACCTCACGTTTCATTCTAATTGAAACGTAATAGCTACGGGTAGATTACACAAGACAGATGGCGTTTCAATCACTTCGAACAAACGAATATCAGAACCCTGACATTGACCTACAGAGTCAATGTTTCCATACACAAGTTTATTTAACTAATCAGCTGATCAAAAATGTCCAAAGTTCTTCGACTTTTTTCTCTAAGAACTTGCAGAGAAATGTCTCAATACGGTATCACTAATTTTGTGCTTTTGTGGTGTTAACTGAACATGAACTCAGGACACACTTTGTGAACCCCTTATCGACGATCGTCTAACATCCAGTAAGTAACCAAAGTACAGAGTGAATTTTTACCATTGTCTTTGCCATACATTCTTATATATGAGGTTATTGACTTTTGTCGTCTTGGATCAGAAATGATATTCAAATGTTTTTTTTTTTTTTGCGATTATTAACTGCAGATCTCCTAACGCATTTAAACTCCGTTATTTTGGCTCAGACATTAATATTCCTAGTTTCAATTAACTAATTTTAACTTTGTATAACTTAATATCTTATTCTTTGCATAAATCGTCTTTCCTGTCTTTTGTTTGATATTAACAACATATACGTCAATAGCAAACAAAATGCAGGAAATTTGATATTAACAGTATTAACGTATAAATAATAATAAGCAAATATTTTCTTTCCAGATATTGGGATTGGGGTGTACTTTTCAAAATCATCCCTCACTTGTTCCATTGTAACTCCAATCGTATGTAAATGTCTGGGTGTGTCTTTGGAAGATGTTCGGCGAGTGACTAAAGCATATCAAGAAATGGAAGAAGAATTGGTGAGAGTTTATAAAAGTTGATAAAATAACTTCTATCTATAAAAAAGTGTCATGTGTTTTAAAATCCATGAACATAGACAGTAGTCATAGTTAAACTTTGTCTTAAGTGAAACAGGACATCCTTGATGGCTAGGTGTACAGCGTATGAGCCTTTGGAGTGGGAGACTTGGGTTCGACTTCTGGCGGGACTCATGTGGTTTGTATTCCATGTTAAGCTTAAGGTCTTCGTCTAATAAAGCCTTGCTACTGAATGGAACTCTAAACTCAAATCTAATTAACTAACTTGAGTAACATAGAATACTCGCTGATGAGATGGGTAGAATACACACGGAATTGAGACGTCCTTTCTAATAATTTTGTTTCATTCTATGTTTGAAAGCATCGAAGCTAAATTTCCTAGAATTCTAGATGTAAAGAAAGTACCATCGGACCTTCCTTTCGTGAGTGAGTGGTTGTAGTATGAGTGGAGAAAAATCGACTGGTATATGTAACACCGTAAGTGGAATTCTTATTAAGAAATATTAAGCTTGTAAATTAAAAAAGATCTCGAAGCTCGGTAGAATTATTGTGATGATAACAGATACATGCCTCGAAAACAGTGTGGTTAGAGTAGTCACTGCATGATTGTTGATAAGGCATAGTTCTGATGCTTTTACATCGAGAAACACATTTGAAAATTGCACACTAAAAAGAAAGCTTAGTTCTGATTGGAACTAGTGGATGTATGAAAAGAGTATCTAAACAGAGAATACATTCATAGCATTGTAACATAAAAAGTGCAATATCTGGACAGATTGACAGGGAACGCCAAGCGTGATTGGGCAGGAAAAACGTAGAGAACAGCCGTATATTATGTAACTTCAAGATCCAGTATCCTTGGCAGTAATCTGTAAACAGTTGCCTCCGCCTCCACTCCTTTCAGCTGTTACCAAAACGCAATATACGCCACTCCAAGCTGTGATTGTGAGGTTGCTCTTGACCAAGATTGCAATTTGGTGTTTACCGGGTTTTGAGTATGTGTTTCTCGTACACTGTTCTGTGACAAATAACATAAACATGACATACATTTTCCAGTACAACGTTCCTTTAGACAATTTTAACCTATCTCTAGACATATAACATGATAATCTATAGCTACTTGCTTCTTTACTTTTCTTGTGAGCCGCGATAGTTCCGTGGTAGAGCGCGAACCTCTAGCACTTCGAGTCTCTTCAACATTTTTGTTGTACCTATAGTGACCTGCTTTACGTACAGCTGTCCGTAACTCTACACTCTCCAGAAGGCAATCTATTCCCTACAGGCGTGGGTACGTATGTGTTCTCCAGCTGACACTATATGTTCGCTGTATGGTGTATTCTACTGCCATTCGCTTGATCCGGAAGTTGTTAGATTAACGTAGGGCTCTTCCAGATTTCAGGGCAGGAGGAGAAAGATATTTCACAGATACGTCATGATCTAGAATACAATAATACAGTCTTGGTCTAGATTTTACACTGGGACTCTTGGTCTTGACTTTGCACACACAGTCTTTATCTTGATCTTGTACACCGAATGTTTTTCTTGGTCTTGCTTGCAAGAGTCTTCCAAGTCTTGCTTTTAAAAAATCTCTCCTTCTCATAGATAAATTTTACGCTGGATATAAGAGATAATGAAAGCTACGTTTATCATTGCCTGTCTTAGTGGGTTAATAGTAACAGAAATATTTCTTTTTAATGTAACATTGTTGACCTTCATGTGAGTATGACATGATAATGTACAGAAACACCGAAGTTCAATACAGTGGCATTTCTCTTAAATAATATCTGCCAATAGTGGACACTTCGATAATAGGGGCAAACGTTTTGTCCCGGAAAAATATATGCATTATTATGGGAGAGAAATTTCCCTTTTACGTATACCCTCAGATATGGACATGGATAGTCTTCTTCCCTTCCCAACGTTTTAGAAATTTCTTCCCACGGTTATTTTTGTTTCCTTACAGAGGAGAATTTTTCGCACCCCAGTAATTCGAACATTGAGTACAGTCTTCAGAAAGTACTCCATAATCAATTTTATAATTAATGTATTTATTGCATACTGCATGCAATTACCATATGAGCTGAAAATTATCTAGTTTAAGTAACCTCTCTTTAAGGGACACTTCTCATTTACGATCAAATTATCATTTTCCATCGATATATGTTATTCAGAGGTTTCACTTACTACATTTCGCTTTAGTTTAAGAACGAACTTACCTAATATGCTATTAGTTACTTCTAGTTTACGTGCTGTCTTAGGAACACAACTAATTTTCGTAATATTTCACACAACCCAATCATGAACTATCGTAAATGAATCAAATTATGGCCAAAGTATACCAAACACTGAAGTTCTTATTTTATAACAATTCAGTATATTATGTTCTACGTCGTCTTCTACGCATATTTTGACTCTGCCGTTCCCCGTGCACGAGGTAAGTTTCAGAGAAAGACCAAACATACACGCAAATTGCATTTGATTAACAGTTACTATTGTTGGTTGTTTTTACTAAGGAAAACTCATGACAACAACCCCAGACAATTAACGATAATGGTATTAGTAACGGCTCAAGAGAGTTCAAGCGAGTCATCGAAAGTAGTTACTTTCGAGATTGTGGAGCAATATTTTGCTGTGGAACGAAGGTATCAGAGTGAACGTTCTGATTTTGAACATTTCCCATGATAATACACCCGTGATTTCCTCAAGGGGGAATTTCAATACACTGGGGTAGTATTACAAAAGTACTGGAAAATCTACATTGAACACGACAGAATATAAGGTCCGGGGGAAGGGGTTTCCCGCCACCCATCTCCTGAAATCGTCACTGAATACACCTATCTGTTAAAACTCAATCTGAGGAAACGTTAGTTCTTATTATAAGGTTAGTGTAAGTATAAAAACTAAGCTGTAAAGAGCAAGCATGACATGAATTTTCCAGAGTTGTATTGAGCGAAACATAAAAGTGTGGAAAATAATTATGGATGTTATACAAAACGAAACGAAGACTTGTACAATTTCATAAGATCTATATATTTCGTATTTGGCTGTTGATATAGTATAGAAATTTTAAATTCGTACTTCTTATGGACTTTCTGAAGTGAGAACAAAGCAAATAATTAAGTTTTATAAATGCCAACTACTAATAGAGATAAGTACACATACATTTTTATATAAATATATAAATAAACGTATTAGTATTCAACAATTGTGAGCACCAATAAAGAGACTGACTACTAATTACGAAGAACAGTATATACGGCATTCGTATAACCTTATATAGAAGGCTAGTGAATGGACATTTTTTCTCATAGGTTAGGACTAGATTTAAAGCCACCTTTCTGATTTTTGACATTCTGTTATTAACTTTTTTCTTTTCAGATCAATAGCGGAAGGTATGATAAAAGAGATGATTTCACTGTGGTCATCCAGCCGTTCTTGAAAGTTCTTGGTGAAGATAGAATTTTAAAGCAACTAGATGTTTCTTTTATAACCCACGATTGCATTCATTTCAGTCAGAAAGGACATGCAATAAGTAAGCACTGAGTTATCATGCACCTAGGTTGCTGTTCTTGAATAATTCAATAATTTAATTTATAGATTTATTTCAATTGAAAGCAACTATATACAGAAGAGTTTATTTCTCTAATACTTGAAGAAATATTTGCTTTGGGAAACGCAACTTTGTGCTCACTCTGTACATTATATTACTAATATAAATATATAATATAAATAAAAAACTATAAATTTCGGAGAAGTGAAATGTAGACTATGATTATGCAATGAAAACAAAAATAAGCAAAAGAAGAACTCCCATCTGCAATGAATTTTGATGTAATTCGGTTTATTTTTGTTCTTGGTTGCACTAAGCTTTAGTTCGAAAACTAGGTTGTACCTAAATATGATTATACGGATTTGTAAAAAGAACATTCTGCTGCACTATATTTACAAAGTATCCAAACATTATACGAAACCACATAAAATGTTATAGGTGTCTGGATTGAATCCCATACGTCCTGTGAGGGAACCGCCAATTCATAAGAGTACAAATTCAATTCTGCGCATCCCACATCGGGTATAGACAATTATATAACATATTTGCTTAGATTTACATATGTTCCTGTTCGAGTGCCAGTTTATAAGAATCTGTACTGAATCCCATATATCCCCGTTCAGGCACCAATTTATGATGGTATAGATTCAATCACTATATATCCTGAGAGTCGAACCCGAATACACTGGACAAACACCGTGTGCGTGGGTTTCCTCGGAGTTCTCTTCTCCCACTTTCTTCATTCCACCATTTCACTCATTTTTCATCATCAACGTCTCGTTTAGCCTAACCGGCATAACCGTGGGACGTAAAACTTAAAGATTTCATTTTCTTCGAACCCGAATACAGAAGCATTATTTATATTATCATCCGGAATTCAGTAGAGGACAATAAAATTTGACCGTTGTTAATTACGAATTAGTTTATGTTACAAGTTACTTATAACCTACAGCAAAAAGAAGGAAGGGGGAACCGTATATAAACTAATACTAATAATTATCCGGTTCGATTCTAGGCCATGTCTTCATGTAGCCTTGGGATACTATAACACGGAAAAGTACGCAATTAGGGCATAGACGTGGCGATAAAAGTATGATTTTGAAGTTAAATTTAAAAATGAGCAAAGAACTTCATACAAAATTCTTGGCGCTTACGTACGCTAATATGGTTTATATTGAACACACTTTTACAAACACTCACAAATACTCATACGCATTATCATTGAAGATATTAAATTGATATTTACTATAATTTTTTCACTAAAAATTATACGTTCATTTTATTCTACGGATTTTATCATGATCCATATTTTAAAATAGAAGAAATCTCCATAAAGAAAGTACAAACGTGCACGTTATATGACGCCGAGAAGTTTCTGAAGCACGATGCGGCATACACGAAATGATGTTCTAAAATATTGAACTTATTTTATTGACGTAACTTTAGTCTTGAGAGTTCCGTTCACTAACATACATGGTTTTGCTTTGGAACTTTTTCATTGCTTTATCCAAAACAAGGGCTATTTTCGTTTCGTTGACTTCCGGCTAAAAGGGCGACTGCTTGTCCACTTACTCCTGCTGCGGAACAAAGGTGGGGTGATCGGAAATATAGTTCCACAACATATTATTAATTTTGTTTCAGTTTTCACTGTGATGATTTCATTTGTTTTAATATCATAAATGCACCTTTATGAACACTATGTTCCCACAAACACTACATTTCCTGTAATTATACGTTCATCCTACGTTACATCAAACGAAGAGAGTACATTGACGTGATCCGTACGTGACTAGCGAGATTATGACAGCATTGGTGAGAATTCCACATCCAAATATAAACTGGTATTTGGAGCAAGCAAAATTCTAGGAAAGCAAGTTTTTGGTTTAAGTCCCCAATAAAAATTCAGCAACGAAGAATAAAATTATGTGTCCAATTTCTTATATTATAATATTATGCATCTAAAACGTTAAAAGCTCTGTTTATCAAAATATAATAGATTCTGAAAGTCTACCTGTTTTATTTGATTTACTAAAAGCTGTACTACATTCCAGCTTACAAGATACCTGAGTTTCTAGCATAAATTGTGTTTCATTCTTGACTTTCATAAATTTTAAAGTCTATTAAACAAAATTTTAACATTAGATTTCAACTTAGATAAATTTTAATCAACATGGCAAAATTTCTGTTTTAACATTTCATAATACCTAGGTAAAATATGGAGATATACACTTTTGTACCCATTTTGTTCAATTTTACTAGGTCATAAAACATCTATGGACAATCGTACTGACTTTACCCTCTCTCCAGTATTGTCAGCGCTACTACCATTTAAGCATTCTTCAAATGCACCCAAATGTGCTCGTTTATTAATTGTGCAATTGGAAAACCAAAACGGTCTCTATATTATCAATTAGCTGGAATTATACACTAAGCACACATATTACACACATATTACAAAATTGCACTTGAAATGAAACGTTAACCTAACCCTAACCTAATCTAACTTAATCTAACCTAGTCTAAGGAAGAAAAGAACATGACATAAACACACTAAACTTTTCATCGCTGACTTGCAGAGAGCCTATGGATAAACATGTCTCTGAACTTGGACGAGTACGTAGACATAGCGCAAACTAACTTTGCACTTTGAAACCGTTACTTTCCGCTTGATTCTGACGAAAAAGAGAGGAGATCGTTGAATACTACGCATGAACAAGATGTGTTGCCAACCGCAATTATTCAAACTTGTCAGTAGTAAATATCGTGTGTTCAGTTCCCCTTTCGAAGTTTGTCTTATGGAAAAGTACTCCATAACTATAAATATGATATCGCAAATAATATGAATGAAGCTATTTTTTTTTACAATTATTATGTAACATTATCATTATCATTTTATTATAATCAAAACATTTTATCTTTCGTAGTCATAGTTTTAATTAACCAAAGTAAGTCAATTATTAAAATAAAATAAAAGTGGATGCATCACATATCTGAACATGCCGGCATAAACAATTAAGGAACTATTCATACAAATATCTCCACACAATCCCATACATTTACATATATACGAATAGATATACACGAAATTTTAAATCAGTTTTACAAAACACAAAGATTCAGTTTTATATCCACAATCAACAAACACAACGTTAAATAATACTGAATGAGAAACATTCTTTAGTTCATTTAATTTTTGACTTCTTTTTTTAACGAAGGAAAGAGGAATCCTCCCATACATCTCTTGGTCAACAGAATACATTGTATATTTTTAGGAATCATGTAGTTCCTAGTGGTAACGCTGAGGAGTTCACTTCCTTGCCTATCAAATTTCAGTCATATGGCAACCAAATCGTGAAGCACATTACGTCACCCAAGTGCAAAGTTATAGCGCTGTGTGCACTAAATTCCACGAAGCATAATGTTTAAAAGTTAGAAAATTTTAGTGTAAATAAATTAAATACGAGTTTATCTGCACATTATTAAATAATTTTATAGCACAGAAACATTTTAGAGAATAATTTTGGAAATTGGTTTACCAGACTTCCAATTTTGAGTGAGCTCGACAAGAGATGGTGGTACAGATGTTGTTTGGGAGGGTCAAGACCACGTATGTTAATGACACGGTGCTCAACTTTTACATGCTATAAGTTATATAGATACAAGGTAAAAGTAAAATAGAAGATAACCATGATTGATTAAGATGCGATGTAACAATAAAAGGATGAGTAAATAATCACAGCATATGAAAGTGATATAGTAAATGACTAGATTTTCATTCTTAAACGTTACTTTCTTATTATTGGAATGTATGCTTGTATAACTTTGTAGGATTTTACAAACTTAGATTTCTGTCACAAAAACGTTCAACTTATGATATTGATTAACAGAGTTCATTTCAGTTTATTAGTATGAAAGAAGCTGCTTTGTATGAAATATTAGTAAATAAACATCAAATAAGATATTTAGATTTATGTTTGAGATCTGTTTTATTTACGTTAAAAATAAATTTAAAATTAACCATTTAAAAAATAAGGGATAAATATACAGGTTGTCTAAAAAGTATAGTGTCTTTGAAGATCACAAATAGAATACATTTATTGTAATTTGAAAATAATATTATGAAATCATCTATCTATCTATCTATCTATCTATCTATCTATCTATCTATCTATCTATCTATCTATCTATCTATCTATCAATCTATCTATCTATATATATATATATACAGTATAATTACTTCTATGACTTTCTGTCATTTTTATGGCAATATGATAATCCTGTCGAATGAGAACTTCTTTCGTTTCTGGTTAAAAAAAAGGGGGGTTTTCACAGGTGTCTTTTGAAACTACCTTTACACCATTCAATGTTATCTGCAGAGACGGTGCGAGGTCCGGGTTATATGGTGAATGTGTTAAAACTTCGCAATCAAGTTTTCATAATTTCGGACAGGTCGTTAAATATGTAAGCGATCTGGTGTTGTCAGCGTGGTATACGACATCCTTTCAGTTGAACAGTTTGGTCATTTCTTTTAAATTGATACGTGAACTTGCCTTAATTGTTGTCAGCACAGGTCTGAGTCTATCGTTCTGCCTGGCAGCAGCAGCTCGCGACACAAAATACCCTACCAATCCCACCAAACACACAGTATAATCTTTCTTGACGTCAGGATGGACCTTGCTTCTTCTCGCCTCGACCACGACCTTACACATAATCGTAATTTACCCGCTTTTTATCACTTGTGATCAATCGCTTCAGAAATAGTTCGAGTTCCTTACGTTTCAGTAGATTCATAGATAAAAATTTGATCAAGTAAATATTTTTGAGTGAGACCATGTTGCACTCAAATGTCGAGCTTCTTTTTGTAGACTGTCTTCTCCAAGTAGTTAACAGTGTTTAGTGATGAATGTTTATATCACTGGCGATTTTACGATTCCTTACATGATAGTCTTGCTCGACTTTTGCCAGAATATCATCAACTTCTGTCATTGATCGCCCATTGCGAGGAGCATTTTAGGTATCGAAATCTCCAGAACGAAAGCGACTGAACCATTTTCGACTTACTTTTTGATAACGCATCTTTCTCGCACACGTACAAATTTATTCACTGGCATGTGCAACATTTTAGTCTTTAACGAAATGAACTTGTAAAATGGAACGCACTTTTGCGGAGAGATCACACACCTTCACGGCACAATGTTTTATATTCGATTATAAGGATTCCAAAACGTTTTGATTAACTATTAGCTTCAACTGTTAGTCGTAATAAGGCGTTAGACCTGACCAGCTGTTGAATGTCATGTTGTACGCAAATGCTCAATAGTTTTTAGACTACCTGATGTATATCGGGTATTCTAAAAATAGTCCCCACAGATAACAGAACCCTATTCTTCGTTTCGAAATAAAGCGAAAATCCTAGATAATGGTAAACTCTTAAGGGCCTCCTACAGCCACTATAGGGAATCAAAGTTTCATTATTTGGCAACTTCTCATATTAACTTCGGACCATTAGCATCTACAAATCCATAAACCAGTTGCATCTATTGTTATGTTGAAAGGGGGCGCTAGTGTCAAGGAATATTGACTTTAACATCCATATAGAAAGCATTTATGTAACTATTTGATGGATTGGGAGATTTCAGTGATTCTTTATCTGCGACTTTGTCACATAGTGCAATTCGCGTCTCCAGACGAAGACCCGAAAGGTATATAATTAGGTATATTTTTCGCGTTATTTTGACTTGTAGAATAGTGCTCTATAGTCTATGGGTGCCATTAGAACACCCGATATATAGCTATAGTTCATTTATTAATTATAGTAACTTGTCAGTTTGAAGTTACTTGAACTGATAGTAATACACTTTTTTATTTGCAGTTACAAAACACTTGTGGGATAATATGCTGGAACCTGTGGGCAACAAATCGATGATCTTCAAGTCATCCAAATTAAACGATTTTAAATGTCCTTCTAAAAATGAACCTTACTTCTTCACTAGAAAGAACAGTGAAATATTCTATGCGACTGGACATCAATAGGAGAAATGAAATTTTTACGATACATTGTCTAATTTACGTAGTGCATAAAAAAGTACATCAATTGATCTGAATGTTTTTGAGAATTCTTAAGCACTTAATTAAGTTTATAGGTTATCTGGAGCTAACAATGAGAATTCAATACATAACAAACACTAGATTTTTGGCACCAATACTAGCTTGAATCTTTCAAAATAACGAAATCAAATTTAAAGTTTTTTTTTTAATGTGTGTTTAGCACAATAATAGTTACAAAGAATCATAAAGCAGCTCACAAACATATTCAATGTATTATTTATTTCTTAGAAATTATAACCAAGGCATTTCCAAAATGTTACAAAAAATGCTGAAATTTTGTTTGATAAGCATTATGTAGAAAACTCGTCCGTAATAACCCACATAGGCCCCTAGATATTACAATCAAACCATAGTAGATTATCTCTTAATTATATGATTCAGAATTAGTCAAAATTATAACCAGCTTCAAATTGAGTGTGACAGGATTGTCTAAAAGAAACAAGTAATTCAATTGGAATAAACTTTATAAATTGAAAACAAAATAATATCTCCTTATACACATTGTAGCTACTTCATATTTAGTCTGACAATTAAATGCATGTGCTCGATTGTGTTGCCAATCACCATATCAATCTGTGATCACATGTGGTAAGTTAAAATTTCAACAGTACATGTTTCTGTGATGATGCGTTGACTGTATAAAGATTTATTGCTTGAGAGAAAGTTGTAAACAGAGATGGTTATGTCAAGATATGCTCTTCTGATCACATAGTTGTCTGAATCCAAGAATTAACACCTAGGAAATGGTTATGTTACTGTAAAACCATTCATATTTCCTTTCGACGCCAATATACAAACTTTTCTTCAAAGTGTGTCAAACTTTTGTAGTTTACCTTAAAAATGAATACCAAATTGAACTTAGTCTCATAATTCTTATCTTGTACACATCTCTATATCCAGATGCAGAAGATTGCAAAGTAGGCCCGGAACTATTTTCGTAAAAGAGATAAGTTGAATGTAGACAGCATAGAAATACACGCATGTACGGGTATGAACGAGCTATAATCTCTTTTCTAGTCAGAAACTGTTCTTTAAGTTCTCCACTTGCATCAACTTTGTCCCGTAAGCAACACCGCAGTTCTTTAGATAAGGCAATAATTCGAACATATGCACATATCTTTGTCACTTCATTCTGATAGACCTAACGGAAGCGTGGAAAAATATTGAAATTTATTCTCTGTCCATACAGCTTACACATGGACACGGGAATATAATGGAATGACTTCTGTGAATTTATGTACTTGCAACCTACCTTAATATGTACTTGCAACCGGAAACCTCATGATAGATTAATATTGTATTCAAATAATTCATTTTAAGAAAGTTATCGTCCAATTAGTTTTATTAAAAATATAATTTGAATTCCAACTTTAATATTAATTTAATACGTTCTCTGAGCTCAATTCTAATACATACTATTTAAGATATTTTTAATTTCAAATCTCCATCAAGAGCACTTGATGTTCAAGATTGGAACAAACAGTGTTTTTAAATCTTTTAATGCATGTATGTAATTTATTCTTTTGTGTGCCATCTACTTAAACTGAATTTGATTTTATGTTTTAATAAAATTATTTACACTGAAACACATCTGTTTTCTCTGTACTAAAATATTTATCACATTTTAAAATAAGATAAATCTAAAGTACTCGTTTGGTTTAATCACATAGCAAAGGATACCAAAATCTTTGGTTCTATTTCCATTGTTATGCTTGTTTATATGATATACATGTTGGTTTAACAAGGAAGGGTGGCTCCGCTGAGATCCGAACGAGACAATTGTGTTTGCATTTGACATGTTATAACTAGATCAATCCCAAAGTTATACGTACCACCGGGCAGAATATCGTGACACAATATATTTGGTAATGTAAAAAGCTACAAAAAATTACCTGGAAGAATAGTTTGAACCGAGTCATTTGTTCGGAAACGGTTGGGTAAATGGAAAACTCGGCCAACACTTATCCCATCATTTTTAAGGACAAATTTTTTGGAGTTATAAACTTTGCCCCAGGAACCCCCGCAGGTCCGAGACGGGGTCCAACTCAAAATTTTCAAATGACAATGGGGTTAAGTGGCACATCGTTTGAAAGCTATTGTAAAATGAAAGAAAATGGAACAAGTCTAGACTCTCTACGATAACCCTGTGCAAAATGGCGGCAGGTCAAAATGTAAACAAAAACTTATTTGAAAGATCCATGGCCACCTCTATAAATAGGAAACGGTGAGACAAATGTGAAAATAGGAAAGGAAGTGTGGCATTGTTTTCAAAGCACAATGCTTTAAGTTGAAAAGTCTTGTCCCAGGTGGGGTCGAACTAAAAAGTTTCAAATGTCAAGAGGGGTTAAGTAGCACATCGTTTGAAAGCTCTTGTTAAATGAAAGAAGATGGAGCACGTATCGACTTTCTACGATAACCCTGTGCAAAATTGCGGCGAATCAAAATGTAAACAAAAGCTTAATTGAAAACCTACGGCTACCTTGAATGAAAGATGGCCACTTAAAACCTATATCAAAAGGATAGGCATACCAAACTGCTGAAGTTGGGAAAACCAAATTTGACATTAATGTTGATTAGTAGTTGTCGAAAATATGTGAAATGTTAAAAAACGTGGTATCTTGTGTTCAAAATGCCGCATGTTATAGGAGAAGCGAAAGGTGGTATTTACGTTTATGGTTAATAGTAGCTATCCACTAAATATCAAAGAGTATCATGTGTAATCCAATATAGCTGCCAGCGTGTAAAATGATTTTGTATATAAATATGCTATTTCTCGCAATATTGTGACCAAACCAACAAAGTTTGACGCAGCTCGATGTACTAAAATGACATACACGTGGTTTGGTACTGCTCGCCAATCTTGTAAATGAATGGTTTTAATATATTTTGTATTGCTTGAAATATTGCTATCAAACCAACGAATAGCATACAAATGTAACCATCACGAATACATTACAATAGAGCCCCCCCCCCCAACCTGACTGGTGCAGCAAGTCCTTTATGTATGAACTACGTATGACAAAATTAGAAAAATACCCGAAGGTATTCAATTTTTGTTTATGAATAGAAGGTCAGAGTTGTGTGTTCGTCGCATATTCGTTATATTCACGTAAATAATATCGAGAAAACCATGACGAATGTGCATTAGGAACAAAACATATATGTGTTGTTGCCGAATGAAATAATAATTGAAGTGAATAGAATTTCAATTGTTCTTTAGTCTTCCTATTCTTTTCTAAATATGTAATACAGAAAAATAAAGATTTAGATTTGTACTGTTATGAATGACATAGGTTTTAAGCGGCCATCTTCGATTCAAGGTGGCCATAGATTTTCAATTAAGCTTTTGTTTACATTTAGACCCGCCGCAATTTAGCACAAGGTTGTCGTAGAAAGTCGAGACTTGCATAATCTACATTTAACAAGAGCATTCAAACGATGTGCTACTTAACCCCTCTTGACATTTGAAACTTTTTAGTTCGACCCCACCCGGGACTCTGTGGGGGCCCTGGGACAAGACGTTTTAATTTAAATTGTTGTACTTTAAAAATAATGCCACACTTCCTTTCCTATTTTCACATTTGTCTCACTGTTTCCGATTTATAGGGGTGACCAAGGACTTTTCAATTAAGATTTTGTTTATATTTTGATCGCCGCCATTTTGCACAGGGTTGTCGTAGAGAGTCGAGACTTGTTCCATTTTCTTTCATTTTACAATAACTTTCAAACGACGAGCTACTTACCCCCATCGTCATTTAAAAATTTTGAGTTGGACCCCCTCTCGGACCCTGTGGGGGACACCTGAGGTAAACTTTTTATCCGAAAAAGTGTGTCCTTGAAAGTGATAGGATACATGTTGGCCGAGTTTTCCATTTACCCAACCGTTTCCGAACAAATGACTCGGTTCAAACTATTCTGCCAGCTTTTGTAGCTTTTACATTACAAAATATGTTGTAACTCACGATATTCTGCCCGGTGGCACGTATAACTGTGGGATTCGTCTAGTTATAACATATCAAATGGAAACACAATTGTCTCGTTCGGATCTCAGCGGAGCCACTGCGTGACCCTCCCTTGTAAGGTTTAGAAACAACAGCAATGTTTCTCCTTTTGAACGTGAGCTATAACATTGAAGCAAGATGACTGGGTTATGCCGCTAACGAAAGACCTCAATGGACACAATTCTTTTTAGAAGAGGTATAGAAACAGAGCAAAGTACTTGGTAAATTAAGAAACATACAAAAAGCATGAAAATTATTAGAAAATATCGCGAAACTGGATCAATTCGCCATAATCAGATAACCAAACACCTACTTTATCTTCTAAGGAGCAAGAGTTATATTATACAGTCACACACCACCATTTCCAAGGTACTGAATTGGTAGAAGAGAATCTGGAATAGGCATTATGAAGATCCAGAATGTGGATCATTCTCAGGAGCAGATAATCACCGCAACGGTTATTCTTGATCCTCGTTTGTTAAAGAAATCAAAGCAGCATGGCAAAATGTTTGAGATGGTAGATTGACAATGATTGCAGATATATGGAACACATGTTCTAACACCCCATTCGTCTGCTCTTCCGTTTTACTTTTTATAACACTCCGTGTAATGTCAGACTATGGATTACAGTGACAATTTAAGAACATTTCCTATAATATATGGACGACAAGAGATGGAGTTAGGTGTAACAAACTTTTAATAAATCCATTAGTTTCCGCTTAGTTCTACAAATGGCGAGTGAGAAAATATTACATATTTATTTAGGAAATTACGTTTGATTACCGTAAAAAGGAGATATATCGTCGGACCAATGCCAAAATCACGAATGTGCAAATTAACTTTTACACATTGTAAGTGCACTTTCTGAATATTTTAGGTGGCATATTCCTGTTCCAAACATGTTGCGGAAGAGGAAGAGTTGGACATAATGTTCTGTGAAAATGTGTTATAACAACTTCACAATGAAATCTTGAATACTATCTCTTTAATTCTTCAAAGATCCTCATAGAACAAACAAAAGAGGTAAAAGTATTTTATAGGCAATACCAGTCCTGTAGTTCTTAAAAAAAATACATTTAAGATAGAAACTATTTTCTAGAAGAATTCATGCCTTTTTAGAGTATGCAATATGTGTAGTATACCTAGAATAGAAGGTAAGAATTGATACTCACATATTACATGGTACTATAACTATGACAAGTTCTGACAAAATCACATTATAATTCAGTATAAAATTAATGTCTGTTCTGTATCCCTTTAAAAATCTTTAAATAAAGATACTTTTTGACATAATAAGCAGCATAAATTGATATACATTTAACTGATAACATTTACCTAAATGTAAAACCTGATCCCCCCAAAAATTTTGAATATGAAATTGCTTTGATCTGAAAATTAAAATTTTACACGCCAGTGGTTTTTTACATTAGTGCGACAATATTTCATTACCATATTATTAGGGGACTTAACTAAAATCGGTCAAGAGGCAATCTACTTTGAAGATACAGTAGAAACGTACAAATAAAAAATGTTCTGAAACTAGTATAGCTCTTCTGTCGACCTTTCAAATGGCGAATTATGTACAGTTATGTGGAAGGAAAGGGAAATTTGTGTTGAAAGAAATGGAGTAAAGTTAATTTCCTCGTTTTATTGAATTTTGAAAAGAGAATTGAGTAAAATACGATGGGAAGCCAGAAAGTTCTTATCCTCTCTATGATAGGGATAAGCTAGGGCTCTGAAATTCTGGCCACTAACATGTCCTTTTCTACATATTCACCTGATATTGCTTTACATTTCTCATATCCATGGAACAGTCCGTTAATACCAGCTGCATAAAAAAAAGTCTGCGAAATGGAGACAAACCAGCTTTCCATCTCATTAATGACCTAATCATCATCCACAAGATGCCTACCCCATGTACCTTTATATTTAGGAAGAGGAAGTAATCAGACTAAACCAGACTGGGTGAATATGGTGAATTGCACCAAGGTTCGTAGCCACGACATTGGTGCACAAAAATGAGTGTTTCTGCTACTTGATGTGTTTGGTGCATAGTTCGCTGGCACCAACACATTTTTTGAGAGCAAACCTTTTCTCTTTGATTTGATAGCATTCTGTAACTTATTCAACAGATTCTTGTAATATGTTCTTGTGATTGTAACCTTTTGTTCTAAATAACTGGCAAGAGAACATCTTTATAATCCCAAAATACGGTAAACATTATCTTACCGGATCAATTATGTACTTTAGTGTTTTGGAGGTAAGAGACAAATTATGTTTCCGTGTTTTACTCATTTCTTCGGCTTGAAGTGAAATAGATACACCCAGAATGCATTCATGAACACTGATCTGCTTCCAGAAGCATTCTTCTTGTGACATAGACTCAAAATGCTTTGTGCACTGCATACGTCGCTATTTTTGAAAAGGTATTAACGATTGGGTAACCTACTTTCCTGCTATTTTGCTTATCTGCAGACTGTATGAAATACGCATAATGTGAACGGACCTCTTACTAATGTTCACCTTCCTAGCTAAAAATTAATAACCATGTGTTTCTCTCCAAACACCGGTTGCTCAACCTTTGCTACCACGCTTGAGTCTGAAGTCGTTGAGGGATCACTTTGTAGATCTATGCGGCCACATTTGAACTCCTTTTTCCAGCATTTTACTATGTCATAAGTGAACAATACTTATCAAACACAGCCCCTTATTAAGATATAAATTAAATTAGTACATGTGTAAATGAGACAACAGTTTATAATTGTCCAAATTTTCATATCACTATTAGATCTCTATCATGGCAAGGGTAAGAACTTTCTGGTCTCCCTGAGTTCCTCCGTGGTTAGCGTACGCACTTTCGGCGTGGGAGACCAGAGTTCGGTTCCCGGCCGGAGCTCATGTGGTTTGGATTCCACGTTAATCAGTAGGTCCTCGTCTCGTATAGCCTCGCTGCTGAAGAGGACGCTAAACTCAGTCAAATCAAATTTCTGGTCTCCTTTTATAGCATACGATAACTACGAAAGTTAATACTAACATTCCATAAATATACACAGCTTCATGTATAAAACTCGGGAATAATCTGCTAATAAGGCAGAGTTGAGGTAGCAAATAGCAGAGAATTCGAGAAAATTCGGATAAGAGTAGCTGGACATAAGATGTGGCAATACCTGCTTACCAGTGACTGTGGATAGCAGGAGGTCTTCCGAAATTGAAAAATCAAAGGGAAACTCTACGAAGTAATATTGCAATCGGCGCAAAGTGTTTTCAATTTCTTCATAACGTGATTTTTCAATTTCAATGTGTATTTTCAATATAATACATTTAGAAATTGTGTTAAAATAATTAGAACTCAATGTTTTCGCTTAGTAGAGTCTCTATTCTCGGCGCTAGCTCACGGTATGCTGAGTTAAACACGTTCTATAAATGAACAACTACTGGGAACGCAAGAGAGGACAACAATAGGTTTAAGCTCGTGTCCTTCCTAAAAATGCAGCCAAATTTGATAATTCCGTACACTGATTTCGGAGTTAATCTAGCTTTTTTTATATCTCTGGCATGTGATTAGTATGTTATACATATATTCAGGGGTAAATGTGGATCTGAAAAGGTAAGGGGGACGCTTGACTTCACAGCGTCGTCCGTACCTACCCTTGTCCATTGTTATATTTGTAGTAAGTAGGGGTACACTATAGATAGTTTTTGGAAGTGGGGCAACAACGTCCGCCTGCGTCCCCCCTCACTTTTACCCCTGCATATGTTCTAAATGCAAAATTTATAAGATTTTAGATGCGATGTAAAGCATTGCTATACGTTAATTAGAGGTTTGCAGTAAGGTTACCGGAACGTGGAGACTCTTCCAGTGTGTAATTCCTAATACTCGAAAATTTGAATTCAAAGTCTAATCTAGATTATTTGTAAGATTAGTTTAAATTTTATATTGGATTAATTGATTGGTTTGAAGTTTGAGGTTCCTTTTTAGTACCGAGGCTATATGAGACGTGAACCTATAACTTTACGTGGGATCTGAATCACATGAGCTTCCATTCGGAATCGAAGCTGAGTCTCCGAACTAAGGTGCATTCACTAACCATTTAACCCTGAGATTTTATGTTGAAGTATATGCCTTATCTGTCCTCTATGTTTATCATATTTGACAGAACCGGAAACCATCTCACCAAAATTTAGTTTTCTTAAGGTTAAATTATGTTAATTGTATGGTGGATATGAAGGAATACTGCATTGTTTTCATTTCTATTAATTATTCGTTCATGTGGTCACTGAATTCGTGCACCCAGGAACATTTAGTAGGAGTAGCAGAAAATGAAGAGGAAATATGAAACAAGGAGCAAAAAGCAGGCGTAAGACTGATGAAGAAATGGATAACAACTTTTCACAGAAATATCTTTTACCAATTCTTGGCAGCCTTTTAATGATAGCAACAGAGGAAACTGCCACCGAAATTGAGTAATACCTCCATCTGCAGTACGATTTTCAACTGTGCCAATTTGCAGTGGATAATATACAAATGTATGGAAAATAAACCTTTGGGAAACCATTGTCAGATAGTCTATAGATGATTGGGATGGGGACAAACTTTCCTCAGAAATGACAGATAAAACACGCGAATTTACCTCAGAAAATCAGGTCTGCTGAGCTTAGCTTACAGGTAGGAAACAAAAATACAATAAAATATTTTTTGTAAATATTTCATCACGAAAGATTAAAGTATTTTTCTGCAGTAAGCACTCAAAGTAATTTCATAATTCAGATAACAATATTGCCAGAATTAAAATTAAAGACGTATTGGCACCAATGTCTTTTGGGGGAGAGAAAGCAAACTTAAAATAAAATTAGTAAAACTTCTGTATTCATAACTATTCTAATTAGTTTGATTTATTTCTGAATGTTATTACATGTATTTGCATTGTGGTATTAGAAAGGATACTCTGGATGGTTCTCAACACCTAGCCAAACGTCCTTCAGTTGCAATAGCCTCAAATCTCTGTTCAATCCTCGAAGTCGCTGTATCTCATTGTCTGATAGAGTGAAGTCGAAGATCTGTTCAAAGAAATATCGAACATAAATATTATTTTGGAATCTTATGCGAGTATTGTAATTAAATTTATTCTCTTCATTACTTGCCACATCTTTTATATTCTCGTTATGATGTTCTATATGTAGAATGTTAGAGAAGTATACCGACAAACATGAAGAGGGTTCACGTAGGCATATGGGAAAAAGTTAAAGTTTCGGAGCTAGGACTGTCCAAAAATACATCGGAACATGCGTTATTCCGAATACAAAAAATCGTGGAGCTGGCAATTTTTTTTTAACTCTTTCGACTTCTTGCCAATGTATTCCCTGTTCGCTGCTTACTTTTTGTCTGTTTTGAACTCACCTTTAAGTCCGAACATATCTAGGAATTATGTTGGGAGCATGTGTGGGAATCATACCCTGTGGCGAATACTTTGCGCACCCAATGCACATTGCTGAATCACACATTTTCGGATGGCGAAAGTATGACTGCCTTTATGCTGATATGAAACGCCATTTCATGGTTCCTCGTTCTCGAAATAACGCATGCTGAATATTTTCCATGCTTTTGACGGTTGTAGCTCTGAAACTATTCACTTTCTCTCACAGGTTCATATATATAGCAATGGAATGATCTACTTATATATATATATATATATATATATATATATATATATATATATATATATATATATATATATATATATATATATATATATATATATATATATATATATTAACATGAGGAATTACCTCTTGCGATTTGTCAGTCAATAGTTCATTAACATCCTATATATACTAATAGTAGTAAAACTGAAACCTAAATAAACTGGTACAACTTTTTTTATACAACAGAGAAAGATGTGAGGAATATTGTTCATTGTTATTACATTTAGCTAATAAAATATCAGTAAAAGTTGCGAGAGTGGTAGCAAAGAGCTTATCGCGTATTTGACCAGTAACCCCTTTCTGCATGATTTTTTTAGCGAAAAAATAATAATCAGTATTGGAAATCCTCATATGGGAACTTGAAAAATGAATTAAAACTTGAATTTTAGATTTTTCACTTAATTCCGACGAGAAATAACTAAGTGCCATATATGACACACTTACAACTCACAAAGAACATGCCAGATGACACCAAAATCTCTTATTCATACACGTCAATATCTCACACAGCAGACAAAACAGTCATTTGATGCCTTTGATAAATCACAGAAAAGCTAAAGCGTAAAAAGGGAGTGTGCCATATATGGCACGGCATGCGGTAAGGGGTTAATTATAGTATCTTGTATATGAACTACGTTACAGATCGACCTAAGGATTGTTCATAAGAGCGTTTAAACAACATCTCAATTATAATTTATGACATATTTCAGTAGTAGCATAGCCTTCTGTCTTTTTAAGGATTGCGCCTTCATTTTATTACCTTGATTTCTAGATCTTTTTGTTACAATCACGCAAACGTGCGTAGTCTGTTATTCCACACACTTTAACTCTTAAACAAAAACGAATTTTTAATTTTTTTTTAGCAATACAGGGCTGTTATGAAGTCCTTGCTATAAACCAAATGCTCATAACATTTTTTTAAAAAAATAATGATATTGCACTGAAATAAATGTTAAGATCTTTATTGAGACTTACATTTTATATCATCATCCATATATACACCATCGTTATCATCCCCACACCTCCAGCTGGGTTCCATTGACATCCATACTTTCCTGCAACTCCCGGCGAAATCCATGAATGCTATTCCATCTGGTGTCGTCAGAAATGTCATGAATCACTTCACTAATCTTAGGTTTCAGGTCCTGCAAATCCTTTGGTTTTTCCTCATATACCTGTGTCTTAACGTGACCCCACAACCAAAAATCATAGGGTGATAAATCGGGGCAACTATGGGGCCAAGGGGGGAAGCTTCTGCGCCCAATCCATCTGCCAGGTACCTCACGGTCAAGTTAGTCGCCGTCTTGCTCCGTGTTGCTGGTAGTGAATGTGGGGCTCCGTCTTGCTGGTAATGGATGCGATCCTTGATTCCCAACCTAACCAACGGGCATCAGGAATTTTGCAAGCATCTTCCTTGTCACTGTTTTCGTCGAAGAAAAGCTAGCCTGTAAGATGGTTCATTGATACGGCACACCACACATTCACTTTCGGGTTCTCTCTTTCGTGCGTTTCATATTCATGAGGATTTTCTGTTCCCTAAACAAGACAGTTGCGCCTGTTTACATGGAAAGTTACCTCATCTGAGAACATGGATAAGCAGAAGTTCCCTGTCATCATCCAGTCGTTTCAGCATCAGTTTACAGAACTCCAGCTTCGTGTCTTGGTCTTCTTCTGTCAGTTCAAGCACAAATTTAATCTTGTACGGTTTAGCTTTCAAATGTTTATACATTTCCTTGCGCGTTGTTGACTGAGATGTTCCCAACTCCAGTGACCGCCGCGGAATATCTTTTCTTGGACTTCTCTCCAGGCTGTCGGCAAACCTTCGCAATGTGTTTGCGCTCGCTGGCGGCCGACCACTTCTTTGCATATTACAAACACTCCCGGTAGACAGAAACTTGTTGTGTCAACTCTTTATACTCCTCATATAAGGAGGTACTTTTTGTACATTCGTATGAAGTTTCGCTGAACTAACACACCTGATTTCAGTTCTGCATTGCAACACACACACACACACACTATGCTTTCTCTTGTACCGTCGCCATTTTCATGACCTTTGTTGTGAACAGTGTTGCCAACCTCATCATCGTGATAGTGATGCCAACCAAAAATTTACAGATCATCGCACAATTTAAAATGTATTTCACTGAAATATCATTATTTAAAAAAGTTATAAATATTTGTTTAATAGCAAGGACCTTGTAAGAAATCGGTAGATGGGTAGATCGATTATCTCGACCGAGCTCGTCAATGGTGTCAATCCATTAACATTTTAATGGGTAACCATGGCTTTAACACGTGCGTTGCTCCACACAATAACTCCTGAGCGAAAGCAAATTTTTATAATTTACTCTTCTCCTTTTTTTCTTCTTCTTTTTATTGTTGTTACTGCAATTTATAACTAAATTTATTATTTCTTCCAAAGTCGCTAATGGAACCACTTTGTTGATATTTTGAAGGGTAATGGCTACTTCAACCCGTCTATCCCATTTTCTACTATTGAAACAAAGGTATTAGGAGATGGCTATAATTATCCTCCAGAGGCTGACATCTACCGGACGAAATTGAAAGTTCAAATGCGAAATCCCTTCTAGTATCTATATACCAGAATTTATTCTTTTCGTTAATCTGTCTGTTTTAAAATCCAAAAAGGAAAAATAAACCGTGTTTGAATTTTAAATAAATAAATGATTAGTATGATAATCATTCAGAACGATAATTTTTTGGCAACTCAGAAATTACCGTGACCTTTCTGTTTGTATGAAGTTGAATTGAAACAATGGTACACATACACAGACATTTCGAAATAAGTGGAAATGAGTTGAAAATCTTTAAATTGACTCTCTTGCAGAATATGTTGGATGGAGTTTATCCAATTGTTCGTCCGCAAGGCTCAATTTACAAATGGAGAGGAAAGTACCTAAACATTCCTTATTTTATCAGTATAAAACAGTAGAGCAGCACATTGTTTATATACTTATCGTAACGTCCCGAGCGACTGGGCGGTTTTTCAGTACCGTTAGTCCATGGCCCTTAGTTTGACTCTAGGTAAGAGTAGCACGAATGTTCAGAAAACTAACACTTGGATGTAAATTGAAATATCGAAGTATATTAATTGAAGAGTTGTATGCAGTCCAAATAGTAAAGATTCTCACGAAGAGATAAGCGTTGAATGATATCGATTTACGTTAGCTAAAATCTACTTTGATAGGCATGACTAACAGATCGAATCTCTTCAAAAATGTTAATAACAGCAAAGCACCGCAAAGAGGCGATGAGACGAAAGAGATGAAGAAATGGTGGGATGGGTTCTCATCAAGAGGTTCTATCCCTTCGGATTTTCTGATTTTGGAGCATCATTGATGAAGATCCGAGTGAGAGTCTGAGGTTCAATACATCAAATGATCTTATAATACATTACAACAAAGAGATATCTTAATTATGGTTTTGTACATAGCTTGTTACAAAGCATCTCATTAAATTTCACATAAACTGGTAATTTCCTTTCTACCATTCCATTAGAATGTAACAGTTGCTCTTTAACGCAACATTCTTTATCATTTGATAAAGTTCGTAGTACTCTTTCTGGTGCTTGGAACGGTTCAGTTGCTAACAATGTTTTGTATCTCTCATATATGAAAGATAACAGTACAGAATGAGTAAATAACAATAAAAAGTAAAATTGTACAGAAAAGGAAAGAATGATTAATAGAAGTTTGCAAGGCACCATTATAGTCAATTATTACGGGTGATTGCTATAGCGGTTTCGGCGGCTTCTCTTCTTCTGGCGTCAGCTGGTGATTCTTAGTTCAATTCCCGAACGGAGTACAACAACGTCCCAAAGTAATGGAAATGAAGATATAAATTTAATTTACTGCGAAGAATATGTATAGTTCAGATAGTGAAGATCCACAGAAAAGCACACAATTGAATGAACGCGGACTCTCACTGAGAGGAAAACATCGAATGATCTCTTGGTTAACAGACTAAGTCCAACTTGACACAACCGCAGGTGACAGACAGGACCTCTTCTTAAGGAGTGAAAATGCGGAGTTGACAAGCTCGAGAACCTGGGGGAAGAGAATGATAAAGGTGGTTTCTTCTTTAGGTTTTATACTCTCCTATTTTGGATATCATTGACGTAAGCCTCTTGTGAGAGTCTGGTATTCGTACATCACATGATAACATAAAATGTAATTACCATATTTTTACAATGAAACTTTTAATAAAGAAATTTTGGGACATTGCATCTCTTATCTCTGAGTACTTCATAATGTCTTCATATTATGCATTGGTCTTTACTCTTAATCATACATTCATCTCCTTGTACCGTCGCTACTCAATAATCCGTTTATTGCTCTATGATGCGACATTTAATTATCAGCTAAGACATTTATTATAATCTTCGATGCTTGGACTACGAAAGTTATTGACATTACATAAAATACAGAACCCTTAACAGAGAAGAAAGAAAGAAAGAAAAAGAACAAAATGAAAGAAAAACGGTAATAAAATGCGACGCACAAAGATAGGTAAAGGTGTCAGGATACGACACATCCCCCTTAAGAAAAACAGTGTTACATTAACTTTTTTATTATTTGTCACATGTTACATAAACCCTTAATTATTATATAAAAACCCTTAAAACAACACAATGCTTTACAACTATCATCCTTATTCCATTTAGTATACAACTTGTAACATTTGCGGTATGAACAACAACATATTATAATAATAAGCAATATAGTTGACACAATGTGAGCAAAAATTGATATCCTAGATATTTTAGAGGAATATGCAAGTTTCGATTCCTGTTCACTTATAGCTTGTTCAATATCATCAATCTTATGAGAAGCATATCGTAAATCATTAAAGTAGTAAATTACATGCTTAATTGTTACATTTAATTGTATCTCCTACAAACTTATTGTCTGCACGTGAACGTGGTGACAACAATCATAGGTGAAATTTCAGTTTTGGTATTAAATCTTTAGATGTAGTATTGGATTCATAGATGCTATGCGCCTGGATCATTATCTGTTTTCCATAACCTTACAATTTGGTTCTAATACTAGGTTACCCAGATTAGTAATAATAATGTCATAAGTTTCTTGATTTTGATACAAAATTGTTATTTTCTCATTATCTGGATTAACAAACAACCATTCGTTTTTGTCTACTTCTGTCCACATTGTTTGTTCGAAGTGAACAATTCTTCGGTTACAATTTTTAGGTAATTCTCTAATATATAGTAGTAACTTTACCTCACATTCTTTGTGTAAATGGGTTGACATAATTGGAAAAAATTGTTAACATACATATTGGTTTGTTTGCAACATTTTACACCTAGAGAATTCTATTTCACTTAACTTAGCGTAGTACTGCTGGGTGTTATCAAGTAACAAGGATTCCTTAATGGACTGTACATAAATACATTTATTACTAGTATTTTGTATTCTAATAGATAAAGGTATAATGTGATACATATCGAATTGTAACTGTTTGGTTAAAAGTAAACTAATTACAGTTGTAGATCTTTTAGAAGACGGTCAACCTTTGGGATGTGCTTATTCAAAGTGAGCCTCATTTCTCAGGTAAGAAAGTTCTGAGAAATTTGTTTGATCCTTTTGTTAATTTCGATAGTTAATTTATCTAAACTTTCTTTCAAGTTATTTTTATTCCTTGAATGGTAGAAATTGTTTCATTTAATGTTAATGAGGTAGTCTTTACAACTATCATTTGCTCCTTACTTAGTTTGAGGAAATCACTTTGTTCTTGCTCTAATTTATTTATCTGTTGAGTGTACCACGTCGCATCGCTAGCATCCATTACACCAAAAAATGTTTTACTAATTGTACACACAAAGTCAGAGATATCTCGTTTTACACTAACTGAATCAACTTATAATTACAAATATTTCTGGTTGTCAGTACATAGCGAGATATAATAGCAAAGTTTTCATCCAACCTAGAAAGATTGCATATGTGACGAGCCTCCATTCGGTATTATATAACTTTGTGTATCCTATAACCGTGGGATGTCTTGGAATCATTCCAACCTAACCTTACTGTATGATGAACGGACAGTGCTTACTAGAATTGATAAGAGAACCAATGTCAACATCTGTGGGAGAAGAGAGAGAAAGAAAGCATTACCCTAAGCTTAGATGCATAAGAAGCTTAGAAGAACATACAAATTCTTTTATCCTAATAATAATGCTTTAGGCGATTAGCATGTACAAGGGTCGTTCAAGGTTGACCGGGATTTTCGTATGTAAATAATCGATAAATACTCGGATCATGATGAAACTTCCGGCTGACACAATTTATTCCTTCTCGAGTAACTAGGGCCCGGCATGACGTATTTGGCGCATGCACAGCAGTTGCAGCGAACATGGCGGCAAGCAGTGTGGCTGTGGCTGTGGAGCAGAGGTGTGTAATCAAATTTCGTGTGAAGGAGAAAGTTAAACCAGCTGAGATTTTCAGACGATTGCAAGCAGAGTATGGTGAACAAGCGATGTCACGGACAAGACGTGTACGAATGATGTGAACAGCTTCGCGAAGGACGGGAGCTGGTGAAAAATGAAGCGCATGGAGACATTCGCCCGACTGCAGTCACACCTGTGAATATCGCACGTGTTGAGCAAATGATTCCTGAGAACTGGCGAGTAACAGTGCGGGGAACTGCTGCCGAGGTGAATATCAGTGTACAGAGTGTTGAGAAAATCATTCATGACCATTTACTCTTCCGCAAAATCTGTGCAAGGTGGGTTCCCCGCCAGCTGACATTTGATGACACGCATGACGGTCTGTGAACAGCTACTGAATCGGTTTCGACTCGAAAGTGATGAATTGTTGCGATCCATCATGGTTACATGGTTACACAATTCAACTCCAAAGACTAAAAGAAGTAGCATTTAGTGGCGGCGTAAAGGTTCCCCGCCGCCCAAGAAAAGAAAAACGCAGCCGTCCGCGTGAAAGATCATGGCAAGTGTCTTCTGGGACATGAAGAGTGTTATTCATGTGGATTTTCTGGACAAAGGGAGCACAATTAATGCCCAGTATTACGCCACATTGTTGAGTGGTGCTGTACGAAAGTCTATTCGCAAGAAAAGACCTGGGATGTTGTCTGGAAATATTCTTCTTCATGACAATGGCTGCACACCCACGGCCAATGTGACAACAACAACTCTGGCCAAAATGCGCTGGGAAGTTCTTCCCATCCCCCTTACAGTCCAGATATAACCTCCAGTGATTATCTTTTGTTTGCAACCCTTAAAGACAATCTGGGAGGGAAGAAATTCACGACAGATGAAGCATTGCGGAACAATGTCCTTCAGTGCCTACGACAACAACCAAGTTCTTTCTACGCCAAAGGAATCAAGGAGATGCCACAACGATGGCAGTGGTGCCTCGACGCACACGGAGAATACTTTGAAAAGCTGACATAGTTTGGTGCTCCTTGTGGTATCTATTTTCTCTGAAGAAATAAAAGTCCCGGTCAACCTTTAACGATCCTTGTACTTTTAATGTTTTATTCTTTCGAATCTGCAACGTGCAGTTGACACCTTCTGCTTTAATAAGTTTATAAGGTCCCAACCATTGTGTCATTAATTTCTCAGATCGTTTCCTTCTAAGTATTTCGTCAAACACTAGCACAAGGTCATTCTCTTTAAATGTCTAAACATTTAAAGGTTTGTCATAATTATTTTTATTTTTCAACTTAGACTTTTCAAAGTTCCTTTTGGCTATGGAATACGATGCTTGTAATTTTTCTTAAGTTGTTAAGTTCTTTAATATAATCAACTAGGTCATAGTTCACTTCAATAACAGCTCTTTCTAAGACACCTGGGATATTCAGGGAACGTCTAAAAAGTAACTCAAAACTCATGAAAACTGTGCTCGTGTGTTTTGTTGTGTTTGTAGTAAAAGTACAAAAGGAATCCATTTGTCCCAGTCTGTTTGCTGCTTTGAATGAAGCATCAGAGCATTTCTTTAAACGTGGCATGCTAATGTTCAACTGGGTTTGTCTCTGGATGGTAACTAGTGATATGCAATTTTTCTATCATTAATAACCGATATACTCGACGAAATATTTGACTAAGAATTATTAGATCCTTGATCGGTGATTAAAGTTGAAGGACAATGAAATTTTAAAATTTATGTGTTCCACAACGAACAATCGTGTCTGTATCTTGTTTTGGCAAATTTATGGAAAATAAGTAACGAGACAATAAATCTAAAACGGTTAATATAAAGTGATTTCCTTGCAAACTGGCACACAAAATACCAACGATGTCCAATGAGCATTTGGCAAATACAGTTTCAGGGGTATCCGTGATTACCAAAGGCATTTCTTGTGCAAATTTTATTTCTTTGACAGCTGTCACATTTTTAATAGTTTTCTATCTTTAATTTTATATTAGGCCATGTATTGAGCCGAATGTTATTAAGAATAAAATATTCCTTTATCTTTTCATATGTTGTTTTCATTATAAGATGTCCGACAATGGAGCTAGCGTGAAACTCTTTCAAAATCTAGTTTCTCTTTTTTGCGTTAATAGTTCGCTAGGCTTTCTATAGTCTTCTTTTTCTATAACCTATATTCTACTAAGGGCATCAGCATATTGATGGGTTTTTCCTGGTCGATGTTTGACTTCGAAATCGTATTCGGCTAGTTGAAGCCGCCAACGCATTAAGCGCGAACTAGGGTCTTCTACGCTAAAATATAACAAATTGACCGGTGGTCAGTCACAATAGTAAAGCAACGTCCATACAAGTAAGGTCTGAAAGTACTGCATCTCCAAACAGTTACTAGGAGTACTTTGTCAATCGTAGAATAACTTAATTCAGGTTAGAACAGTGTTCGTGGCGCATAGGCTTTTGGCCAATATTGTCCTAATTCTCTTTGTGATAAAATGGTTCGAAAGCTCTCATGAGGTGCATCTGTACTCAAAATGAAGGGTTTGGAAAAGTCTTGGTAGCGTAGTACAAGGTATTCTGTAATCTTCTGTTTCAGAGTATCAAAGGCTTGTTGTTCTCTATCTATCCAATTAAAAGGAATCTATCCCTTTTTTTCTTTTGGAGATTATGCAGGGATTTGGTAATGTCGCTAAAATGTTCCACGAAGCGCCTATAGTAATTATCAGATCCGACAAAAGTACGTACGTTTTTGACAGTCTTTGGTAGGGGGTAATATAGAACCTTTTTCACTAGTCGTGAATCTCAACATACTCCAGTTTCTGAGATAATATGTCCAAGGTAAATCACTTGTTTTCGTAGAAACTCGCACTTGCAGGTTGCAGTTGGAGGTTATACTCATGTAATCTTTCGAGAAGTTGATTAATCTTTCGTTATGGGACTTTAAAATGAGTGCAAAAATAATTATGACATCAAGATATGCTAAGCATTTTGTTCCGATTATTCCACTCAAAACTACTTGTATTAATCGAGCGAAGTTCGCAGGGGCCCTTTTAAGCCAAAGAGCATGCAAATGTATTCCCAATGTCGATCATTTGCCGTGAACGCTGGTTTATGGCGATCCTCCTCACATACTTACACTGCATAATATCTAGAATTAAGATCAATAGTCGTGAAATATTTCGCTTTTCCTAGTTGATCTAAAATTTTGGAAATATTAGGTAAGGGATACGCATTTCACACCGTGATTGAATTTACTTTAGACAGATTCAAACAAATTCCATATTTCTGTTTTCCAGCTTTTTCGGCACTATTACGAGAGAAGAATTGAACGGTGATAATTGGGGGCCTTATTATTTCATCATTTAGTATTTGATCTACTTGCCTATTTATTTCGTCCTTGTATACTTCGGGTAAGTGATAAGCGTTTTCCGAATTACCGACACTTCCATGACATCTTTCTTGATCAGTGGCGTGTTGCACGGGACGACTACCCATCAGGGACTCTTCTTTAAATCCACTGCATTTATTCTTTTGTATACACTTGGCTTGAGGAATTTTACGATCCCTGTCCTTTTTGAAACAGGCCGAGGTTATATAACCTCGTTTTTTTTTTTTTTTTTTGCAAAAGTTGTAAAGCATATCTAGAAGGTGGCCGGCCTCCTTTATCAACTTTAGTTTACACTTTTTCTCTCTGGGAGATGTCACTTTCACTTTCCTCTTCCACCCCCACTTCCCAAATTACTCGATTCCTTACCCCTGACGATTGTTTGGATTCTTTTGTTGGCTAACTCTTTGTATGAAAAATGTTCAATCAATGACATGACTGCACAATTCCTCGTCGTTACAAACGCGACAAGCAGCTTCCTTCAGATCGGACTGAAGCGGGTCGATCTTCGAATCCCAAGAAAGTATATTCTCTTGTTTCCCTAACGGGCTAAAACAGGCCGCAGGCATAAGCATCTGAAGTACGCTTAGTGGCGTAATTTTCCTCAAGAATACTTTTAACTTGCTTTCACGTTTCAGTGGACCACCAAACAAGAAACTTTGACTTTACATCTGCTGTAATCTTATCCCTGATAACTTTTAATGCTAGATTATACTGCTGGCGGTCAACGACCTGAAAGGCGGTGTCAACATTATGTAAGAACTCTCTCAGCTTACACTTATCTCACATGAAATGTTCGAAAATTAATTTTAAAGATTCACTAATAGAACAATGTGTTGAAGTAGTTTCGGGTTCACTGTTACTGTCCCTAGCTTCAGCTATTTTAAATTCGTTGGACTTAATTTATATGGAAACCTCTAACCAAAGATTACAGTTGATACAATGAATTGTTTAAAACAATTAATTAGGTAGACAACATTAAATTACTTGAAAACAACGAATTGTTTGAAAAGCAGTGTAAAACAAAGTTTACAACTTACAGTTATTCTTACTGCAAAGTTTCCTTGAGGATGAGCTATTAATTGCGTACTTCACAGGATGGGGTTGTCTTCTTCGACGAACTTGCATCTTCTGAGGCGGGGAACCAGATATAGTGCTTCCAGACGCCAGTGATGGGGTTGAATTTTTCCTGTGTGGCTCTACCGAATGAAAGTAAGACTTGGTTTGTAGTTATATGGAGCCTCCTCTAATGGGATCTTTCCAAAGGAGGAATCGCACAAGTTAGCTTTAAGAAGATGCTCGTCTTCGATTTATAAATCCAGAGGGCTGCCTCCTCCCATGAGAATACTGTCGGGGTTTTCGGTTTGTCAGTGTCTGACTTCGGTGATGCAGTGTTTCTTGCTTTGGGGTAGTTGTGTCGATTTATACGGTCTGCTATTACTGCTTCCTATTAACTCTGAAGCTCTGGAACTATCGCAGTGCTGAACACCAAAATGTTTGACTGTAGCGCACCAAGCGATTTAGGCTGCTTCTCTTCTTCTGGTATCGGCTGGTGACCGCTAGTTCGACTCCTGGACGGAGTACATCAATATCCCAAAGTAATGAAAACGTAGATATAAATTTGATAGAAGTCGGAATTGATTGGTCCTAGAATATGTACAGTTCAGATAGTGAAGATTCACAGAAAAGCACACAATTGAATGAACGCGGACTCTCACTGAGAGGTAAACGTCGAATGATCTCTTGGTTAACAGACTAAGTCCAACTTGATACCACCGCAGGTAACAGACAGGGTCTCTTCTTAAGGAGTGAAAATGCGGAGCTGACAAGCTCGAGAACCTGGGCGAAGAGAATGATAAAGATAGTTCTTTCTGGAGGTTTTATACTCTCCTATTTTGGATACCACTGACGTAAGCCTCTTGTGAGAGTCTGGCATTCGTACATCACATGATTACAATACCATGTAATTATCACATTTCTATAATAAAGCTTTTAACAAAGAGATTTTATGACATTGCACATCTTATTTCTGAGTACTTCACAATGTCTTCACATGCATCGGTCTTTACTCTTAATCATACATACATCCCCTAGTACCGTCGCTACTCAATAACCCGTTTATTGCTCTATGGTGCGACATTTCCTTATTAGCTAAGATGTTTATTATGATCTCCGATTATTGGGTTACGAAAGTTATTGTATTAGTTGACTTTATTTGCATATAAAGTACAGAACACTTAACAGAGAAGTGAGAAAGAAAAACAAAATGAAAGAAAAACGGAAATAAAATGATACGCACAAAGATAGGTAAAGGAGTCAGGTTACGACATGGCAAACGATTGCGACGTACAATAATTTTCGGGTTCAATTAAAAGAGAAATCTTTGTTTAGTTGTATCTAGACTTAGAAAACTTCGAATTTGAAAATTGCTCCGTGTTCTTTGTAAAAAGTGATACGCAAATATATTTATCCGGGAAGGAAGAGCTGGACCAAATTTAGAGACAATACTGGAAACTTTGAAACACATAGATTCATCACAAATATGTCATACTTTTCTAAATATTATCTTATTGATTGTGTTGATGATTGTGAAAAACTTTGTCTTAACTCAGATAATTGAATTAACCTTGCGTGAAACTATATGAATGAATTAATAGGATACATCGCTTTGAGAATGCTGCTGATCGGTATTCGAAAATTCTATTAAGTATTTTCACATCTTACTAAGACCTATTAAAGTTGGAATATAAGCAGTACAGTTTGATGAGCGTCGAGGTTATTTCAGGCGTTAATGGAAGTTTATGTTTCTGTCATGATGGGCAAGGACTGTCAGGATCTATACGACTCCTCACATTTCGTTTCAAGGGACCGTACAGTTGTACACTTACAAGAGAGAATAAAGACCAATCAATGAAGTTATATAGTGAGAGTAACGAAATCAAAATCTAATGATAAAGGAACAAACCAATATTTAAAAAAATAATCTATTATTTAAAAGAAAATAATATAATCTTAAGAAAAGTAAAATGTAGAACATAAACTTACATCAAAATTTTCCTTCAGTCGTATTGGGTTTCCGCTTCTTGGAATAACAACGATGCCATTTTGGACGGCAAATTTCAACAGCACTTGGGACGGGGTTTTGTTGTGAGCTTTTGCGATTTCTTTGACCACTGGGTCATCCATTAAATTAGGCAGCTCCCATGGCACATCTCTGTGTTAAAAAAATAGTCATACTATAAAAATGATACAACATTTTTCTTTAAAGATTTGTTTCAAAAATAGTCAAATATGAAGTAAAATCATTTTCTTAATGGTAGAGCCATAAGAATGGAAGTGAAATTTATGAAAGGTATGTAATGAACATTTATATAATCATGTAAATCAGTAACGTCATTTTTGCCAGAGGGGCCAAGGTTATGCACTGACATAAGATTTTCACATTATTTATTAATATGTTAATATACAATTTGTTAAAAAGCATGTGTTTCTCAAACTAAGGGTTGGGTAATTTCCCCCAATATCCTTCCCACTCCACACACAATGCTAATTGGCAAAACGAACAGCTTAGGAAACAAGGAAAGGAAGGAAGTAAGCCTTACTTTAAGATTTAAGTTCGCTATGTTAATTTTGTTACACCACTGTATTAATTTATGATGGAAAAACATCGTGGCATGAGTTTTCTCGGGATTTTTCCGTTTTCTCCCAATTTCTTTTTTCTGCCATTTCATTCATTATCATCATCTCTCTTATCCTCGGTGAATAATCTTGTGACGTTTAACTTTAAAAAAGAGAAGAAAAGAAAACAATTCTATTAACTGTCCGACACTTCCGATGGTTATTTGCTTCATTAAAACGTAGAAAAGTGTATCTGGTGAATTCACAGAGTTTTTATCTTTCCGATTATTTAAGCATTATTAACAGATAACTAAACACAGGAACGAAATGACATCAAAGTAAATTTCCAGTGTAAACAGTGCACTATCATTAGAAATGGTCTAATAATTAGTAGCAAAGTGGGGAGAGTTTGATTGATTACAAATGGAAACGCTCACAACTTTTGTTAATTCTACCTCCATCACTCATCACACCCAATTCCATACGGTAAAGTAGAATGCTGTTAAAATGTTTATTTGGAGCTTTTATGAGGATGATATTAATACATTGATGGCCACACTACACTGAGAAAAGAATGTGTGGTTTACGTAAAAACGTAGGTTACATGTGTAAATCCTGTTGTATCTAGACTTACCGTGCAGCAAACGTATAACTGAGAAAGGATATTTTATACGTACTTTACCTTCCATATAAGTGTTCTGAATAAACGTACTTCCCGTACGAACGAAATAACTGTATATAGGCAGTCAGGATCTCACATACAGATGGACGTATGTAACATATAGCTGATGTGTGTAACATACGTATACATATGTAATATACGGAAGACTGTTAAATATTAGAGGTCCTGCAACGGCATGATGTAGCATCCAAGCAGGGAAAATGGCAGTACATATTGTAGGATATGGATAACGCATGCTTCGTACTGGTATCTGTAGTAAACATAAGGATACCGTATATTTGTACAATATACCGCTGTCCGGATAACGCACTTTTCTCAGTATACGATTATAAAAAGTGTCAGCTCAATATAGCTAATTCAATAAATCCTCTAATACGCAGTTCGAAATATGTGCGTGAATTTAATCAAATAAATTATTAATACAATTTCATATAAATTTCGAAACCCGGGAATACATAGGGGGTGCTCACATATCCCAACCGGTGTTTCAACAGTGTGCAAATAAGCAATATGTCACTGATGGTGCTGCCCTCTTGTGTATTCTTAGTTTATCATTTGACTACACCAGAGAAGGGTGTGTCGTTTCATTGCACGGAACGTGTTTGGTGACAAATTGGAAAAAGTGTGTTGTTTTGCTGTTGGGGTGTTGTAGCACCCCATTTATGTGTTCATATATATATATATATATATATATATATATATATATATATATATATATATATATATATATATATATATATATATATATATATTGACACATCACTTTCATTGGTGTGGAGACATTGAGGCTTTACAATCATGTGGACTTGCAAGGCTTCTTCATCGAAGGTTCCAGACGACGCACAGATTCGAATGTGGTTTGAAGAAGAGGAGGTAGGTGGTAAAGATACTGAAGAAAATGTGGGTGATTGTGAAGATAATCTTCTAGCCCAGTCGGACTATGCTGATGAAATTTATGAATCGGACCTTAGTGATATAGAACTGAACAGTGACAGTGAAGATGATGAACCGACTCGTGGTGCAATAATAAATTAAGAAATGGTTATAGGTGGAAAAGTGTTCCCACAATTAGAGGTAGGACACAAGCACGTAATATAGTCTTACGTATTCCTGGCAACAAAGGAGCTGCAAGAGCCACTGACTTCCCTTGATGCGAGGAAATTATTGTTTTCTGACAATGTCATACGTATTGTTGTACAGCACACACATGAAGAAATTGCGCGACAAAGAATAAAATACTCTGAAGCTACGTATTATGTAGGTGATACAAATATTAACGAAATTTATGCCTTAATTGCACTACTTTACATAGCTGGCACTCTGAAATGCGGACATTTGAACGTGGAAGACATGTGGTTAACCATATTTGGGAATCCGATATTCCGCTGTATAATGCCTGAAACCCGATTTTGTTTCCTCATAAACTGTCTATGGTTTGATAATAAAATGACGACAGATACAGCAGATAGATTTGAGCCTATCAGAGTGTTCTGGGAAGAATTTATAGTGAATTGCAAAACGTACTATACACCGCATGAATATTGCACCATTGACAAGCAACTTCTTGGTTTTCGAGGACAGTGTCCCTTTCGCGTGTATATTCCTTCTAAACCTGACAAAATCAATTGTCTCTGTGATTCGCGAACATGTTATATGGTGAACGCAATACCGTACACTGGAAAGCTTGAAAACAGCGCACGTGAACCTGTATCTCTGAAATTGGTGAAAGAAGTGTCAGACCCCATTCGTGGAACTAACAGAAATCTAACCATGGATAATTGCTTTATATCGGCGGAGTTAGCTGATACGATGTTGAAAGACTACCAGTTGACAGTTGTTAGAACTTTGCGCCACAATAAAAAGGAGATTCCTCAAGCTGTTCTTCCTGACAGAAAGAAAAAGGCAGATACTACAGAGTATGCATTTCATGGAATTAAAACATTGGTTTCCTATTGTTCACGAAAGGGGAAAAGTGTTATTCTCCTCTCCACCATGCATAGTGACACATGTGTGAATGTAGAAACAAAGAAGCCTGAAATATTTAATTTCTATAATGAGACAAAGAGTGGAGTGGACGTTTTGGATGAGCTAATGCATAATTATACAGCCAGTCGTAAAACAAGGCGGGGCCGCTTCGTTTTTCCTACGGAATGCTAGACCAGGCTGGTATAAATAGCATGGTACTTTTTTAGAAATTCCGCAGATTAGGGGAATGTCCTTCACACGACAGCATTTATTGCATGAGTTGGGAATGCAGCTAGTGACTCCTTATATGCAAAATAGGCTCAAGACCCCTCTTTCAACCCATCTTTCAACCATGATCAGAGAAGTTCTTGCTTGTAATATTTCAAGTTTAAGTTCAATATCACATCAATTAGAACAATTTTTAGATTAGGAGCAAGCCTATATCAACTTGAAGGTCTGTCAAATATGTCAAGAAGAAATAATATTCAATAATACATTTAATATGAATAACAGACACTTTCGCTACAAATCCAGTGAAAGGTGGCGACTGAACAAAACCTTATGAGTATATAGTTTACTCTTTTGTTTATAATACATTGTTGATTACTTACACGCCATTCACGTCTTTGATCAATTGCTTAGCTCCAGGTGACCCTAATGGAGAATACGCAGTGATGACAATGTTATACTTTTGGCACACTTTGAGAAGTTCATTCTGTTGAAGATATATATGATATTCCACTTGGTTCGTAACTGGAGGAATTCTTGCGATTTTCATTATTCTCTCAATTTGTTTTGGATTGTAATTGGAAATGCCAATGGCTTTAGCTCTTCCGGCGTCTACTTGAGCTTCCATTTGCTGCCATATAGAGAACAAAAAAGTTAAAAATAAATAAATGTAGATATTGATTTTATGTACTGCAATTCAAGTTATGATGTTTATTTTATAGTAATATTTTAAAGATTAGACTTCAGGGGAAGAATACCTTTGCAGTCTGAAAAGACTTATGAGGCAAGATAAGAGGGAAGTGGATAGAATCTTTAGAATCTTTGTTCGATTGGATCTAATAGTTTACCTCTATTTTTGCATCACAGCTGTCAGGTTTCTTAAGTTGTAATTGGTAACTGAATATGTGATGAACTTCATCGCACTTGTACTTAAGTTTCTTTTTAATAGTTGACTGATAGGACCCAAATTTGTTTTAAAATGTCTATGTCTAGTTAACTAGCAGGACGGACGTGAACCATGTATAAACACGCGAATGCAAGCTCACTTGCCTTGAGATACCAGGGAATTTCACCAATGGAAAGGTTATGCTGAGAAAGTATATGTTGATTATTATTCTAAATATCAACACCAATGGAAAGGTTATACCCAGAAAGTATCATGTTGATTATTCTTAATATCAACGTAGGGCGTTCTAAACTAAACTTATAATAATCTCATATTGGACCACATATAAAGTATAAAATTAATTTAATACAGAAGCCTTTCGTCACTATTAAAATAATGTCATATTCAAAATTTGAATTTCAAATTAATGTGCTAAAATCACAAGTTGTTTAACTGTGTACATTACCTTCCAAACACCTTCTAAGTCAGTCTGGTCAAGCCTGACCTTGCCATCCGGACCTGCAGGTTGCTGATTGACATCATCTTCGTTCTGGAAAGTGTATGGCCAATGCACAAGATAAAGATCCACGTAGTCTGTTTCTAAACTCTTCAGCGACATTTTCAGAAATCTCTCAACATCAGATGGTCGGTTGCCGATTGGCGGAAGCTATAGTGAATCAAAAGTTAATTTATATTATTTTTATATATTGCAGATTTTGTGAAATGAGAACATTTTGACGATAATTGACATTTTTATTCTAATCAGTTCTTCATACTATATTGAGTGCCGTAGTACTTCAAAAATATATATTTTAAAAATGCTAAATTTTCAATAAAATATTTTTAAAAGATATGTTATTTCTTATTAACTAAATACGATTTTTAAGACTGCTTCGTGGATTTTCTACAATTCTTCAATGAACTTAATATTTCTTGTGTCAATTTAATTATTGATTTTTGCTTGATTCACTCAAGAATCTTAGAATACATTGTACGATGGGAAATTTTAAATCATACAATAATATTCAATAGTCTTTGAATTGACTCTTCTAGAATTTTGTTTCCGATGTGAGAAATTCAATTTAGTCGCTGCTAATAGTACAATATACAACTAACAATAACAACAACAGTTTCGGTAGCTAATTCTGAAATACGCATTTCCTCAAAATTAACAAACAACATTAAAACATTTCTCTGTGTGCAAAATGAGTATAAAATTCTAATTCGTGTCATCTTTTATCAAATCACCAAATCAATACAAAAAAGATCCATAATAAATAAATACGAAAGTTTACACAAATGATATTTTAAAAAGGGTTATACAATTACTTCAGTGAGTAGAGCACAAAAGAAAAGGAAATTTAGTAAACTGTGAACAAATACTGAAAGTTAATAAGCTTGCAAAAGTTAACAGTCCTTTTCCATGTGCACATGTATCTACATCTGTAAATAAGCATATGCGTCTGTAAACAAGAAGCCATTTAGAAATTTAAATTCACAATTTGTTTAAGGTTTCAGTGAATTATTGTGAAAGTATAAACCATAGCCCTGGTTCCTAAAGTAATTGAATTCACTCTACCAAAAATATGAACAAATAAATAAATGACAGTAACTCATTTGGTAAGATCACATCAACAGAACTTAGGTGGATAAACGAAACAACGTGGTTCCCTTGCGAACATTTCCTTAGCACCAAATTTATTACTTTAAAAAAAATCTTTGATAATTACCACCCTTTTTAAAATCTTCTCTATACTAGAAGCAATAAGATGACAGTGATTATCATGTATGTATCACAATATACCTATCATTTGGTTCGGATCCCACGTTAAACTGTAGGTCCACGTCTCAACTAACCTCATTGCTAAAAGAGACGCTAAACTAAAACCAATTAATCAACAATATACCTAGTAAAATCAGTCTGTGTGTCTCCTTTTGTACATCGTTAAACTTGTGATTTTTGTTAAATCACGGGTGTTCCCTCATTCAGTTCATTATAAATCATAGAATAAGTTGGATTCTAGTGTATTGTTCTCCTTAACAAAGGAGCAAATCTTTCGAACTATCCGTTAGCGTCCTATTGAAACTTGGGCCATTTGTAGCCATCCTGTTTGCCAATCCCTGAGCTTTGAACACATTATGAAATTTTCCGAAGTGACATGAAGTAGAGCTATATATGAGGTAGAATCGAAATATGTTCTTCCGTGGAATTGGCTGTATATTAACATTCCTTTCGAACTCTGGTCTAGTCTTGTGTATACAATATACAGTAAATGCGGGACAACTTTTAGAAAATCGTACAACGCTTAGGATCTATCCCTAAAAAAGACTTCAAGTTCGAGTAAGAGATTTCATAATCTCTCCACTCCTTAAGGATAGCTGTGATAAGGAAAATCTCTTGTACTAGTATAGAGGTTACAATTTATCTTGAACCACTTCTATTAACTAGTAAACATCCTAGCTATTTCTATTAACTAGTAAACATTTACCTTGGTTGTGATGAAAATATCTTCTCTTTTTCCTCCCTTCTTAATATAGTCCTTCACTGCTCTTGCAACAATGTCTTCATTGTGGTACATATAGGCTGTGTCAACTAGGCGATATCCAATCTCAAACGCTGTCATCAATGAATTGTACTGAGCATCTGGGGTTAACTGAAAAGTTTATTATTATTATTATTATTACTATTATTATTCAAAGAGGCTTAAGAGCTTCGTTAAGCTTGTGTTTAAACTTAAAACATACTTAAAGATGAAAAACTCAAAAGGACCATCTCTACATTTATGGAAACGGAGTAGTGAAATGGTAATCCCTACTCTAGGGTGTAAAGCATGGTTTCTCAACTTGTGATACGCGGGATGCTGCTGGGTGGTACGTGTGATTTATGATGGTACCCCGTGGAAAAAGTTAAGAGCCTCTGGACTAAAGGATATAAGATATTGAGTCAATAAGATTAACATTATGAGTCCATATGTAGTTTACAGCATAAGCACAATTTCTCAAAAGATTTAGCATAAATTTCCAAGAAATTACTAATTTTTGATGGAGAAAAGTCATATCACTTTTTAAACATGTAACATGATTCATATTATTACTTAAGTTTAATTGAAGTAAGATATCCATTTGCTTAGAAGAGTGAATATGTAGTGCTTTAACATATTTCTCGGTGCAGGATTTGGTATAGTTCCGTCAGACCTTTAAAACGGTTCGATTCCTGGTGAGAGCTGTTGTTGAGATTTTACGTTAAGCTCTAGGTCAATATTTAACTGTGTAATAATCTGCGACAATGATTGTGAAGTTTCTTGTACGTGCTCATTCTTCAAATTACGCATTTCTACAAGATGGTAAACTATTCTATTGTTTATCGTGACATTTCATTTGACTACATAGGTTGAGTTGATTTTAGTTTAGCGTCCCGTTCAGCAGCGAGGCTATATGAGACGTGGACCTACTGATTAACGTGGAATCCGAACCACATGAGCTCCCGCCGGGAATTGAATTTGACTGCATAGGATCATACAGAGAATGATAGTCTTTCATATAAACGATACGGCTAGCTTTCAGTGCCTGAACATTCGCTTTGTAGATTATCTTCAGACGTAACTTCTGTGAACGTCACGGTGATAGGTTGACATACAAAGAACTGGATATCCAGAGCACGTTGTATCGGCGAATTCTCCGATCCCATTGATATCTTAATTTCGCGATACACTGGTAGTGCTAAAATCAATGGTTGCGTTTCGGATGTTGCTTAGTCGGTGGTACACAGATTGGAAATGGTTGTTATGGATATCGTTACACTAAGGCATTCATAGTAAAAAAAAAAAAAGAACAAGATCTGAGAGCACACTGATAGGACGCCTTTTACGCGAGCTCATGAAGAACATAGATGTTAATAATAGTTACTTTTATTAAAACACGACTGCGACTGAATGAGTGCCAAGGACATATAACCATCATTGGTGTTCCGGTTTCTAAATTCCTCGACGTAAACAAGATTTCTGGGAGAGATGTTTGACCCATCTTGCTTCTGATGTGGTAGCCTGCATACCATGAAGTCACATTCTGACGTGTATGGAGATCTCCTGCCTCAAAGTGAAGATTCCATACTGACAACCTCACCACGATCTGCTGAAAATGCAACGCTCCAGATGGTCCAATAGGCGATTCAGAATGTCACCAAGACACCAGTTCCAACGCCTATTGACGTATTGATATATGGTAGTCAACATAATATTTCCGGCCCTTTTGGAGTTCAGTATCTTCATATAATTCTTCCTTCAGTGACGACACAAACTTTCATCAGAACAAAGCACGACACACATAACCTCGAAATGTATCTACTCCAATTATCACTGCAAATCTTTATGCCTCTCTAGCAGATGCCACCCCAATGGAACTTACATCTTTCTATTCCAAACAGTAGCTTTACATCTATAATTGCATGTGGAGTTAATTACAGCAAAATTCAAGGAAACATCAACCTTCGTTTACATGAAGGGCTTTCTAAAAATAGCTGCATTCATCAGGAAGACAGTGCGAGACTTTTGCAGTGCTCAGAACCTACAGCACGCCACTGAAATTAAGAAACGAACAGGGAGGATCAAAACTGTGATCCAATACTTACCTCGGGATACGTCCCCTCCTGACGCTCCATTGCATACAAGAGTTATCCAATATTTTCTGTCACACTGATGCAGACGCAAGATCGTGAAAAGGGAAAAGGGAAGATTCCATTATCTCTCTTCTTCGTCACTTTTACATACATATTCATAGATGACCTTCTACTCTATGTAAAGATGCAACTCGGTTAGATGCAAGTCAAAACTATAAATTTATTTTTTTTTTCAATGTCAACGTTTGGAGCACGTACAGTTAGCCCCGGATCAGGCTCAACTCTGGTGTATTAAATGCCTGGGCGAACATTAGGCGTACGAGTGTTCTCGGGTTACCTGAACACCTCCAACGTTCTGTGGAAATTGCAAAGAACTACACCATGTGAACTAATTGGGACGTCCTTTAGTGAAGCAACTACTAGCTTCAAAGAATAAACATCAGACCTACCCAAATCATGCTGCTGCTGCCACCATTCATTCTTCACCAGAATTGTATATCAAGCAACTAAAACATAGTTGGATGCCAGAAGTACAAAATCCATAGTGAGGACCATACTCGCATCTAGTGCTACCGAGAATCATGGCGCAATGTTTATTTTTACAACGAACCCCCTCAATGAACTTTTAAAACTAACTCAAGAAATCGATGTCCTTAGGATCCGGAACTATATTCCAAAGCTTAAGAAGGCCAAGAACACGATACCCAAGCTGTCTATATTATTGGATTTACTAGATGATCTACACTTCTTCAGCACAACTATTTTTTACCATCAAACCACATTACAACTTTTTGTTGGCTTTCACCTTAGCCAATCACTAGCACCAATTCTTCATATAAAAGATCAATCCTGCGATGAACTGATATTCTCCACTGAGGCTGCAAGAGTGGGAGTTTGCGTGCGGTTCTTCATAAATGCTACAGAATTTCATATGAGAGGCACAGGCTCGCTTCAGATCCTGAAATTCCACTACGCAAGTGTCAAGGTAAGCTCAAGATCAAGTGATGCGTCCAAAACCAAATCCATGTTCGTGGCACTACTTACTATGCTAGAACACTTGAAATGTGTATTGAAAAGTTTTATAATGGAACCTTTCGAGTATCGAATAACTTTTGGTGCCATTAGAGTTCAGACAAGACTACTAATTTCCTAGCAGACACAATACGCCCTGAATGGTGCAAATTTCATGCTTTTGCGCTGGCCTGCGCCTTTTGCATTTTGTCTATGTAGAAAGCCTGTCAATTTGTAGTTAACATTATTGACTCATACAACAATTTTGAATCTGACATATTATTTCGTCCATATTCAAATCAAGACATTAGATCTATGATGTTTTCCACACAGTTTGAGGTCTAAGGATTTATTGTCAAATCCTTCTCTCATTTGATGTTTTTCCATACCTCAAAAGCATAGATCGTATATAGAAGTACTATTACATCAATAGAACACCACAAGCTTTGTAATCTTGTCACTGGAAGCGTTACTAATATTGTATGGGACTAATGAGAAACTAAATTGATTATATAGTTTAAATGAACTCTGGATTTTGTAATATACTTTCATGAAATTTCCTAATAGCTACGTTTAATTACAGAGAGCAAAATGAGGATGTTCTTCCATACAGTTTTAGTATACGAGGTCGTATCAAAAAGTTCGTACAATCACCTAGAAGATGATGAACTAAGAAGCCCCTTAATGCAGATGCATTTTATAATTAGGTCCTTTATGTTAAGCATGCATACTTCTGTATTCAGGACTGGTTAGAATAACTCTTTCTTTCTTTCTTTGCAGGTAAATCACTGATTGTGCGATGAGTGACAAGTTTGAGGCACGGAGCGTCATTAAGTTCCTCCGTCTTCATGGGGAAATCAGCAAAGCAGACTCACGAAGAGATGAAAGAAGTCTAATGGGACCAAAGCCCATCTATGAGATGGTAACCAAGTGGAAATGACAATACCAAACTGAACATATGACCACCGCGGACGCCTTTAAATCTGGAAGACTATCTTTCACTGATGATGGCTCCTTGACGGAGAAAGTTGAGAAGATCATAATGGAAGACAGGAGGATAACCATTGAAAACGTTACGTTTGCAATAAGTATGAGTTATGGGTCGGCCAGGAATATCATTCACAATCAACTCCACCTTCATAAAGTGTCTTCACTATGGGTGCCATAACTGCTCACACTTTTCCAGAATAGAAATCGCAAGGACGCTCCAAGAGAAATGTTGTATGGCTTTGAGGTGGATGAAGAGGACTTTTATGGCAGACTAGTGACAATGGATAAAAGTTGAGTTTATCTTTATGACCCAGAAACAAAGGGAATTTGCAAACAATGGAAACACAATTTCACCCCAACCTCTAAAAAAGGTGCAAGTGTAGAAGTCTGCCGCCAAGGTGAAGCTTTCCGTTTTTTGGGACTGTGAATGGGTCATCATGAGAATATCTACGACAGGGGCAAACTATTACTTGTACCTATTATTCTCATCTCCTGGCTAAGCGCCAGCCCATTCTATCCATACATCTATGAAGAAGACAGTGGAATTAGGGTATGAAATATTGCCCCACTCCTATACTCACGGAACCTAGCACTGAGTGACTTCTTTCTGTTACCAGAAATGAAGTGCTCACTTGGAGGACGCCATTTTGACAGTAAGGATGACATCATTTCAGAGGTTGAACTGTGATTTCAAAGCCAAATTGCAGCTTTTTTACAAAACGGAGTTAAGGAAAGTGAAGAACCCCTGTCGAAAATGTGTCGCTAGGCGCGGTGACTATGTAAAGAAGAATTTATACTATCATGGTGTCAGAGTTGTCCAGAGGAGATATTTTCTAGGTGATTGCATGAAGTTTCTGATACGCCCTCGTAAAACTGTACTTTCAAAGATCAAATACTTCGGGTTCTCTTCAAACAGGGACGTACACAGCCGGTGGATCCTGAAGGTTCATATCCATCGAAATCCAATTTTTTTATTTTTATTTATTTATTTATTTATTTTTTTTGTAAATTTAGTCTAATTTTAGGGTTATATTTACACATTTTAATATAATATATCTTCATATTCAACTTGGACTCCCCGAAATAAATTCCTGCGAACGTCCCTATCTACAAGTGCCCTTCTCTAGCTACATTTGTGGCAAACAGCCTAATTGTCATTTCATCAAACAGTTCTAAATTAATATTTCGAATTTAATCAAGCTAATAATAATAATAAATACTAGTAATGTTTACTTTCATGATTAAAATTAATTGATATCAGCCTAAGGATAAACACTACTATTCTTACATAAGAGAAAAATTAAAGATAAAATTAATCATGTTATGAAATAATTCAAAATGTTAAAACAAACATTTGATTATCTCACATCTCTTTCCTTTCAAAGTTGTATCATGTTTGTAAGTCCAGAGAGTAGTTACATGAGTAAGCGATTTTTAAGAGATGATTGACAGGGAGATATTATTGAGTTTGAAGGTGGGGCACTGTCTAATAGATGCAGCAAAGAACGAATCGACATTCTTCGAAGTTCTATTTTTTGAGACAGTAAAACGTAAGAAAGAGTGGTCTCCCTTAGACAGCAATAGTATTGGGTTCCGATTAATGGTAAGCATTCCTTTTTCCAGACAGTAATTTTCTTACCAAAGGAACTTCATTCGATAAAGAAAAGACGACTTGAAATGAGCAAGCATATTACTACTCAGTAGCGTATTAAAGTGCGGTTTCGAGCTCATTTGGGGCTAAGCAGTTAGTGTACAAGCCTTTAGCGTGGGAAATCCGGTTTCGATTCCCGGCGGAAGCTGCTGTGGTTCGTTTAAGCTGTAGATCCGTGTCTCATATAGCTTCACTGTTGAAAGGGACGCTAATCTTAAAATCAAATCAAATCAAGGATGGTTTCTGGGTTTTAATCCCTCTTGACCATGATCCGCAAAAATTAATTTACAATATTGAGATACAAACACCTAAAATTATATGAACTTGGGAGAATGACCCCGCTGACAAATTTGAGCGTACGTCACTATTATTACTAATAGGCTACTAATACTAACACTAACTCATCTCGTATCTTTCCACAATTAATAGGTCAATTTTATGATTGTTATTTGAGTTTGTGTTTCTAGTCGCTATCTATGTAACATTCAGTAGTCTCATTTGGATTTTATTCAATCTAGTCAGAAGAAAAAGATGGTCTGTTACTAATAGTGAAAGGAAGACTTTTAGAGTAAATTTGTTCAATGCAGAATCGAAGCTATTTTTTTTTTCAAATATGACATACAAAATTTCATACAAAGGTTACTATATGTGTGAATAATTCTATTCTAATTTTAAGTAAATTCTATAATCTTGATTTCACTCTTACATTGTAAAATTAAACATCTAAAACAAGTAGAGTAGAGTGGGGACAACTGGGACAATTTTCTGTTCAGATTTTTTTAAACCTGCAATTTTGCTTCAATCGAGAAACCAAAGGTGTCATTTGGAAGATTGGTCCTGTGGGAACAGTTCACACGTTTTTGGAGGTCAATAGAAAAATATTTCATTAAAAATTTGTTGAATTTAATTCGACAGTGCATTTTGTCCACATTGGCAGGTCAACTTGGACACCTATTCGGGTAAACTGGGACAAAGTAATATGTAAATAATGGGGAGTTTACATTAAATGATCCACATTGCACGGTAAACCAGTATCAGTTTTAAATATATGACTATATAAACAAGAAACGTCATACTTAGGGCCTACTTTTAAATGCTACTCTTAGTGATCAAAATTTTAAAAGTAACATTCAGACCTATCGGAAAAATTATGAGAAAAATTTTGAGAATGCTTCTAACTTTTATCGTTATTAGTTCTAATTTGAAAACTTTGTGAACATAAAACATGTAATAAGTACGAAGTAGGTTGATTAAACTAGTTACAAGGCGATGAATATAAAGTATGGTAATGTGAAGTAGATTATTAATGGAAAACAATACCTGTAATACAGTCCTTACTGCCATTAGGTTTACAAAAACAGAATATATTAAGGTATTTACACTATTAGAAGCACTTCATACAAAAATATATCCAGTAGGGACAACCGGGACACTGTCCCAGTTGTCCCCACGCGAAATGACTCACAAGGAGAAGGCAGACTTTGGTAAGTGAACTTCGGGGCCATTTTTTGCGAGGAGGTAGTGCACATTTAAAGAGTTAATATTACAAACTGGGAGAGCGCAATGGGCAAAAATAAGGGAGAAAACCGTCTTCAAAAGTTTTCTACTCGCCACATATAATATTCGACGCGCAAATTTATCAAGTGAGGGCGTGCCAGAATAGTAAAGTGTGCAACTCATATGCAAAGGGTCCCGGGTTCGATTCCCGTTCGAGTCACATCTTGTTTTGTTTTTTCTTCAACTAATAAAGTAACCATTTGTAACTATAAATAAAATATTAATTCACCATATGTTTATAATGAATAAAACAATGGAAATTTTAAAATCACTTGTAAAATCTTTCAATGTTCCATGTTAACTAGCAAGAAAATTTAATCTATTCTGTAAATATACTGATATCACGAGTTGTATTATGGTTACGATAGTCAACGGCGCCGGTTTCTCTGTAAATTTGGGGAGGGCATTCATAAAAAAGATACACAACAATAAATGTAACAATAAAAAGTACATATGAAAATACATATTCATAAAAATACATGGGGCCACATGAGCTTGCGGAGGACGGGCCCCCCAACCCCCATGATCAGCGCCCTTGACGACAGTCGTTTTGTAATAAATGTTCTTGACGCTTCGTGTCTACATCTGTTGACAGTGTGCAATCTACAAAGGAGTTGAGGGGGGAAATCCCCTTTGCTAATACTGGATGTTGCTATTACCAAAGCAGATTTTCCCCTCATTCCCCTTGTAATTCTCACACTGTCAACAGATGTAGACACGAAGCTTCAAGAACATTTTTTACACAACGACTGCAGTAACAATAATATTTACGGAAGATGTTAAATTTTGTTCCTAGTTAACATGGAACATCAAAAGAATTTACAAGTGATTGAAAATTTCTATTGTTTTATTCATTATAAACATATGGTGAATTAATATTTTACTTATAGTTACAAATGCCTACTTTATTGGTTGAAGCCAAAAACAAGAAAAAAGGTTTGACTCGAACTAGAATCGAATCCGGGACCCTTTGCACTTGAGTCGCTGATTTTTCTCCCTCTGCCACACCGTCACTTGGTAAGTTTGCACGTCATACGATATATGGGTCGAGTAGAAAACTTTAAGACGGTTTTTCTCCGTCATTTTTGCCCATTGCGCTCTCCCAGTTTGTAATATTAACTCTTTAAATGTGCACTACCACCTCGCAAAAATGGCCCTGAAGTTCACTTACCAAATTGTGCCTTCTCCTTGTTAGTTGACTACACACGGCCATTTTTCACATTCCATCTCCTTACTCAAACCCGCTTAATCTAGCACATGTAATCGGCTTTATGTGTTGAAGTCCTAAAAGCACGTGTTGAACATAAATATTAGCCTTAAGAATGCATAAGTGTTCTAAGGGAGAAATTGCATTCATAATACGATACAAAGAATTTACTTTTACTGTCAAAAATGTTCTTGTTTTCTTCTTCTTTGCGCTTGTTAGATTGTATATACAACTCACATGCCATAAACAGCAACCGTTTGACACTGCAGTTTGCAACCGTTTTAATCAATAGATTAATCAATAATCATCAGAAGTGACTGAAGAGTAGATTATTCCAGGGCCTAAAATTCAACGAAATCACAGCTCCACACTGGTAAAAATTTTATATAGTATAGAAAAACTAGTATAGTCAGCATTTGTTTTGACATATAATCAGTGTTCTGTCCAGTACATCATGTTTACCTGCGATTAAATTATTATTATTATTATATTATTATTATTATTATTATTATTATTATTATTATTATTATTATTATTATTATTATTATTATTATTATTATTATGCAGGAAAATTTTGGCATATTTAATTGTATTGTATTAAACCATAAAATACAGGAAACAATCTGGTAAGAAAAATAGTCACACTGGAAGAAAAAAGTCACTTTTTCTTACATAAGAATTTCACTGTCATTTTTCCGTGATCATCACGCTGTCTCAGTCTGTTTTCTGTCGAGGCGAATACACCGTCATACCAGGGCTGTTCCTTTGACTTCCTACCAACTTCAAAACGCCTTTCCTTTCTGGTCAGCCATTTCATAACAGCAGGGGTTGGGCTAAAATCTTCCAACGGACTCATATTTATATTAACGTGAAGGTAATTTTTCACAGTAGTGGGAGCCAAAGGGAGTCTGTTATCTATTTTCAATATGTTGTAGTCACTTATAAGTCTTTCAAAATCGGAAGAAAATGGTTTCGAAGCAACAACTCGGGCTAGACTTGTTGACAGAGCATGAAATGACTAATTTGCACAGATTTTCATGAGAAGGCTTTTAGCGTCCAGACCTTTCAACATACTGCACGATGATGCCTCTCTATATTGCATTGCGAACTGCAAAAGATCTGTATCAGGACAAATAACTTTGTGGCGACTTAGGAATGGGTTTTTAGATTTGACAGGTATTATACTGTTTGCGATTGTATATTGTACAGTCAAAAATTCAGATTTTTAACTGTTTATCATATATATTTTAGTAATTTTGCACTTATTGTGTTTTTGAACTCACATTGACATATGTTGTTTTCAGCCTGTAAAAACACAGTAAGTGGCATTTCTTGAAGTGAAACCATTAAAAAACACGTAATAATATTTAACAACACTTGTAAGCTCAACATGGGCCTATAATTAAAAAAAAAAATGAAATATGTAAAATAGGTTCATAATACCAATACGGGGGGGTCTAGTCTACAGCATTCTACTTACTCCCCATTATCACTGTAGCATACACAAAACGATGGAAAGTAATGACGAAGAAACAGAAACAGATGTTACGTTTCTTATATTAGTAGGCATACTTATTTTCAGGATCCCTCCACGTGGGACGTCGTTTTCCGCACTTAACATCGCCGGGACGCCGCCCCGCACCTTACCCGCACTTAAAATTTCCGCGTTAATACGTGAAAAGAATAAAAAATACTCCGAGTTGGTGAAGTACTTCTCCACTGACAAGACCATGTACTCTTTTCGCCAACATGCCCAACTTGGCTCAAATTTACTGCGTTATAGGCTACTGCCTTCTATACCTGTTCATACTGCTAACTGTGAGCGCGATTTTTCAAAACCGGGTAATATTTAGTCAGTAGTGGGTGCCCACACTAAGAAATTCCTGGAGGGATCCTTGTATAATTTTACTGAGGCTTTGAATTGCAATGCTCCATATAAACATAAATAGACCTAATGTCCAACGCCCAGCAACATGGAAAATTGAATACCCTATGTTGCTTGTAGGCACAAACTACCAGAAAATCAACTAGATGAGAATCATGTGTCAAGTGTCGTGTCTGCAGGCATAAAGACGAGGAACATTGCCTTACTTTTGGTTTCTTTATTTCCTTCCTCTGTTCCTTTTCGTTATTGTTTCTAAAGTAATGAAATTACTTTACCGAAGATAACAATGCATCGTCAACAAACAGCGAACACTGATCTATAGACAAAAGAATAACCCGGGCCGGCCAGCGAGATTTTTTCCCCATGCAATTTACGAACGGATATTTCCTGTGCTATGATTGCTTGTTGAGGGTCTACGGTGCTTCGGCTAAATTTTTGGCGGTTATTGATGTATGTTATCTCTGGTAGTACATATTTCTATAACGGATTCAAAGGATCGTGTAATTTTTATCTACAAAACAACATATTTCATTATATCGGAAAAGTGTAATGTCCTATTGAAACAACAGATAAACGTGCAGTTAGTTGCATATTTTAAAACTATATGAATGCAACCGAAAACGTTTGAAAACTAAATATAGATAAAAAGTTCCTTCACCTCAAAATTGGCAATGGTTTTCCCTGCCATCTAGGAGATACCTATACGTATTAACTCTGGCTTAATGTCATATACTGGCAGTTATATGGAATTGAGTAACCCATTGCATAATAAATGTATTGAATCAGTAAGGCTTAGTTTGACACACTAAACGCATTTAAATACATAATTCGAGAAAAGTAAGATACTCACATTAATACCACTCCACACTTTAAGAATTATAGTTCCACACTCCTTTCCTACAGTTCCACAAAGTGTGGAGTACTCCACTCAATTTTAGGCCCTGGATTATTCTTACCCGTTGAGTATCGACAACTATTAATAAAAGCGGGATTTTCCCTTTAAATATCATATGAATCATATTAACTTATCTTCCGGAAGGAAAACGAGATATTTGAAGGTTTGAACTATTCCTGGGGAAAAATATTATGTAAACTTGGGACTATCCTGACTCAATCGGGACGTCTGGCAACCCTAATAACGGCGCATGTAAAATGAAATTCTGGTTAACGACACGTATATTTTTTTAATCAACTATAATACTCTCCGTCACACTTTGTCTGCAAAACTTGATAATTCTTCTTGATTTAAGAGTTATATTTTGCTGTTAACAGTAAGCTTTGTCTCCGGAAGGACTCAAGAACTGTTTAAGCAGAGGCGGCCGGCTTTAGGTAATTCGCCGCCCCGTGCAGTGGCATCATTTTACCGCCCTTCCGTCTTTCTCCAGAAAGAAGAAATCTTGAAAACCACGATTTTAAGTATGCTACCACATCATGAACAACGAAGGGGAGGGAAAAGGCATTCGCTCTCAGAAAGGCCTAAACACTATAAATACAATCTTGTCCTGTTTTTATCCTTTAAACTAGCAGCGTTCACCCCGCTTCGCTGCGGTCACCCCGGAACGCAATAAACGTTGTTACTTAGATAATTTTTACTTTTTCGCTTTCAAGTGATATGATAAAAACCATAGAAGATTGCATTAAATGTTAACATTATATCGCCTGTCATTTATGTTAACCCGCCCCGCTTCGCTGCGGTCACCCCGGAACGCAATAAACTTTGTTACTTAGATAATTTTTACTTTTTCGCTTTCAAATGATTGCAGTAAATGTTAACATTATAGCGCCTGTCATTTATGTTAACCCGCCGAGTGACACGGTCATGCGGGTTGCATATAAATACGTTTATTTTTACCTATGATGATCTAACAAAGGATTTGTACGTTATGGACACTTGAATGGTCAATTATCTCAAGACACTGGTAATTAAAAATTAAAGTGATATGATAAAAACCATCTAGGGTCCAAATCCTAATAACCCCCCAAAAATAAAAGAAATTGGTTCAGCCGTATTAGCGTGATGAGGGAACAAAGGATTTGTACGTTCTCTTTTATATATATAGAAGATAATAATCTGTTATGTTAGTGAACGATAAAGCAAATACACCTGTAGAGGAAAGATGGTAATCCTTTTTATAGAATTCAATATTGAGCTTCAATCTGAAATATCAGTTTGCAATTTCAGTGCATCTAGCTCTTTTGTCTTGATTTCTTGATTTTCCTTCTACATCTGTTAAAAAGTTTTTTCTTTAAAAAAAATTGTTTCCACCTTCAATGCTAAGGAACTTGTTTGTGACAAAGACTAGTTTTTATATCAAAACAGTGATAACTAACTAAATGGAACTGTTCGAGAACTGAGTTCTTGTATTTGACAATAATCAAGTAATTCATGGCGGGATGTGTTTAACCATTTGTTTTAGCCATGTCCATGTGACCTTAAACTAATGCGACCTAAATATGATTTATGAATGTAATATTCAAATAAAGGTCAGCTGAATAAATTTAACTACCATTATCATGAAGTCTGTTTTCAACAAGGAATATTAATTTTAAATAACAGTTATGCCGAAATTTGCCACCCTGTGCCATGTGTTGCACATTATGATAGAGCCGATCCTGAATCTAAGATATCATTACTAAAGACGAGAACAAAATAAATTCTGAATAAATTATACGGTATAATTATAGGTCTACAAATTACATGCTAATACTTACTCCTGCAGTTCCTAGACCAATTAACGGCATTTGTAATCCATTGTTCAAAGGCACATACACATTTTTGTGAGCCATTTTCTGCAAGTATTGGAACTCTCAATCCGAAGCGAAAGCGGTATTATATCAGAGTGAGTCGTAAAAGTTCGCTGCAAGGTTAACAGAAGAACGTTAAGTGCATGGTGACGAGATTATCTGTAGACACTTATCAATACATTTTTTAAAATACAGAAAAGTAATGACCTCAAGATAATTTTACTTTAGTTACGATGAATGATGAATTTTTCGGTTTTCTATCACTATAACCCTTAAGATAACATTTAAGTATGTAAATATTTAGAATGATAACATGAAAAGATAATTTGACTTAAATAATAATTGGTTTTCTCGTTTTAATTTAAAACATATCACTTGTACTGAATACCTGATAATGGAGACATATAAATCTCTAGCTACAGTCTACAGTTTTCAGTATACTTGAACGGAATTTTCATATTTGCATACAGGAACTCCGATTTTGTGTATTATACTCTACGGGAGAGGAACATGGACACAACGTTAAATTGATGACAAAAGACTGGAGGCTTTCGATTTGATTGTGAGTTTAGCGTCCCTTTCAACAGCGAGGCTGTATAAGACGTTGACGACCAGCTTAATGTGGGATCCGAACCCCATGAGCTTCCTCGGGAATCGAACACAGGTCTCCCACACCAAAAGCGAGTACGCTAACCACTTAGCCATGAGGTAGCTCTGGAGGTTTCCGAAATGTAAGTGCTGAGAAGAATGAAAAATAGCTGGGTTGATCGGAAAAAAGAATGAGGAGGTGTTATTAATAATAAGGAAATCTGTCAATTTTAGATATAATTTTTAAAAAGGAAGAGAAATGGGTTGAGACATTAACTGGGAGGAACTGTATCTTGAGAGATGTGATAGAAAGTAAGTTGGCAGGAAAAAGGGGGAGCGGAAGAGACTACAGTTGATGAACAGTACAGTAGAGCGTCGATTATCCGAACGTCGGTCACCGCTTAACCGAACTGTGTACTCGCTCGCACCTGTTACTCTCCCACCCTACCGTCCATCATCCCCCTCACTCCCAAACCAAGTTTCCCACAGTAGTCGCCGCACTGAGCCACCGCTGGCGAAACATTGCTTCTAATGGGGCCTTCATAAGGCGCTGCTGACCGGCCAAGCCGCCAGTCGCTGTGTTTCAACAATCAGCACTTCTGTCGGTCTGTCAACAATCAGCCTACTAAAGTTGCCTTTGTACGTTACTTTGTAATACTTAAAGATATGCCTGTTTTTATGAATAAATTTACTGTACAGTACTTCTTTTTGGCAAATAAACATGTACAGTTCGATTATCCGAACAAACCAGTTTTCCGAACACCCATGTTCACCAATTACTTCGGATAATCGACGCTCTACTGTATTAAACTAGAAAATTCGTATATGAAGACGAAGAGGCCAACTGACAACAACGGTAACAGTAATACAAAAGTTTCTCAGTTTGCGACAAGTGTCATGCCAAAAATGACCGATGATGATGGTCATGATGAGTTATATCGAATTACTGACAAATGTGCTGTTATCATACACATAATTATAATGAAGTATAACACAAGAAAATATGAAATATTTCAGTTTAACGTCCCACGATTATGATCTTTAGGATAATGAGGACGATGATTAAGGCAAGTGAATTATGATGGAAGAATTGACGGAATGAGAATGTGGGAGGAAACAGGAGTACTCCCAGAAAACCCACGGACACGATGTCAACCAGAAACTTATTTGGCCGAACATCTAACGAGGGACCCAACGCACCAAAGGTAAGCGCTCTACCACTTAGCCACCATGTCCCCCCGTGTAACACAAGAAATATGGTTCGTATTAAAATAAATAATAATTTATTATTATTATTATTATTATTATTATTATTATTATTATTATTATTATTATTATTATTATTATTATTATTATTATTATTATTATTACTGACCATTACTTAATTTCCACCTATTCCTTGTGCTATCCATTGTTGAAATTTAGAAACGACGATATGGTAAATTTCTTTGCCAGTGGTTAGCTGTTATTTAACAGAAATTCTAATTATAAATTTGAAATTGATAATGTACAGTTTTGTTCCAAGAAAACTCTTATTAGTCATCTCCCTGTATTATTATTTATAGATGGATTTAAATCAAATAAATGAGTACTTACTAGACGAGGTAGACACAATAGAATACCGTTGAACCACTGACTGAGGCTGTGATTGTTGAAAGATTCTTCGAATTCTCAGAATAAAAAAGGGGGATTACTCCCTTCTCCCATGTAGCAAAATTTCGTAGTTACGTTAGCAATGAAAATCTACTTTAGTCAATTGACATTTTTCGCGAACCTAAATAATTTCTTATATTTGGTTGATGGAATATTACCTTTAAAGTAACTGATTCATACTAGCTTTGCTATATATAAGAGCTTACAATAAAATACAAATGCTGAGCAAAGCAACGTTTTATTATAAAATTAGTTGAATATACCCATGCTTCGCACGGGGGCTGTATTTGGAAATCAACGCCTGTGGGTGTACCACCATTGATCTCAGCGACCGCGAAAACTATGGATTTGACACTAATATCGGTCATTTTGGGCTATTTTTTTTTTACATGTCTCGGAATCCCCCGTCCCCCGCTGACTCCCGGCCCGCATGCAATTGTAACTAAATTTGCAAGTCATCGCTAATGGAAGTGTCACCATTGATTTCAGCGACCGCGAAAACTATGGATTTGACACTAATATCGGTCATTTTGGATTACTTTTACATATCTCGGTATTTCAACCCCCCCCCCCGGTTACCCCCGACCCGGAGCCGAATAGCGTGAATTTGGAAGTTAATGCGATCGGAGTTTCACCATTGATATCAGCGACCGCGAAAACTATGAATTCGACACTTATATCGGTCATTTTCTACTACTTTTACATATCCCGGTAAACGCCCTTCTTTTACATGCCCCCCTGGTTCGAATTTTGACAAAAACGTTTAACTCTGGTAATGCGAGCCTGAACTAAGGTATTCGTGTCTAAAATTTGGTAACTCACGATCAATTTGTCTGGTTTCCAAGTCGGTTCCGGTAAACGCCCCCCTGGTTCGAAATTTGAAAAAAGGGCTTCGTCTTGTTCTGGGGTCTGGGCCAAGGTAAACCTGACCAAAATTTGGTAACTCTCGGTCCATTCTTGTGGTCCCAGGCCGCACACAGCCAGCCAGCCAGACAGACAGACAAACACACAAACAAACTCTTTATTTTATTATTTTATAATAAAACGTTGCTTTGTTCAACATTTGTATTTTAGTGTAAGTTATGCCTTTAAAGGTGAGAGCGATGGTCAGTTCTTTTCTTTTCTTTCTTTCTTACTTTCTTTCTTTCTTTCTTTCTTTCTCTCTCTCTTTAACAAAACTATGCGAATTAGTAAGTTAAGAAGAAGTAAAGCTACAGTTGCAAGATTATCATAACCATAGGTATCCTGTCAGTGACTATAAACCGAGAACAGATCCTCAGCTAAGCCCAACACTTCTCTGTTTTCATACTGTTAATCAATTCGTATAACTTCTTTCTCCCTGTTTTCTTTTTCCTTCCACTTACTATCTATATCATGTGCTTTGGAATACATTTTTTTAGAAGTCAATGTTTTGACCAATTTATCTCTCTGTTTCTAGTTTTACCTAATATTACTCTTTCCTTCTCTTTTATTTCTAATATTTCCTAATTAATTTTCGTTTAATCTAGTTAATTTTTCGCATTCTTCCCAACACCCACCAGTTAGTAATATTCCCCACCCAGTTAGTAGGGTATAATAATTTTGGGTTACATCTCATTAACTATACTGTGTGTTCTCATCGTGTTATTGTAATAATAAAAACCTTGATGAGATTCCGACAAAAGCTCATGTTGTTCGGATTCCACGTTAGAGTATAGGTCCACGTCTTATATAGGCTCGTAGCTGAAAAGGATGACAGAGCTCAGATCAGTGAAACACCCATTGGTTGATATATGCCTTATTTTTGGAGATTTTTCACCCCGTTAAACGCTAATAACATTGTATGGTCAACGCCAAAAGTTCTTTCCGTTTGGGTAAAAGTTATTTTGGAAATAACTGTGGTATGGCTGAAACGTATAACGGTGGCATACCTGAAACGTATAGCGCTGGTATGGCTGGAACGTACAGAAAATTACATTCTTTTAATTTACTGAAAACTGTACTCAAGTTCTCATTTCATTTGGAAGTTACTTACGAAATTAATTCCATCAAAAGGAAGTGGCTAGCACGCTTGACTTCGGTTTGCGTGTTCCCGGATTCGATTCAAGGTGGGGGTATAGTTGAAAAACCGAAGTGGTTCGAATTCCACTATAATCAGAGGTCCACGTCCCCTATAATTGTAGGCCGTTAAACCAAACTATAACGGAAAGAACTTTTGTCGCTGACTGTACAATTTAACTATATGTTTTAAAATTATGCTTTAAAATTGATTTATGTTTTAAAATTATGCTTTTTAAAATTAGTTTTATCTGAATCCTTAGATAAACAAAATCGTGTTCATGGTTACAGTCATAGTGGTTGTTGTAATTTGTTGTTCATTTATTGTGTCTATGTGTATGTGCTTTTGGATAGCTTTACTAATTAGGAGCACAAACTTCCGTAGTACCAAATTTACATTAACATATATATATATGAAATCACGCTTCTATTACCTCTGAACAATTCTACATACTTCAATATCGTGCATGGTATATCTTGTATTTAGAGCTATTATCCGGAGAATACTGAATGATTTTTTCCTCCAATTTGCAAGTGTTTCGAATTAAACCTCGAAACGACTGAGAGTATTTACATAGACGTCTTGCTTTGTAGTTCCATGAATACACAGTAAGTTACCTATAAGTACGAAAGCGATATACATCTCAATACATACAAGTGACCTTTCGTCGTACTTCACAGAAGTATATAAATGCTTGTACTATCTGTTACGAAAGCAAATTGCATTTTTTTCATGGGATAGTATCTTCTGCCCTTTCAAGCAGTGGAAAATATGAGAAAAACAGTTCGCTTAATAATGTAATTCTCCTTATTAAAACTTTTAAAGCTGTGAATCCTAGTAAAATAACAAAATAAATAATGTTTGAAAATGCAGTTTACATAATACATAACACAAATAGTGCAACCAAACAAGGAAAACAGAAATAAAAACTGTTATATGGTAAGTCCCACACAACAGAAACATAAAAATCACTATACAGTATATGGTATTGTGGGTAACGTTCTTACCTACCAATGAGCTGGCCCATGTTCTAATCTTCAAGAACACCTCTTCTTTTCATTTCCTCAAACGAACAACTATTTAATGTAAATTAGAGTATTAGATATGGTTTCATTGTGTTAGATCTTTTTTTTATTATTATTATTTTTCTATGGTAATAATATAAGGCTATAAGTACGATTTTAGATGAAAAGTAAGGGTGTTCTAGATTTTTAAATTAATAAAATATAGAAATAAGCTTACATTCGAAATTAAATATACACGTAATTGATACTAAAGTAGCAAGTGTCTACTAATTGACTCAATCAGCATTTGTGTCTGTGTCCGTTCGTCTGTTTGTTTCACCATAACTCTCGTTAAATTTATCCGATTTTAATGAAACTTGGTATATGTCTTCTTCCAATCTTTGAAAATAAACTTACTGTTTGACGTTGAAAGAATCTTTCTAAACTAAGAGGCTAAAAGGGATTAAAATTCTCCCCATGTTGCAAGTTTTCACATACGAAAAATCATTTTCTGGTAGGAACTACGTAAATATGATTTGAACTTGATAAAATGTAGTGCATACTTTCTTTAGGGTATCCCAAACATTCCAAATTGTTGCGGTTGAAACCGATCAAGGATAAGTTGATAAAAGATTAAGTCTCCAAAACTTCGAAGTTTCATTGTTGAAATAATATTACACTAAAAAATTATTTTTCTTTGATAACTTTACAACAATGATTCGATTTTGATGTAATATGGCGTATACTTTAATTTAAGCTTCCCAATCCACTGCATGGGGTTAAAACCTGTCACGAATTTAAACGTGATTTCCCAAAGAAATATATAAGATTATCTATATAAAATTGATTTTGTAGCAATATAGCACATTTGAGATTTTCAACGATTCCCTCTGGATACAGTTAAAATCAGTAAAAAATGTGGACTATCGGATGCATGTATTTAAGGCTTTCTAGTCATTCTCCAACGTTTGGGTATAGAATCAGTCAAGGATAAAGAAATGAATTTAACTCCCTCTCTGCAGCTTAAAAACAGAGTTGTAAATGAGTGCCGCTGACTTGAGAGCGCTCGTTTTCCGTGAGTTCTATCATGAGATAACTCATTTTCAAAAATGTGAGCGTGAGTCGAGTTTAACTCGAAATATAGGTGAGTTTGAGCAACCTCAAACTAAGCTCAAGTTCATGTTCAACACTGGATCTTGTTATTTTCACAAAAATAATGTAATCGTCTATTTGTACATTTGCTGTTGTCCGAGAAGAGACTTTAATTACTGATTTGTCATAGACCAAATGATGCAGGTTAGGAAGGTTAGCACTAGAAATATCTCAAAGTGAGTGGAAGTTAATTTATTTCAAGTGATATTTGTTTACTTGACAGAATTTATCGTACTCTTTTAATATTTATCCAAAATTATAACACGAAAGTTATGTGCGAACCAAAGATAGAGAAAATATTATGTATAATTAGTAGGTTATTTTACTTGTAAAGAAATCAACAGAAATAAAGATTGTTGTAACCTACCAGTTTTGTGAAAGAAAAAATCATCTTAGTGTTTTTAAAAATTATTTTTTTTTAATTTCTCCATGTAATAACAAATTGTAAGTCGTAGGGTCAAATTATTGACATTTTTCCCTTTCTTTTCTCTCCTTTGTAAACTTGATGATTTTGGTGGGGTGGGGAGCATGGTAGCTCAGTAGCAGAGAGCTTAACTCTGTTGCGTGGGGTCCCTGGTTCGATTCCCGGCTAAGTAAGATTTTGGTGGATATGTCGTGTCTGTGTGCTTTCTCGCGATAATCCCGTTTCCTCCCAGAATGTCATTCTACCAATTCTTCCGTCATCATTTACTTGCTCTCATGATCCGTCTACTTTAGCCTAAAGGGCATAATCATGGACATTAAACTGGAAAATTTAATCTAATTTTTAAAGCTTTTTAGCATTAAGCATTAATAATTCTGTATTAAATTAGCTTTTTTTTGCAAGAAATAAATTATACGTAAGTCAGTTGTTGTTTTTTTGTTTTTTTTTTAAATTTCTACTCTCGAGAGACGATAGGAGAGAAAAATGTAAGGTGTCTGTGGAAAAGTCAAATTCGAGATATTAACTAATTTACACGTTTCATAACCCCCTACAAGCCGAATAATTGCTTTTAGAATGGTCATCTGTCTGTTCGTTTGTCTTGATATAGGTACATTTGTCTAGAGGCCATATTGTTCAACGTATCCACACCAAATTTGAAAGATAAGCTTTTTAAATACTAATGTAAGATTTCTCATTAAGGTCTTTTGACTTTTCCTCTTCCTCCTCCGAACATTGTAGTTTACTCAAGAATGTAAATAAAAAAATACGATTTTGTCCCCCCCCCCAAAAAAAAAATACGCGCTAACAATCTTGTTTATATTTCATACATTAATATTTTATTAACACCCTCAACTGCGGTGTAAGGATTTTTCTGGAAAATAGGGGCCACGGTGGCTCAGTGGTAGAACGTTCACCTCTGATGCATGGGGTCCCTGGTTTGATACCAGCTCACACCAAATGGACTTTGTGGTGGACAAACACCGTGTGTGTGGGTTTTATCGGAGTTCTCGTGTTTCCTACCAGCTTCTTCATTCCACCATTTAATTCATTTCTCATCATCACCTTCTCCTTTAGCCTAGCCAGCAAAAGCGTGGGACGTAAAACTTAAAGGATTTCATTTTTTGTGGAAAATTTCCAGAAGTGATGTTGGCTGTGAGTTATTTTCAGATGATTTTCTCAAAATGGCTGAGGCAATTTTGCTCATGTTTCATAAATAAATATAAATTCATGATCTGACAGTATATCAACTCATTTGTCCTGGAAAAATTCATAAGGGATAGCTTAATCTTGGGACGAGTTTTTCCAAAGATTTGCTTGTAAATGATTCAGATTTTTTTTCATATTTCGTAAATAAATATTCCATTAAGAACCTATCAAAATGGCGTGACTCATGTATCCTTTAAAACTCCACAACGCGTAGTTTATTTTGGGTGGGATGAGTTTTTCCAAGACGATTTTTTCAAAAATGACTGAGGCGATTTTATTCATAATTCATAAATTCTACAGTATAATTAGAGCTTAACGAAACCGAAAGTGAGACATGAAAATGTATCAATAGATATATTTTATTGAACTTATTTATGCATGAGCGGAAAATGCATGCGTAGTTTCCGAGGAAATGGAGAAAAACTATAATTAATCTGTGAACCTAAAAGCTGAAGCTTTACGACAACCGTTCCACTTATTGATATAAAACTGATCTTGAATTATATTCTCATTAAGGTCTTCATTATAATGTTAGGAAGACAACAACATAGTATGATTAATGAGATATACCCTAATATTATCATAAAATCTAAAATTTTAATTTCTGATACCACTCGTGCGATTATGTTGATAGTTTGGCATAGATCTGAATAATATCTCCAGAAAAATCGAGAATGGGTAGTTTAATTTTGGGCTGAATTTTCTTCGTGTGAAGTTTTCTGAGAATGTCCTATAATTTTGTTTCATAAATAAATGTCTCAGTAATAACTGCAGTTTCATTTGATTTAGTTTAAGAAATTGGAGCGAGAAAGTTCAGTGCGCTAGTCGCTGCTTTTCACTTTTTAAGTTTTTTCTTGCTTTTTAATGCATTTGCGTAGTGGACGTCTTACAAGCCGATGCTTGTAGGTTTTTAAAATTTTCTTTTAACTTAATACACTGGATAAGGTTTTTGAAACTTTAACCATCAATTTGTTAAATTAACACTCATTGTGTAAGCATATCAATAAGGTATGTATTTTATTTTTAAAACTAATAGGTTGTATTTTCGAGGTTTTAAGGTTTACTAACAATTTATTCTTGTGGGACAAGAAAATAAATAATACATTTAATATTATATTTGCAGAAATCGAACATTTTCTTTACAATGAGAATTTAATTTTCTGTTAGTCTTTGCAAGCTGGTTTTACTTACTTCACGCTTTAGTGTTCCTCCTCCTCCATCCTTCTTCCTCCATTGCAGACATTATTCCTGTGGCAAGAGGCAAACAAATGTTTCTATGCAAATGTTTGAAGTTTTTTCTATTCTTACATTGGCTGCCCATTACATCCGAAAAGTTAATAATGAGCGTATAAAGACATTGTTCTACCTATTGTACTTATTCTTAATGGATAAATGTAAAGTGAGCATAGTGGGGTTGAGTGAAGTGATATGGTCAGGAAAAGGTGAGATTGTATAGGGAAACTCGCTAAAGCTCGCTGGGGGCTCCGCCCCCAGACCCCCGGTCATAGCTTTGACATAAGGTGTCAAGTTCTAGAAAACGATTCCTTGAGGAATTCACTTCCCTTTACAGCACACACCTGTTACCAACACATACTTCAATTGAACCGGTATTATTGATTCCATTTAACTTTGGACAGCAAACACACAATTTATAAGAAAGAACTCTATTACTACTTCTATTCTGGCAATCATGTACATGGCTAATTATATACACTTTGGGCACATCTATACATGTTAGAGACAATAACAGAATGTATTTTCTGAAACATAAACAGCGGAAACTGTCTTGCAATAGCCTACCAATTAAACCTTTCATTTTCCGAAAACACTCACTGTTTACAAATGTGAATTTTTCCACTCTTCTAAATATTATGTTTTGCAGTGTAATTTAGTACGTAAATGTATTATAATAGTGTCCCTGTTGTTAATTGTACATATTACCTGCACTAAAAGTAATTCACATCTGTGATATAAGAGTGCGAAAATATTTCAGGCTTCCTGCATATTTATTCTTGTATTTACAATGAAGACTACAATTTACTAGGTAATTTACAAATATGAATATTGTTGGAAATTATTTATTTTTTTTTCATAGCATTTGAGTGAACACTACTTTTGTACTGTAATGTAGTACAGTGGATTATAATGGAAACCTTGGGCATAGTTGTACATATTACCTGCAGCAAGACTTTTTCAAATATTTCATATTTACTGGACAATTTCTTGCAGTCAACCTGTATCTCTCGTCTTGTATTTTCAATAAAGACTACAATTTGTAGGTAATTTATAAAAATGAATTTTGTTAAGGCTTTTTAAACATTAGTTCATAACATTTGATTCAACACTAGTTTTTGCAGTGTAACGTAGTACATCTTATTATAATGGTGTCCTTTGGTAAAAAATGTACTTACTGGGCAGCAAGACTTCTTGAAATGTTTATATACACTGGGCAATTACATAGAGTCTTCGTGTATCTTTACTCTCATATTTTCAATGAAGACGATTATTAACTAATTAATTTAGAATATAAATATTATTGGAGGCTTTTGAAAATTTGCTTATAGCACTTTAAGCAAACCACTATTTGCGTAGTAGTATAACAGTGTATTAGAATGGTGTCTTTCTCATTTCTTATTACAATTAAATAACAAGACATCATTTCCTTAATGATACTAAAAAACACATATATAAACCGATTACTATTCCGATTTTAGAGGTATAATTCCCCACAGATGCCGGCCGCAACGTACCAGTATTATGTGAGCAGTAAGAACGAAGTCGAAAATCTAAGGAAATCGGTAGTGTAGGGGATTGACGTGAGCCTACTGGACAGGAGACCTGGGTTCGATTCCTAACAATCTTTTTCTCACTTTTTCTTTCTTTGAAAGTTTATTTTTACAGCACATATTGTTTGCCTATAAGGTTGAGTCTATTATAAAACGCATTTCACTCCAACCGGTCCTGTAAACAAAGTACTGAACCGAAAAAGAAACTTTTCCACGTATCCCATATATTATAACTATATACGCTACCAACGAGAAAATTGTCAAAAGGTGCGTATATATATATATATATATATATATATATATATATATATATATATATATATATATATATATATATATATATATATATATATATGCGTGTGTTTGTGTGTGTGTGTGTGTGTATTTCCTTAAAAGTTATAATCTTATACTTTTTCAGTTGTGGTATAGACTTCAAACTTGGTATACGCATCTATCTAAACGACCAGTATAAACAGGGAGATTGTTTGCAATTATTTCCGGTTCGAAGCACACACTATCCTCGCGAGACAAATGTATTTTTGTCTCGTCTGTATACTATATCGTGGAAATGATGCTTAATGTTTTTTTCCAAAATGTTTTTGGGGGGTACACTGCCCCCTTGGGGCTCTTAGAGTGCCCCCGCAGGAGACCAAATAATACGTGTATAATAGAATAATAAATAGAATACTATGAGCAGTGCCCCTGGAAATACTAACTGTGATCCTCAGGAACATTGTTTCTGAAAGAAACACTGGTGTTGCCCCATCTCTAAAGCTACATATGTTTCTTTCTAAATAGTTGAGTATCGTCTCGAAGCTTCACACGAACATACTGCCTAGTTCCGAGACGATATCAACAAGTAGTGTATAAATATATTATTTTCGTCTTTGTCTGTAATAACGAAAATATTTTGTTCACGCAATGCCAACAGAAACTATTTTGATAAAACGAAGCAACGTGATAAAAAAAACGTAAGATTAAACAAGGTTCGGCGGGGAATCGAACCCAGACCTGCTACTCAGAAAGCAGACACTTTACCGCGGAGCTAACTTACTACGTTGAATTCTGTTTGATTTATTCTCCTCAATATACCACATAAGAGTCCAAATGAAGGCAATTCAAAAATATGGCAATTTTGCATTCAAGATGGCGACCTTTCCAATGATTTGTTTTTTCACTTAAACTAAACTACGTCCTTAATAACATAGCGAAACCTGGCTTACCTACCAAGAGCACAACTTACAATTTTCATGGTTACAAATTTTTGAGCCACCATTTTGAATCGAAGATGACGACTTTTCCAACATGTCGGAATTTTCCCCTCACATGAGTTGTAATCTACACACTTGAACGCAATTTCGTGATTCCACCATATCTACAAGTTGTGTAGAATTAGACGCCCCCTTATAACATTCCTAGAACTTTCTTACACCGAACATGACTATTTTTTTCAAGTTTAAGGGCGGATTCGCAAATTACGCATCAGAATAAACATCACCTCGAAATTTCAACGTCCTACATACAGCCATTACAAATTTCACATTTTTTCGATTTGCGCCGCGAAACGAAAACGAATTTTAATGCTCTTTTTTCTATCATAAACTATGTTCCTAGCTTCACTGCCTGACAAAATATGACGTTCCTATGGTGTGCGGAAGAACTCTAAAAACCAGCATTTCGAAACGACGAAAAATTTCGACACTGCATTCACAAGGAAAATGTCGCCTTTTTCGTGATATCGGAATTTTCCCATTACCCACATCCCATGACGAACAAGTATGCAAAATTAGGTGTTTGTATGTTTTGTGGAAGTATGCGAACAATTAAGTGTGTTTCCGATTATAGAGGTATATAATTCCCCACAGATGCCGGCCGCAACGTACCAGTATTATGTGAGCAGTAAGAACGAAGTCGAAAATCTAAGGAAATCGGTAGTGTAGGGGATTGACGTGAGCCTACTGGACAGGAGACCTGGGTTCGATTCCTAACAATCTTTTTCGCACTTTTTCTTTCTTTGAAAGTTTATTTTTATAGCACATATTGTTTGCCTATAAGGTTGAGTCTATTATAAAACGCATTTCACTCCAACCGGTCCTGTAAACAAAGTACTGAACCGAAAAAGAAACTTTTCCACGTATCCCATATATTATAACTATATACGCTGCCAACGAGAAAATTGTCAAAAGGTGCGTATATATATATATATATATATATATATATATATATATATATATATATATATATATGCGTGTGTGTGTGTGTGTGTGTGTGTGTGTGTGTGTGTGTGTGTGTGTGTGTGTATTTCCTTAAAAGTTATGATCTTATACTTTTTCAGTTGTGGTATAGACTTCAAACTTGGTATACGCATCTATCTAAACGACCAGTATAAACAGGGAGATTGTTTGCAATTATTTCCGGTTCGAAGCACACACTATCCTCGCGAGACAAATGTATTTTTGTCTCGTCTGTATACTATATCGTGGAAATGATGCTTAATGTTTTTTTCCAAAATGTTTTTGGGGGGTACACTGCCCCCTTGGGGCTCTTAGAGTGCCCCCGCAGGAGACCAAATAATACGTGTATAATAGAATAATAAATAGAATACTATGAGCAGTGCCCCTGGAAATACTAACTGTGATCCTCAGAAACATTGTTTCTGAAAGAAACACTGGTGTTGCCCCATCTCTAAAGCTACATATGTTTCTTTCTAAATAGTTGAGTATCGTCTCGAAGCTTCACACGAACATACTGCCTAGTTCCGAGACGATATCAACAAGTAGTGTATAAATATATTATTTTCGTCTATGTGTGTAATAACGAAAATATTTTGTTCACGCAATGCCAACAGAAACTATTTTGATAAAACGAAGCAACGTGATAAAAAAAACGTAAGATCAAACAAGGTTCGGCGGGGAATCGAACCCAGACCTGCTACTCAGAAAGCAGACACTTTACCGCGGAGCTAACTTACTACGTTGAATTCTGTTTGATTTATTCTTCTCAATATACCACATAAGAGTCCAAATGAAGGCAATTCAAAAATATGGCAATTTTGCATTCAAGATGGCGACTTCTCCAATGATTTGTTTCTTCACTTAAACTGAACTACGTCCTTAATAACATAGCGAAACCTGGCTTACCTACCAAGAGCACAACATACAATTTTCATGGTTACAAATTTTTGAGGCACCATTTTGAATCGAAGATGACGACTTTTCCAACATGTCGGAATTTTCCCCTCACATGCGTTGTAATCTACACACTTGAACGCAATTTCGTGATTCCACCATATCTACAAGTTGTGTAGAATTAGACGCCCCCTTATAACATTGCTAGCACTTTCTTACACCGAACATGACTATTTTTTTCAAGTTTAAGGGCGGATTCGCAAATTACGTATCAGAATAAACATCACCTCGAAATTTCAACGTCCTACATACAGCCATTACAAATTTCACATTTTTTCGATTTGCGCCGCGAAACGAAAACGAATTTTAATGCTCTTTTTTCTATCATAAACTATGTTCCTAGCTTCACTGCCTGACAAAATATGACGTTCCTATGGTGTGCGGAAGTACTCTAAAAACCAGCATTTCGAAACGACGAAAAATTTCGACACTGCATTCACAAGGAAAATGTCGCCTTTTTCGTGATATCGGAATTTTCCCATTACCCACATCCCATGACGAACAAGTATGCAAAATTAGGTGTTTGTATGTTTTGTGGAAGTATGCGAACAATTAAGTGTGTTTCCGATTATAGAGGTATATAATTCCCCACAGATGCCGGCCGCAACGTACCAGTATTATGTGAGCAGTAAGAACGAAGTCGAAAATCTAAGGAAATCAGTAGTGTAGGGGATTGACGTGAGCCTACTGGACAGGAGACCTGGGTTCGATTTCTAACAATCTTTTTCTCACTTTTTCTTTCTTTGAAAGTTTATTTTTATAGCACATATTGTTTGCCTATAAGGTTGAGTCTATTATAAAACGCATTTCACTCCAACCGGTCCTGTAAACAAAGTACTGAACCGAAAAAGAAACTTTTCCACGTATCCCATATATTATAACTATATACGCTGCCAACGAGAAAATTGTCAAAAGGTGCGTATATATATATATATATATATATATATATATATATATATATATATATATATATATATATATATATATATATATATGCGTGTGTGTGTGTGTGTGTGTGTATTTCCTTAAAAGTTATAATCTTATACTTTTTCAGTTGTGGTATAGACTTCAAACTTGGTATACGCATCTATCTAAACGACCAGTATAAACAGGGAGATTGTTTGCAATTATTTCCGGTTCGAAGCACACACTATCCTCGCGAGACAAATGTATTTTTGTCTCGTCTGTATACTATATCGTGGAAATGATGCTTAATGTTTTTTTCCAAAATGTTTTTGGGGGGTACACTGCCCCCTTGGGGCTCTTAGAGTGCCCCCGCAGGAGACCAAATAATACGTGTATAATAGAATAATAAATAGAATACTATGAGCAGTGCCCCTGGAAATACTAACTGTGATCCTCAGAAACATTGTTTCTGAAAGAAACACTGGTGTTGCCCCATCTCTAAAGCTACATATGTTTCTTTCTAAATAGTTGAGTATCGTCTCGAAGCTTCACACGAACATACTGCCTAGTTCCGAGACGATATCAACAAGTAGTGTATAAATATATTATTTTCGTCTATGTGTGTAATAACGAAAATATTTTGTTCACGCAATGCCAACAGAAACTATTTTGATAAAACGAAGCAACGTGATAAAAAAAACGTAAGATCAAACAAGGTTCGGCGGGGAATCGAACTCAGACCTGCTACTCAGAAAGCAGACACTTTACCGCGGAGCTAACTTACTACGTTGAATTCTGTTTGATTTATTCTCCTCAATATACCACATAAGAGTCCAAATGAAGGCAATTCAAAAATATGGCAATTTTGCATTCAAGATGGCGACCTTTCCAATGATTTGTTTTTTCACTTAAACTAAACTACGTCCTTAATAACATAGCGAAACCTGGCTTACCTACCAAGAGCACAACTTACAATTTTCATGGTTACAAATTTTTGAGCCACCATTTTGAATCGAAGATGACGACTTTTCCAACATGTCGGAATTTTCCCCTCACATGAGTTGTAATCTACACACTTGAACGCAATTTCGTGATTCCACCATATCTACAAGTTGTGTAGAATTAGACGCCCCCTTATAACATTCCTAGAACTTTCTTACACCGAACATGACTATTTTTTTCAAGTTTAAGGGCGGATTCGCAAATTACGCATCAGAATAAACATCACCTCGAAATTTCAACGTCCTACATACAGCCATTACAAATTTCACATTTTTTCGATTTGCGCCGCGAAACGAAAACGAATTTTAATGCTCTTTTTTCTATCATAAACTATGTTCCTAGCTTCACTGCCTGACAAAATATGACGTTCCTATGGTGTGCGGAAGAACTCTAAAAACCAGCATTTCGAAACGACGAAAAATTTCGACACTGCATTCACAAGGAAAATGTCGCCTTTTTCGTGATATCGGAATTTTCCCATTACCCACATCCCATGACGAACAAGTATGCAAAATTAGGTGTTTGTATGTTTTGTGGAAGTATGCGAACAATTAAGTGTGTTTCCGATTATAGAGGTATATAATTCCCCACAGATGCCGGCCGCAACGTACCAGTATTATGTGAGCAGTAAGAACGAAGTCGAAAATCTAAGGAAATCGGTAGTGTAGGGGATTGACGTGAGCCTACTGGACAGGAGACCTGGGTTCGATTCCTAACAATCTTTTTCTCACTTTTTCTTTCTTTGAAAGTTTATTTTTATAGCACATATTGTTTGCCTATAAGGTTGAGTCTATTATAAAACGCATTTCACTCCAACCGGTCCTGTAAACAAAGTACTGAACCGAAAAAGAAACTTTTCCACGTATCCCATATATTATAACTATATACGCTGCCAACGAGAAAATTGTCAAAAGGTGCGTATATATATATATATGCGTGTGTGTGTGTGTGTGTGTGTGTGTATTTCCTTAAAAGTTATGATCTTATACTTTTTCAGTTGTGGTATAGACTTCAAACTTGGTATACGCATCTATCTAAACGACCAGTATAAACAGGGAGATTGTTTGCAATTATTTCCGGTTCGAAGCACACACTATCCTCGCGAGACAAATGTATTTTTGTCTCGTCTGTATACTATATCGTGGAAATGATGCTTAATGTTTTTTTTTCAAAATGTTTTTGGGGGGTACACTGTCCCCTTGGGGCTCTTAGAGTGCCCCCGCAGGAGACCAAATAATACGTGTATAATAGAATAATAAATAGAATACTATGAGCAGTGCCCCTGGAAATACTAACTGTGATCCTCAGAAACATTGTTTCTGAAAGAAACACTGGTGTTGGCCATCTCTAAAGCTACATATGTTTCTTTCTAAATAGTTGAGTATCGTCTCGAAGCTTCACACGAACATACTGCCTAGTTCCGAGACGATATCAACAAGTAGTGTATAAATATATTATTTTCGTCTATGTGTGTAATAACGAAAATATTTTGTTCACGCAATGCCAACAGAAACTATTTTGATAAAACGAAGCAACGTGATAAAAAAAAAACGTAAGATCAAACAAGGTTCGGCGGGGAATCGAACCCAGACCTGCTACTCAGAAAGCAGACACTTTACCGCGGAGCTAACTTACTACGTTGAATTCTGTTTGATTTATTCTTCTCAATATACCACATAAGAGTCCAAATGAAGGCAATTCAAAAATATGGCAATTTTGCATTCAAGATGGCGACTTCTCCAATGATTTGTTTCTTCACTTAAACTGAACTACGTCCTTAATAACATAGCGAAACCTGGCTTACCTACCAAGAGCACAACATACAATTTTCATGGTTACAAATTTTTGAGGCACCATTTTGAATCGAAGATGACGACTTTTCCAACATGTCGGAATTTTCCCCTCACATGCGTTGTAATCTACACACTTGAACGCAATTTCGTGATTCCACCATATCTACAAGTTGTGTAGAATTAGACGCCCCCTTATAACATTGCTAGCACTTTCTTACACCGAACATGACTATTTTTTTCAAGTTTAAGGGCGGATTCGCAAATTACGTATCAGAATAAACATCACCTCGAAATTTCAACGTCCTACATACAGCCATTACAAATTTCACATTTTTTCGATTTGCGCCGCGAAACGAAAACGAATTTTAATGCTCTTTTTTCTATCATAAACTATGTTCCTAGCTTCACTGCCTGACAAAATATGACGTTCCTATGGTGTGCGGAAGTACTCTAAAAACCAGCATTTCGAAACGACGAAAAATTTCGACACTGCATTCACAAGGAAAATGTCGCCTTTTTCGTGATATCGGAATTTTCCCATTACCCACATCCCATGACGAACAAGTATGCAAAATTAGGTGTTTGTATGTTTTGTGGAAGTATGCGAACAATTAAGTGTGTTTCCGATTATAGAGGTATATAATTCCCCACAGATGCCGGCCGCAACGTACCAGTATTATGTGAGCAGTAAGAACGAAGTCGAAAATCTAAGGAAATCAGTAGTGTAGGGGATTGACGTGAGCCTACTGGACAGGAGACCTGGGTTCGATTCCTAACAATCTTTTTCTCACTTTTTCTTTCTTTGAAAGTTTATTTTTATAGCACATATTGTTTGCCTATAAGGTTGAGTCTATTATAAAACGCATTTCACTCCAACCGGTCCTGTAAACAAAGTACTGAACCGAAAAAGAAACTTTTCCACGTATCCCATATATTATAACTATATACGCTGCCAACGAGAAAATTGTCAAAAGGTGCGTATATATATATATATGCGTGTGTGTGTGTGTGTGTGTGTGTGTGTGTGTATTTCCTTAAAAGTTATGATCTTATACTTTTTCAGTTGTGGTATAGACTTCAAACTTGGTATACGCATCTATCTAAACGACCAGTATAAACAGGGAGATTGTTTGCAATTATTTCCGGTTCGAAGCACACACTATCCTCGCGAGACAAATGTATTTTTGTCTCGTCTGTATACTATATCGTGGAAATGATGCTTAATGTTTTTTTCCAAAATGTTTTTGGGGGGTACACTGCCCCCTTGGGGCTCTTAGAGTGCCCCCGCAGGAGACCAAATAATACGTGTATAATAGAATAATAAATAGAATACTATGAGCAGTGCCCCTGGAAATACTAACTGTGATCCTCAGAAACATTGTTTCTGAAAGAAACACTGGTGTTGCCCCATCTCTAAAGCTACATATGTTTCTTTCTAAATAGTTGAGTATCGTCTCGAAGCTTCACACGAACATACTGCCTAGTTCCGAGACGATATCAACAAGTAGTGTATAAATATATTATTTTCGTCTATGTGTGTAATAACGAAAATATTTTGTTCACGCAATGCCAACAGAAACTATTTTGATAAAACGAAGCAACGTGATAAAAAAAACGTAAGATCAAACAAGGTTCGGCGGGGAATCGAACCCAGACCTGCTACTCAGAAAGCAGACACTTTACCGCGGAGCTAACTTACTACGTTGAATTCTGTTTGATTTATTCTTCTCAATATACCACATAGGAGTCCAAATGAAGGCAATTCAAAAATATGGCAATTTTGCATTCAAGATGGCGACTTCTCCAATGATTTGTTTCTTCACTTAAACTGAACTACGTCCTTAATAACATAGCGAAACCTGGCTTACCTACCAAGAGCACAACATACAATTTTCATGGTTACAAATTTTTGAGGCACCATTTTGAATCGAAGATGACGACTTTTCCAACATGTCGGAATTTTCCCCTCACATGCGTTGTAATCTACACACTTGAACGCAATTTCGTGATTCCACCATATCTACAAGTTGTGTAGAATTAGACGCCCCCTTATAACATTGCTAGCACTTTCTTACACCGAACATGACCATTTTTTTCAAGTTTAAGGGCGGATTCGCAAATTACGTATCAGAATAAACATCACCTCGAAATTTCAACGTCCTACATACAGCCATTACAAATTTCACATTTTTTCGATTTGCGCCGCGAAACGAAAACGAATTTTAATGCTCTTTTTTCTATCATAAACTATGTTCCTAGCTTCACTGCCTGACAAAATATGACGTTCCTATGGTGTGCGGAAGTACTCTAAAAACCAGCATTTCGAAACGACGAAAAATTTCGACACTGCATTCACAAGGAAAATGTCGCCTTTTTCGTGATATCGGAATTTTCCCATTACCCACATCCCATGACGAACAAGTATGCAAAATTTGGTGTTTGTATGTTTTGTGGAAGTATGCGAACAATTAAGTGTGTTCCCGATTATAGAGGTATATAATTCCCCACAGATGCCGGCCGCAACGTACCAGTATTATGTGAGCAGTAAGAACGAAGTCGAAAATCTAAGGAAATCAGTAGTGTAGGGGATTGACGTGAGCCTACTGGACAGGAGACCTGGGTTCGATTCCTAACAATCTTTTTCTCACTTTTTCTTTCTTTGAAAGTTTATTTTTACAGCACATATTGTTTGCCTATAAGGTTGAGTCTATTATAAAACGCATTTCACTCCAACCGGTCCTGTAAACAAAGTACTGAACCGAAAAAGAAACTTTTCCACGTATCCCATATATTATAACTATATACGCTACCAACGAGAAAATTGTCAAAAGGTGCGTATATATATATATATATATATATATATATATATATATATATATATATATATATATATATATATATATATATATATATATGTGCGTGTGTGTGTGTGTGTGTGTGTGTGTGTATTTCCTTAAAAGTTATAATCTTATACTTTTTCAGTTGTGGTATAGACTTCAAACTTGGTATACGCATCTATCTAAACGACCAGTATAAACAGGGAGATTGTTTGCAATTATTTCCGGTTCGAAGCACACACTATCCTCGCGAGACAAATGTATTTTTGTCTCGTCTGTATACTATATCGTGGAAATGATGCTTAATGTTTTTTTCCAAAATGTTTTTGGGGGGTACACTGCCCCCTTGGGGCTCTTAGAGTGCCCCCGCAGGAGACCAAATAATACGTGTATAATAGAATAATAAATAGAATACTATGAGCAGTGCCCCTGGAAATACTAACTGTGATCCTCAGGAACATTGTTTCTGAAAGAAACACTGGTGTTGCCCCATCTCTAAAGCTACATATGTTTCTTTCTAAATAGTTGAGTATCGTCTCGAAGCTTCACACGAACATACTGCCTAGTTCCGAGACGATATCAACAAGTAGTGTATAAATATATTATTTTCGTCTTTGTCTGTAATAACGAAAATATTTTGTTCACGCAATGCCAACAGAAACTATTTTGATAAAACGAAGCAACGTGATAAAAAAAACGTAAGATTAAACAAGGTTCGGCGGGGAATCGAACCCAGACCTGCTACTCAGAAAGCAGACACTTTACCGCGGAGCTAACTTACTACGTTGAATTCTGTTTGATTTATTCTCCTCAATATACCACATAAGAGTCCAAATGAAGGCAATTCAAAAATATGGCAATTTTGCATTCAAGATGGCGACTTCTCCAATGATTTGTTTTTTCACTTAAACTAAACTACGTCCTTAATAACATAGCGAAACCTGGCTTACCTACCAAGAGCACAACTTACAATTTTCATGGTTACAAATTTTTGAGCCACCATTTTGAATCGAAGATGACGACTTTTCCAACATGTCGGAATTTTCCCCTCACATGAGTTGTAATCTACACACTTGAACGCAATTTCGTGATTCCACCATATCTACAAGTTGTGTAGAATTAGACGCCCCCTTATAACATTCCTAGCACTTTCTTACACCGAACATGACTATTTTTTTTTCAAGTTTAAGGGCGGATTCGCAAATTACGCATCAGAATAAACATCACCTCGAAATTTCAACGTCCTACATACAGCCATTACAAATTTCACATTTTTTCGATTTGCGCCGCGAAACGAAAACGAATTTTAATGCTCTTTTTTCTATCATAAACTATGTTCCTAGCTTCACTGCCTGACAAAATATGACGTTCCTATGGTGTGCGGAAGAACTCTAAAAACCAGCATTTCGAAACGACGAAAAATTTCGACACTGCATTCACAAGGAAAATGTCGCCTTTTTCGTGATATCGGAATTTTCCCATTACCCACATCCCATGACGAACAAGTATGCAAAATTAGGTGTTTGTATGTTTTGTGGAAGTATGCGAACAATTAAGTGTGTTTCCGATTATAGAGGTATATAATTCCCCACAGATGCCGGCCGCAACGTACCAGTATTATGTGAGCAGTAAGAACGAAGTCGAAAATCTAAGGAAATCGGTAGTGTAGGGGATTGACGTGAGCCTACTGGACAGGAGACCTGGGTTCGATTCCTAACAATCTTTTTCTCACTTTTTCTTTCTTTGAAAGTTTATTTTTACAGCACATATTGTTTGCCTATAAGGTTGAGTCTATTATAAAACGCATTTCACTCCAACCGGTCCTGTAAACAAAGTACTGAACCGAAAAAGAAACTTTTCCACGTATCCCATATATTATAACTATATACGCTACCAACGAGAAAATTGTCAAAAGGTGCGTATATATATATATATATATATATATATATATATATATATATATATATATATATATATATATATATATATATATATATATATATATATATATATTTGCGTGTGTGTGTGTGTGTGTGTGTGTGTGTGTGTGTATTTCCTTAAAAGTTATAATCTTATACTTTTTCAGTTGTGGTATAGACTTCAAACTTGGTATACGCATCTATCTAAACGACCAGTATAAACAGGGAGATTGTTTGCAGTTATTTCCGGTTTGAAGCACACACTATCCTCGCGAGACAAATGTATTTTTGTCTCGTCTGTATACTATATCGTGGAAATGATGCTTAATGTTTTTTTCCAAAATGTTTTTGGGGGGTACACTGCCCCTTGGGGCTCTTAGAGTGCCCCCGCAGGAGACCAAATAATACGTGTATAATAGAATAATAAATAGAATACTATGAGCAGTGCCCCTGGAAATACTAACTGTGATCCTCAGGAACATTGTTTCTGAAAGAAACACTGGTGTTGCCCCATCTCTAAAGCTACATATGTTTCTTTCTAAATAGTTGAGTATCGTCTCGAAGCTTCACACGAACATACTGCCTAGTTCCGAGACGATATCAACAAGTAGTGTATAAATATATTATTTTCGTCTTTGTCTGTAATAACGAAAATATTTTGTTCACGCAATGCCAACAGAAACTATTTTGATAAAACGAAGCAACGTGATAAAAAAAACGTAAGATTAAACAAGGTTCGGCGGGGAATCGAACCCAGACCTGCTACTCAGAAAGCAGACACTTTACCGCGGAGCTAACTTACTACGTTGAATTCTGTTTGATTTATTCTCCTCAATATACCACATAAGAGTCCAAATGAAGGCAATTCAAAAATATGGCAATTTTGCATTCAAGATGGCGACCTTTCCAATGATTTGTTTTTTCACTTAAACTAAACTACGTCCTTAATAACATAGCGAAACCTGGCTTACCTACCAAGAGCACAACTTACAATATTCATGGTTACAAATTTTTGAGCCACCATTTTGAATCGAAGATGACGAATTTTCCAACATGTCGGAATTTTCCCCTCACATGAGTTGTAATCTACACACTTGAACGCAATTTCGTGATTCCACCATATCTACAAGTTGTGTAGAATTAGACGCCCCCTTATAACATTCCTAGCACTTTCTTACACCGAACATGACTATTTTTTTCAAGTTTAAGGGCGGATTCGCAAATTACGCATCAGAATAAACATCACCTCGAAATTTCAACGTCCTACATACAGCCATTACAAATTTCACATTTTTTCGATTTGCGCCGCGAAACGAAAACGAATTTTAATGCTCTTTTTTCTATCATAAACTATGTTCCTAGCTTCACTGCCTGACAAAATATGACGTTCCTATGGTGTGCGGAAGAACTCTAAAAACCAGCATTTCGAAACGACGAAAAATTTCGACACTGCATTCACAAGGAAAATGTCGCCTTTTTCGTGATATCGGAATTTTCCCATTACCCACATCCCATGACGAACAAGTATGCAAAATTAGGTGTTTGTATGTTTTGTGGAAGTATGCGAACAATTAAGTGTGTTTCCGATTATAGAGGTATATAATTCCCCACAGATGCCGGCCGCAACGTACCAGTATTATGTGAGCAGTAAGAACGAAGTCGAAAATCTAAGGAAATCGGTAGTGTAGGGGATTGACGTGAGCCTACTGGACAGGAGACCTGGGTTCGATTCCTAACAATCTTTTTCTCACTTTTTCTTTCTTTGAAAGTTTATTTTTATAGCACATATTGTTTGCCTATAAGGTTGAGTCTATTATATATTCGTTTGCCTATAAGGTTGAGTCTATTGTTTGCCTATAAGGTTGAGTCTATTAAAAATTTCGACACTGCATTCACAAGGAAAATGTCGCCTTTTTCGTGATATCGGAATTTTCCCATTACCCACATCCCATGACGAACAAGTATGCAAAATTAGGTGTTTGTATGTTTTGTGGAAGTATGCGAACAATTAAGTGTGTTTCCGATTATAGAGGTATATAATTCCCCACAGATGCCGGCCGCAACGTACCAGTATTATGTGAGCAGTAAGAACGAAGTCGAAAATCTAAGGAAATCAGTAGTGTAGGGGATTGACGTGAGCCTACTGGACAGGAGACCTGGGTTCGATTCCTAACAATCTTTTTCTCACTTTTTCTTTCTTTGAAAGTTTATTTTTACAGCACATATTGTTTGCCTATAAGGTTGAGTCTATTATAAAACGCATTTCACTCCAACCGGTCCTGTAAACAAAGTACTGAACCGAAAAAGAAACTTTTCCACGTATCCCATATATTATAACTATATACGCTACCAACGAGAAAATTGTCAAAAGGTGCGTATATATATATATATATATATATATATATATATATATATATATATATATATATATATATATATATATATGTGTGTGTGTGTGTGTGTGTGTGTGTGTATTTCCTTAAAAGTTATAATCTTATACTTTTTCAGTTGTGGTATAGACTTCAAACTTGGTATACGCATCTATCTAAACGACCAGTATAAACAGGGAGATTGTTTGCAATTATTTCCGGTTCGAAGCACACACTATCCTCGCGAGACAAATGTATTTTTGTCTCGTCTGTATACTATATCGTGGAAATGATGCTTAATGTTTTTTTCCAAAATGTTTTTGGGGGGTACACTGCCCCCTTGGGGCTCTTAGAGTGCCCCCGCAGGAGACCAAATAATACGTGTATAATAGAATAATAAATAGAATACTATGAGCAGTGCCCCTGGAAATACTAACTGTGATCCTCAGGAACATTGTTTCTGAAAGAAACACTGGTGTTGCCCCATCTCTAAAGCTACATATGTTTCTTTCTAAATAGTTGAGTATCGTCTCGAAGCTTCACACGAACATACTGCCTAGTTCCGAGACGATATCAACAAGTAGTGTATAAATATATTATTTTCGTCTTTGTCTGTAATAACGAAAATATTTTGTTCACGCAATGCCAACAGAAACTATTTTGATAAAACGAAGCAACGTGATAAAAAAAACGTAAGATTAAACAAGGTTCGGCGGGGAATCGAACCCAGACCTGCTACTCAGAAAGCAGACACTTTACCGCGGAGCTAACTTACTACGTTGAATTCTGTTTGATTTATTCTCCTCAATATACCACATAAGAGTCCAAATGAAGGCAATTCAAAAATATGGCAATTTTGCATTCAAGATGGCGACCTTTCCAATGATTTGTTTTTTCACCTAAACTAAACTACGTCCTTAATAACATAGCGAAACCTGGCTTACCTACCAACAGCACAACTTACAATTTTCATGGTTACAAATTTTTGAGCCACCATTTTGAATCGAAGATGACGACTTTTCCAACATGTCGGAATTTTCCCCTCACATGAGTTGTAATCTACACACTTGAACGCAATTTCGTGATTCCACCATATCTACAAGTTGTGTAGAATTAGACGCCCCCTTATAACATTGCTAGCACTTTCTTACACCGAACATGACTATTTTTTTCAAGTTTAAGGGCGGATTCGCAAATTACGCATCAGAATAAACATCACCTCGAAATTTCAACGTCCTACATACAGCCATTACAAATTTCACATTTTTTCGATTTGCGCCGCGAAACGAAAACGAATTTTAATGCTCTTTTTTCTATCATAAACTATGTTCCTAGCTTCACTGCCTGACAAAATATGACGTTCCTATGGTGTGCGGAAGAACTCTAAAAACCAGCATTTCGAAACGACGAAAAATTTCGACACTGCATTCACAAGGAAAATGTCGCCTTTTTCGTGATATCGGAATTTTCCCATTACCCACATCCCATGACGAACAAGTATGCAAAATTAGGTGTTTGTATGTTTTGTGGAAGTATGCGAACAATTAAGTGTTTCCGATTATAGAGGTATATAATTACCTATATTCTATTCGGTGGCGTTAAGGTCGGGAATAGTGTCGTGATAATAAGAACAGAGTAGCAAGAAGTGTAACCAAAGTGAAATACTGTAGTGACTGTTTGATGTTTGTAAAGCTAAGTGCAAAATCAGTAGATAGTACTATAGTAGTAAAATGAAAATCAGTAGCAAAATAGGAAAAAACTGATCACTGAAAATATTTATGTTTTTTTTAGTTTGAAAATTTTTGAAGTATTGTAGTTATGATTTATAGTCTGTTATTGGTGGAAAGTTATTCTTGGTGCAAACCGATTGATTGATTACTTTCAAATCTTTGTTAAAAATTTTAAGAAAAGTTTCAAAATTGTTAGTTTGAAAAATTTTTCAACCACTGTTTAAAATATGATTGAATATTTGTAAATTTTAGGATTGTAATTACAATTCATAGTCTAAAATCACTGATAGATAATTATAAAAACAATCTAGACCTACATGTAAAAATAATAATTTCACACTTTGAACTTTGTCATGACTCATCGTCTGAGGTCATTAGTGAAAAACTATCTTTGATGTGATCTGATTGGCTGATTACCTTGAAATTTTAATTTTAAAATTTTAAAACGTTTTGAAAACTTTTGTTTAGAATTTTTAAAATCAGTTTTAAACTTTTAGTGTGAAAATTTGTTGAACATTAGGATTGTAGTCACGAATCATAGTCTAAGATCATTGTAAAAACAGGACATAGGTAATCATTGAAGCCTTTTGAAATGTAACGGCAATTTGTCACTTTGAACTTAAGTTACAACTCATAGTCTAAGGTCATTAGTAGAAAGCTATCAATGGTACAATTTGATTGGATGTGCATTGTCAAAAGTTTTTGTTTAAAATATTTTTGATCAATGTTTTAAAATATTTTGTTAGAACTTCTTTGTTTAAAACTTTTTAGGTTAGAAAATTTTGCACTCATTAGCAATTTTTGATTTTTAAATTAAATTGTTAGTTTAATTTTTTAACTCATTCAAAACTTTTATTTTTTAATCAATGTTTTAGTTTGAAACTTGTTAGCACTTGTTGAAAAGGTTTTAAAGTTTTGTTTAGAAATTTGAGTTTGGAAAATTTTGTTTACATTTTTTCACTACCTAAAATTTTGTAGCTTACTAAAAAAAATAGTGTAAGAAAAGTATCTGAGAAACGATTTAGAACAAAAAGATATGGCAACAATGTACAGAAGAATCACATCATTATGATGCAATCATGCATGTTAGAACAAGTTAATGAGCATCAGCAGAAATGCACGGCATCTGATTGCTTTGGGTACAGAACTAAAATTTTATTTTTACTTTTTATAAAGGCATTGATTATTTAAGGTTACTGTTAATAGCAACATCCATGCCGGATAAAGGATTTAGATACTGTTTATACCAGGGATGCAAATAAGCACTCGCCCGGGGTGAGTGGTTCATCGGTGCGGGCGATTATTTAACAGCATACCGAAAGTAAGTAAATGATTTCTATTGTGAGATGTGGGCTAGTAGCTTTTTTCTTGGGCTAGTAAAATTTTGTTGCTTATTTGTAGAGCAACCCACATTATGCTTTATTTTTTGTTTAATTATGCTTTATTTTTCCAAATTATGCTTTATTATGCTTTATTGTTAGTTTCAAATATTGTTTTATATGAATTGTATACAGTATAATGTATAATATTTACTATACATTAAATATTCTAAATATCTTGAGCTATTAATTAATATTTTATGCAAGCAATTTCTTTCATATTCAATGAACTTTCTATTTAATGCACTATAAAGAGAGAGGTATGCTTTACTCGAGTCAGTTTTTTATATCACTTGTGCGCCTTAGAGGTGCATATATACAGAAGGGAAAAGTATGATGCCACCAAAAAGTACAGAAAGTGCTCAAGTTCAAGAGGTACACATAATAATATAGTGTGGAGTTATTGTGTACTATTCACTATTGGCGGAGAGTTTTCTTCTTTTCCTTTTTTCTTTTCTCCATGTCAAAGGATTACACCGAAAAATTTACAGAAGTAAAAATAAGCTTTTCATTGTTGCATCGTTATGTTCTCATAGATTTTGCATTGTAAATATTACTTTAAAAATGTATTAATACAATATGTTAAACTTGTAGTTAAACAGAATTATCCAAGAATTGTGCTATATATTTAAAATTATGCTTTATGTTTTATTTTCTAAAATTATGCTTTATTATGCTTTTAAAATTACTTTCTTCTGGACCCTTACACAACCACAACCATGTTCAAGGTACCAACCATATGTCTAAATTGCTATTATGCTTTTTATGCTTTTGGGTTGCCCTACTTATTTGCATCCCTAGTTTATACAGTTTATTTTCAACTTCTTGCACCGAAAAAATGGGTACAGTTTATAACGATCTGGCAATACTGTACACAAGAATTGTATCACTGACGTTGCATGAACTTGTTCCGATACGCATAAGTCATTAGTTTTCAATCTTTTCTACCCGTCATGATACTTTTCCATTCAAGCGTGTACGCTCATATTTCAGCTATTCTTAATTTAAATTACAAGTAACTATTTAAAAAAGAAATTATATAATTCATTCCTTATTAATTAAATAACTCTGTTTTAATATAAACAGTAGAAGTGTGCTATAAATTTAATAGAAGCAAGTCACAGAATAACGTATCATATTATGAACTAAATCGTTTCTGAATTGTTGACGAAATGGCTGAGTTTCATTTCTGAGTACCAGCTCCTCGATTCGTGACTGAATGGTTCATTTTAAATCTTACGTACTCCCTAAGGCATATTTTTTTTTTTTACGCCCGAGAATCCACATTACTCTATTCTGATTGGTTGAGTGTTCTGACGTCACAAATCACTCTTGGTTTTCATTCCGTGATTTCAATTCGACTCTCAGAAGTTCTGTGACAGAACTAGATCACCGGAATATTAAACAAAAAACGAGCACTGAGCGTACAATGAATTGTCTAATTAAATAAGCGTGTTTATGGTTTACTATAGTATAGTATTGTGCTATATGCAAAGCATAATAGAGAATTCTTAATACATACATAGCATATAATTCCTTGTAATAAGCACAATTCTCTCTGCACAAGTAGAATAATAGAAATACATTGCGTTTTCGTAGTGCAATAACCTTTAGTAGCTTTTAGTTTATTAAACAATTTTCACTGCGTCACTTAAACAAAAGTAACTTCGAAAATTATGCAGTATAACAAAAACTACATGCACATTTACAACACGCAAATTAAAATAAATATCTTATTTTTCTTGACATAATTTGCAGAGTACATGATTTGAGCAGACAGTTCTACCAAAGTGCAGCCACGGTGGCTCAGTGGTAGAGCGTTCACCTCTGGTGCATGGGGTCCCGGGTTCAAACTCTGCTCCCACCAAGTGAACTTTGTGGTGGACAAACTTTGTGCGTGGGTTTTCTCGGGGTTCTCCCGTTTCCTCCCACTTCATTCCACAATTTCATTCATTTCTCATAATCACCGTCTCCTTTAGCCTAACCGGCATAATCGTGGGACGTAAAACTCAAATATTTCATTTGATTTCAAAGTTCTACCAAATTTTGACACATATCTTACATTTTCAGGTCTGGTTAGAACTTTGGGCAAGTCTTTACTTTAGGCAAGGCAGTGAATAAGCAATGAATCTGAACCGGTTCCCGCAGTTATGGTTACAGTTCCCAAGAAGGAAAGGCAGAAAACAACGTGCCCTGCGGGGCTCTAACCCGCCTTCACTCGCTGATGCTCGCTCGGCAATAATATGTATTGATAGTATATCATTGCCTTGCCCAAAGTAAAGAGTTACCGAACTTTGTATTTCTATTAGCAGAGCATGCATTAAATGAAGAGCTCCATTAGCAGAACTTGCAGATTGACTTAAGGAGGGCTCAGTATACATACTTTTTGCTAGGTAGCCTCTAAAAAGCAAAAATGCTATCAAACCGAATCAGGACTGGAGCACAGCAGGGAGGCCCATGCTAGGCGAGGGGGTCGTCCGTAGGGAGCAGGCGCGTCATCGACAGGAGGTATATGCAGAAACGTGGATACGGGAAGAGCACAATACATCCACTATCACTCAAAACTCATTTCGGCCTATGTTTAGCAGAAGGGGTCCAGCTATTTTCTCTAAAAAATGTTACAATTTTGGTAATTTCTGTTCACATTCGCTTAGTTTAGGGTAGGTTATGTTAGTTTATGTTATATTAGTGTAGGGGTCCCGCACAATTTTCCAAAAAATGATAGTATTTCGCTTATTTCTACCAATATTAGGTTAGTTTAGTTACGTTATGTAACGTCTAAGTACTTGCATCATTCATTTCGCCTGTAAATTTTGTGTTTTTACGTGCTTCTGGACCCTTGTACTAAACATACTACCTCATTTCAACATGCTGTGTGCTGACAGTAATTACATTTACACTCTCATTCTTTGAGAAAAAATGTTTCATATCGTATTTTACCTATAAATTTCCATTTGGTAGAATTGTGTGCTTGAGTGAACTTGCAGAGAGTCTGCTGTCTCATTTTACAGCCTCATGCCTAAATTACCACGTACAGATTGAAAATATGGGTGCTACTGATGTAACATGGAGGTGTGGCCTATTTTAAGAAGGCCACATTAAAAAAGTACGAAAGAAATGATGTAGCCTAAAATAATTTTGAAAGGCTTGAGTTCAGTTGAGTTGATTTTGAGTTTAACGTTCCTTTCAGTACAGAGGCTATATGAGACGGGACCTACTAATTAACGTGGAATCCAAGCAACATGAATTCTCTCCAGGATTCGTACCCAGCTCTCCCACGCCAATTTGAAAAGCTTATTGTACTAGTAGCCTCAATATGTGGGCGGAGTCACCAAACCCACACTATCCCATTTTAGGACTGCAAACTTACATTAATAATTAGAATGACTTACATTAAGTCTTTTAGCACCAATTGCCTTAGAACGTGTTTCTGAAGGGTAAAAAGTGGATTACATACCCTAAACTTTTTTTTTTTTTTTTTTTTTTTTTTTTAGAGTTGCACACTCAAATTCGTGAAATATTAACTTTTTACTGCCAAGTACATTACATAGCCAAAAACCAACTTATTCACCATTTTCATATCTACCTATTGTAAATCTGCACCAAAACTATTTTGCCGAGCGAATATATACAGGGTGTTAATCATAAGCGGAGTTAGAAATTCTCTGCTGGGGGACAGACCTTCAGAACAACCGTGGAATTTTTATTATCTTATACGTAGCATTTTTTATTTTTTGTCAAAAAGTTGGGGCAATGCTCCTCCATAGCTCCGCCCCTGGTGTTATTGAACTATGTCGACAAAGTGAAAGAGGTGATTCTTTACATCAAAATAAAGAAAAGTTCATGTTTGTTAAAGAACATAATTTAAACCCATTTTAACGTCCTCGTCGTCTTCCATAATTCTGCTAGGAGTATGACTGAAATTTTGTCCTTAGGGAATCTTCTATGCATATATTGCACATTGAAGAAATCTATTTTTTTTTTTCTTTTTACACCAAGCTCCGTATGTTCAAAATAGCGTGTGTTGATTTTTTTGCATTTTGGACAATCCTAGCTCTAAAACTATGTACACTCGTTTGAGATAACAGATAATACAAAGACTCTTATAATATAATCTCGATGTGTACATTGTACTTTTCCCAATGCCTAAGAGAACTACTTTTTCTTGAGGAATGGCTTCCTTCAGTTTGTTGGCTTAGTTCATTAACACCATATTTTATATTTATCCAGAATAACACAACGATAATTTGTTACAGATGGAGTTGTACAAATTTTGACTAAGAGCTCCTTCGTGGCCAAGCGGTTAGTATACGCACCTTTGGCGTGAGAGATCCGGGTTCGATTCTTGGCGGGAGTTCATGTGAAGCGGATTCCACGTTAATCAACTCAACAAATTTTGACTCTTTCCCGTTGCACATCCAGTATAACAGGCTATGTCAAGAGTATATTACCTGGCTAACATCTGCAACACCAGCCTCCTTAAGTTTTCGAAGTAGATCAGAAAATAGAAGGAATTACTACACAGTGCGCTATGACCACTTTTTTCGCTTCCTTTCTTGCATGCACAGAATGGGTACAGCTTACTACTTTCCTTTTTTCAGTAAGCTTGAAGTTGCACAACAAGATAAAACGATTATAATTCATTAGGAAAATATTTCTGTTCTTTGCTTCATCGTAAAAAAAGCACTGATGCTACATGAGACGTAAACCAAAGGTAGAATTCGAACTACCGTAATTCATTCAAATGTCTGGACTCTTACACCACGAATCGAACCAAAGACACCGTACACCAAAGGCATGCTTGTCATTGAACCAGCAAGAAGATCGAAGATTATATTCGTGTTATCAACGAACTTAATGGTGCAAGTAAAACGGGAGACTTTACACCGAGAAACCACTTAGGGCAGTCACTAAGAGGAAATAGGCACAGTTGGAAGTACCAGTACTGCGTGTTTTTTTCTTTAAAGCAAACTCATGGAATATTTTTCGTGAATGTCTTTCAGTTTCTCTTTAAGAACTAAGATACAGTCTTCAATTTAAGTACAGTGAAGTTCCGGTATTCCGAATAAGTCCGGGAGGAAAATTTTTATTTATTTATTTATTGTGGCAAAAATACGCAATTTTAGGAAGTTAATAACAAAGAGGATGAAAATGGATGCATGTTTTCGTAAAAAAACAAAATAAACTTTCGTTAAACACAGTTTTTTTTTTTCATTGATACTTGTATTTTTTAAATATTGTTCAAGCTTTGCACGGTTTTTTCTTCACTCAAATTGTAGCTTTGCCAACATTTAACTCTGTGGCCAATTTAGTCACACTTTAATCATTATCTAAACGCTTTAGAGCGTCTAGCTTGTCTTCTTTACGCTTACTCGCCATAACAATCGACTCTCGCACTGTAATACGCAAATGCTCAAAACAGAGGAAACAATGTTCGCACTGAGACAACAGCTGACAAACTGCCGACCGCTGCAGAGTGAACAACACAAAGATAATACAGCCATAATGGGAAAATTTGTAACTACGGTACGTGGAAAAATAAAGGCAACATATTTTCCCAACATTTATAACTTATCCAGTACAGTACATATAGTGTTGTCAGAAAACGTGTTTTGAAATATTATATGCTATATATTGCAACACAATAGATCCGATTACCCGCTTCAAACCACGATTTTATTGTTAATCCGGGTAATCTGAACAGGGTTCGGTCCCAATTAGTTCAGATTAGCAGGACCCCACTGTATCGTTAGAAAGAAGTCCACCTCTAAACGTTTGGTACATCTTTACACCTAGTATGACCATGATAAATAGATGTCTTAGTATTGAAGTATCTTACTCAATGGGGCATGCACTGTATCCAAGAAATACAAAAAGATATGCTATGGCGTGAAAAACGCCAAAGCATTTGTTGCTTTACTTTTTTTTTAATAATAATAATAATAATAATGAGAAACTGCCATTATGTGCTTCCGTCTAAAGCAGGCCTAAGTCTTTAATTCTCTGGTGGACAACATAGAAATAAATTTATTATCTTTCAACGTGTTCTCTAGACTAATCAATATTAACATCTTAAGGACGAAGAACGTTTAACGAGGGGAAAAAGTTCTAGTTGTATGTAAAACTTAGTGAAGCTTTTCCGCGTACTTTGAGTGGAGCTAAATATTTGGGTAGCCCAAGTTGTAACACACAAATCTGTCTACTCAAGAAAATACTAACAAATAATTTACTTTGTGTATGTAAATCCGTTCGAGACACACACTCATTGTATGAAATTAAAACTACTGGAACTTACACTTGAAAAATACATCGACAGTATTTTTCTTCATCAAGGAGTTTGGTATTTAGATTTATGCAAAATTTGTGTCACTGGAAGCCTAAAAGGAAGACAGTACGTATCTCAGTACTGCTTTTAAATTTTTGTACAAAATAAATTCTGATTGTAAAAATAAATAAATAAAATAGGAGTACATTTATTCACATTTTTAAAAAATTTTATTAACTATATTTTTTACAGTGAGTTCCATTATGACGATTCTCTACTTTCTCTTGTAGTAGCAAGCTTACGGAAAGAATTTACTACACTTACTATACCAAAAATAAACAATAGAAACATCAAATGAACGCCAATTACTTCAATGTGCCACAAACTAATGTGTTACATTAATGAGATTAACACTAAAACATTAAGAAGTTATTTTTAACATTTAAAAATAACTAACCAATCCAACATAAATAGCTTAGATAAATTCAATACAATAAAACATTACCAAACATCTACTCGCCTCGTTCGGTGGTCCTCTGGATGATTTAATGCTTGAAGAATCTGATAATTTCAAGTGCATTTTTCTTCTTGATAAATACACTTTTTGGACTTTCTTGTCTACATTTCTAGTCCTTCGATGAACTGAAAGATCTACATTGCACTTAGACTTATTGTATTTCCTTTGCATTAATATCTGCATTAATTAGTTCGTAGATGAACTGTGAAATAAATTCTACACTGCACTTTGTTAAACTATAGAAGACTAAACACTATCCCTGTGGTTATGTACGTGTGTGTGTGTCTATATCAATGATCAAGGAAAAAGGACTTGTAGCAAAGCTATACAACAAACATATTAATTATTTATAGACTAACATAACCACACGGATAGGGGTGCAGTCCTTGTCTACAGCTTTACAGTGGACAGTGCAGAATTTGTTTTACAGTTCCTCTATCAACTAAGTAATGTAGATAATAGTGCAAAGGAAATACAATATCTTTGACTCAGTACAATGTAGATTTTTCAGTATATTTAAGGACTAGGAATGTAGACCAGAAAGCGCAAAAAGAATATTTAACGGCTCTGACGAAGAAGAAAGAAGCCTTCAAAATTATCAGATTGTTCAAAAATTAAATGAACAAGAGGACCACGTATCAATAAACCGAATAGCTTCCATCAGTATTCACAGTATTGCCAAGGTTAAGACCGATGATCGCTTTATTAGATTCAGCATAATTTTCGAAGTAACAAGTACAATCAGATGCTACTGGTAAGAAGACATGAATATCCGAAACTATCGATATATTACTGAAAGAATACGTCACATCTGGAAGCAAATTGAAGTTAGTGAAGTTTATTACGATGATAGCTCGTTTATACACTTGCGAAATACATAAAAAGTGATTAAATTAGGTTCTATTATACTGAACGTAAATTTCAGACGATTAAGTTTGAACACTTCTTTCGCATCTACCGTATTAAATGTAGTTAGGCACTTTCACTGTGATTAAATATAATAGTTATTTATTATTATTTCTCTCCGATTGTTAGTAACCGAACACTGCCTAACAACTGATTCCATTTATCAAAAGGAAAAAGCAGATAAATCGTATAGTTACTATTTAATATGTCTGTCAAATATTGAGATAAACTACTAACACAATAAAAAAGATGTAAGGCAAATCATCTTCATATTAGCTACAACCAGCACTAACTAAATCATTTAGATTAGCACTAATAAATAGCACGTTATAGGCAGTTATAATTAGCCACAGGAGATAAATTTCAATTATCAAATATTGTTTCACTTTCAACTATTGCAGTGCTAATTTGATATGCCACATTTGTGCAATCATTCCCTCCCCCATTTATGATTTAAGCTTAGTTAGTTTGGCCACCATTAGCACATATAATATGCTTAAATCTAACACAGAAAATTCTATCTTTACATATTCTCGCATTTATTTACAACTATGTTTTCAAACGAAGGTTATGGTGAAATCAAATTTACAAGTATTCGAAGTGAAAATAAAATTGAACCTTGAAATAAATTGACAAACATATTTTCTCTCTCTCACATTTACGAATTTGTAATACGTACTCTGATAACTGTTGCATACACTTATTATTTACCTGTTTCCTTTGCTTTAATATCAATACTATATTATACAAGTATATTATAATACTTGTATATTATATACAAGTACTGGGTGTTCAATATACAATGCAACCCGGAGTTTGGGATAGTAGAAATTTTGAACCGGAAGCGGTACACAAATAATGGTTATACCAAAATGAAACCTTGTTCATACATATATTTTTAAACTAGGAAGCAACGACTGAAGTACACTAGGAACCACTTTTTTTTTTTATTACAAGTCACGTAAATTGACTCATAACTTATACGTGTAGATGTTGTGTCGTTAATTTTCAGTTTGTATAGTTGGAGTAGCTTGGAAACTATAGAATGGAAAAAAGAATTTTTCATTTCCATCGATAACTAATCGGATGAGGCCTCTGTAAGGGGGTTACTAAGGAAAATTTGGTTTTCATAAATTAACGTTCTGAATTGGCAACAGTGCTGATGTTTCAGTGCATCAAAAGGTGTGTTAAGGATCTGTCTACATTATGCAATTCCTCAAAACAATTTTCAAAAAAACTTTGAAATTATCGTGATAAAACTTTTACGTACATGCACCCGACAACACTGCTATTCATCACGAACTGAATTGTCAGTTCCACGGCAGATTCTAGAAGTGCCCCCGTTTTGATTCAATGAATAGCAGTGTTGCCGGGTGCATGTGAGAAAGTTTTATCGCGATAATTTCAAAGTTTCTTTTCCATTGATTTTAGAAATAGCATAATGTAGACAGATCGCATTTTCGCCGATCCCAAGAGGTTCAGTCAGAACATGGCTGAAGTAGCATTCTTAATGACCACGTACCGATGACGTCACCTATTACTACTACTACTACTACTACTACTACTACTACTGCTGCTGCTGCTTTTGCTTTGGATCTGTATAGTACAAGGGCAAACTTATTTTAATGATAATTTTAAAAAGTAATCGTTAAATCACTTTCTGAATATTATTTTAACAAAAGAAGTGTTATAAAAAATTTTAAAAATTATTAAAAAAACTCTCCTTAGGCAGGAGGCAGGGTTTGAGCCCACGCCAAAACGATTTTCCTTACTAGCGTGTTGCGCTAGTCCAATCAGCCCCGACAGCAGCTAGCATTTACTTTGTGCTATATGTATGTCATGACTCGTGATGTCGTATCTGTATCGGCCAATCAGATCAAAGGATATCGGAAGCTCTTGGGATCCGCGAAAATACACTGAAACATCAGCACTGTTGCCAATTCAGAATGTTAATTTATGAAAACCACGTTTTCCCTAGTAACCCCTTACAGAGGCCTCGTCCGATTAGTTATCGGTGGAAATTAAAAAATTCTTTTTTCCATTCCATAGTTTCCAAGCTACTCCAACTATACAAACTGAAAATTAACGACACAACATCTATACGTATGAGTTATGAGTTAATTTACGTGACTTGTAAAAAAATTGATTTACACCTTCGGTTACATCTGGCAACACTGTGTGGTTCCTAGTGTACTTCAATCGTTGCTTCCTAGTTTAAAAATATATATACGTACAGTGTTTTATTTTGGTATAACCAATATTTGTGTACCACTTCCGGTTCAAAAGTTCTACTATCCCAAACTCCAGGTTGCATTGTATATTGGACACTCTGTATAATACTATATAATACAAGATACTTGTATCTTAACAGTAAGTCTTAGTACAACTTGCTTTTTTTTTTTTTTTTTTTTTTTTTTTTTTTTTTTTTTTTTTTTAGTAACATTTCCCTGTGTGTAAGGCTTTATCAACCTGCACATTAAAACTTACATTTAAGTGAGTTTCACGACATTTTTTTCATTTTTTTGCATGTGATTTCCCTAAGGACGCATTCTGACTTATACATCCTGACAAAGAGTGGGGAGCCGCCGCTTTCTGCCTGTCACATTTTGGATGTATAAACGAGCGTTTACTTCGAGAATATCCGTGCTCGAGAGTGAAACTATACTTAGGAGGACGTCCAGTTTGAAGACATTTTCTTCCTGGAAGCTGAGTTCGCCTTCGTGAGACAGCTGTGGGTTGTACAGGAATGGTGGTTGCTCTGCGTCCTGCCGATACTTTTAACAATCCCAATCCCTTTTTGCCATACGAGTGGAGAGCTGACAAAAGTGAGGATTCAGTTATAAGACGTCTATGAGCCCGATGTAAAGCTTTAATAGCAGAATGAAATTCTCCGGGATTATTATCGTATTTCATCAGTATATCCTCAAAAATTTCCTGAAGTTCTCTTGTGGCTTTCTCTTTCAGTTGCGCTGTGTGCTCAATCATTGGTAATTCACCAGAGATTGAGGCACGTTCTGAAACGTGTTCTTCACCATTCTTCTCTGAACTGGCTATATTGCCACTTTCCGCAGATGATGCTAGAATGGCTTGTCCTTTACGTGGGCTATTATACGTAAGAGACCCAAACCAATCAGGAGGCAAATCCATTTTTCCCGTTGCTACCCAATATAATTCCTCCTTGGTCTTCGAATCCTGGGGAAGTATATTATTTGAGGTTACGTTAGCTTTTATGGAAACTGCATGTTGGTGTTTGCATGGTGCACCAGATCTTCCCATCATGCAATCACACCTTCCCAAGTCCATATCAACTAGGTACGTTGTCGCCTCATCGGAAGCAGATGCTACACTATATAATGATCCACTTACGTAATGCACTGCTAGCTTCTCGATCTTCTCTGGATTTGGTTTGTAGCGTGACTGCAGCACCTCATCCCATCTACCATTAGCAACATTAATAATTTTTCGTTCATAATACGATGGCATATCTCTTACCAAGAAATCTAGTAATTGAGGGATGCTGAAAGCTCTGTGCCTCATTAAAATTCTGTCCTTCAAAACTCTAAATGCTGCTTCAGTAATGTTATTTGTATTGTTTCCATGAGTTATCATACTTTTGCGGCTATACAAGCTCCAAGCATCACGTCTTTCACTAAGAGTTTTGATGTACGAGACGTATTGTGGATATTTTAATGAATTATCGCTACAGAGTTTCTCCAAACTATCCTCAAATTCTTTTTTGCTTGAAGCGTATACCAATTTAGAAAAGCTCCTGTAAAGGTTTTGTCTGTCTCTTTTGTCAATGGAGTTCGTGGCACAATATAACCAACGCCACACAGCTTGAAGGACATGAAAAATGCAAAGCATTAACAATGTTTCCGGAAAGCACACAGATAAACTATTCCGCAGTGCAATGCAGTCATCAGTGATAAATATTTTTGGCCCGGAAAGAGCACGACCACCAAAAGAATACTGTGTAAGTAGCTTTTTATATTCACTCAAAGCCTTAGTCAAAATATCCTCTTTCTCAGAACTTGTAAGAACTACTCCTATCGGTAATCCCCCAACAATGGTGTCAACCATTAAAAGAAAAATCCTACAGTTGAACCTATCAGCATTACCTGAACTATCAACAAATGCTATGTCCGCACTACTTTTCAGACGGTGCACACGCTCCATTAATGGTGTACACAGAACAACGATAAAATTATTGTCTACTTCGCAGAAACTTATCCTAGGATTTTCACACCTTAGATCTGCCACTTTTTTTTTAATACTTTCCATTATTTTGTTCGGCGTGTACTCCCCATATTCATTTTTAAACACCTTATAATATAATCTATAGACCCATTGTAATTCTGGACAAATGGAACGATCCGCAGAGACAACAGCATAGTCTTCGTGTTCCTCCATTAGTGTTCTCTTGTGGATTTCCATTGCTTGAGATGGGCTGTTACCTGCCTTGAAAAGCTCCAAAAAAGTTATTCTTGTTTCTGTAGACGGGTCCCGAAATTTCAAAGCTTCAGATCCCGTGGTGCGATGGTTGTGGTCACCAATTATTCTAACGATTGTTGGATACTTGGGCATGTATATGTTCTTAGACCTGAAATAATCATAACAAAAACAATTAAATAACTCATTGTATTAAAAAGAAAAGCTATCAAATTTTAGCGAGAAACACGACTAATTTACAATTATCTGACATAGAAAGTATCTAACTGTTTCATTTATATCAGCGTCTCCAAAAATTTTTGTCGTTGACACCCTGAAACAACTATTAATTATCTGCAGCCCCCAAGAAATAAAAGATTATTTAAGAAAGAAATTACATATAATGAAAATCAAGTAAAATTACGATTTTATAACACTAATGCCCAATTGCACCAATCGAGGATTAAAACCACATAAGGCACTCCGTTATTTTCATCTTTGCATAAGAGTTGAGCTGAGTTGATTTTGAGCAGCGAATCTATAGGAGACGGAACTTACTGATTAACGTAGAATCCGAACCACATGAGCTCTCGCCGGGAATCGAACCTGGGTGTCCCACGCCAAAGGCGCGCGCGCTAACAGTAGCCACAAAGGAGCTTTCATCTTTGGATAAGAATCTTACATCGTTGCACCAAGAGTCTGTGAAAAAGGATTAACTTCTCCATGCTCGTGGACATTTTTTTTTTTTTTTTTTAAGCCATATCAACTACTGAAAATTAAATTGCATTTCTGCTTTTTCAGAATATTAAGGGTGCTCAGTGCACTATAACGGCATTCAGATATTGAAGGAAATATCTGCAGGAAATCTGTGAATGTACCATTTGGGGTTATTATTTGTCGTTTTATATGCACAGTGAATAGCATGCACGAAGCACTACCAAAGTCCAACAGCTTTGGATCTGAAGGTGAATCATCTAAGTACTTCTTTAGATCGTTCAAAAACTTGAGGTTTACATTCGGCCCGTCCATTGATACTTGCAGCATCTTTTTCGTATCTAAACCAATGTCTTTCAAGTTTCCAAAAATGCCATCAGATGATCCTCAGCAGCAGCATGACCTAAAAATGCGGACATAAGATATCTTGTTCGTCCCAAAATCTAGAACTATATCCATTTGACCCTTCTGAGCGACAGGACTGAAACTTTCATCAAAAGAAATACAGATGATAGGACACTCTTTAACCACGTTTGTCAATTCTTTTTGAAAGTGTGGGCACAGTCAATGTGCATCTTGAACTGTTTCGCAATTTCGCCGAGAAACATCACTTTAAAAAGATCACTACAAATGCCAAACTTCTAGCAAAAGAAGGGTTATAACTTGATTAATAGCCCACAATATTTCTGCAGTAATAACTTCATGTTTGATGATAAAATTGTTGAGTATTTCTAGGCATAACACAAATATTGAATGTTGTGATTCTGTTATCAATAACACAAGTATGTTCGTTATTAACAACTCAAGTTCGCACTTCACGAAGTTCAGTTTTCACCGAAACAGAGTTGTAGTTGATGAAGCAGCATTCACAGGAACAGAGTCTGTAGTTGCTGTCTTAGCAGGTACCATGTGAAACAGTTTTTTGCTCAAACTTGAAGAATTTACTCTTTTAATATGCATTTTGCTTTCGGCATGAGATCGAACTGAAAAAATCCCATATTGCTAATATAAAAATTTGTCATCCACAAAGAGCAATACCCATACTTATTTTCTAACCTCTGAAGCAAATTCCAATTTGAATTTATTGTTCTGTCCAACCACTCATCTCTGAAAGAAGTCTTTCCTCTTATTTCACTCATTGTCTCTGAACAGATAAGTGCAACATTAACGTAAGTAAGTAAATGCATAACAATGGATGCAGTATATTATATACCGTACATAATATACTCAGGTCTGCAAACTAGCTGTAGGGTAAAATTTACTGACTAAAAATGTGGAAATGCTGACTAAATACCTGACAGTACTGACATCAATCCTCATTTATCCCTTTGGGGATCTTATGGTACAATTTGTACCATACGCGTTTTTCATGGTACATTGCGTTATTTGAGCTTTTTCGTCCGGTTTTTTTTTTTTGTTTTTGTTTTTGTTTTTCAAGTCCAAAGGCATTGTAGAAGACATTACGTATGGTTTCAGACCTTCCTGCGTCCAGACATAGGAGGTGATGACGTCATAAATCAAATTTATTTTCTCATTTACTAAGCCTATGTTCAATATCTTTTGGCGGGCTTATTTTTCCACGTAGAAGATTGAAATTTTGCACAAACATTCAGTCCACCGAGTAGTATTTACCAGGTTTTTTTTTCAGATTTGTGAGTTGAAACAGGGGCGGAACCAAAGGGCAAAGGGGTGAAAAAGGGATATTTTTACCCCCAAAATCCCGTTTTTCAGGATTTTCCAGCCTCACGTACATGATTGGGACACCTGAGTCATACCGTCTGAAAGGCAGTTCCATTCTGAAGAGAATGACGGTCGAATCATTATCCTAGGGTAATTAGGGACGTCTCAGGGATTTTTTGAAAAATATACTTCTGTATAGGGTAACATGGGTATTTTCTGAATTATTTTTCTGGCGGGCTTATTTCTGCACCTAGAAGATTGAAATTGTGCACAAACATTCAGTCCACCGAGTAGTATTTAACAGATTTTCAGATTTCTGCGCTAAAACAGGGGGGTCCAACGGGGCTAAAAGTTAAAAAAAGGGAAATTTAGTCCCAAAAATTCCCTTTTTTTTGGAATTTCCCGCCTTAGATACATGATGGAGACAAGTGAGTAATACCGCCTAAAGGCAGTTCTATTCAGAAGAGAATATGGGCGACACATGACCCTAGGGTAATTAGGGATGTTTCAGGAATCTTTTTCCCTGAGATCAATGTGTTTTGTGGTAATTTGGGGCATTGTGGGAATTCTTGATAAAATTTCTCCCGCCCTTACTATTCAAGATAGAAACTTGAAATTTGGCACACACATTCAGTATACCAAGTACTATTTATCAGTATTTTGTAGATGGCTACGTTCACACAGGAAGGTCCAGGGGGGGGGGGGCAAAGTTCGAGAAAAAAATTTTCCCTCCGAAATTTTCACTTTGACATTTTCTTTCCCGCTTCTGGTATATGGTATGAGCATGCAAGTGGTACCATTTGAAAGTCAGCTCTATTCTGAAGAGAATGAGGTATGAACCATGATCCTAGGATAAATAGTGACGATGCAGTAGCTGCTTGACTGAAAGTCTAAAAAATAGCCCAAAAAGCCGGGATCCGGAAAAGATCCCCAAAGGATTAAAATATGAAGCAGGCTAGGCTACAATAACAAATCAAATAATTAACTGTTTTTAAAATTGGCCGCCACCTTCTCCTCACTAAGCAGCTGTGAAAATTGATCTTGAAACGACAAAGAAACGCGATAAATAGGTAATGCTGTGCAATCATCTGGGGGGGGGGAGAAAATCACAGCTGCTTAGGCCAATCCCCTTGCCTCCTTCTTAATATACAATATAAAAACAAAGAAGTACGTACACAAAAATTTGTGCTGCATTGTGTACGACAAAAAATAATAATAATAATAATAATAATAAAATAAAATAAAATAAAATAAATCAACAAACACTTCGTAGACTTCACAAAATATTTTTTCAAAAATCAATAGGTAATGCGCCTTGCAACAAAAGACACTTCACCTGAAACTCAATATCACTACTTTCATGATCTCTTGACCGACAACCCCACCTCAGACACCCTGATCGGAGGTCTGATACAGTAAGCCTAGAGCATTATTTGTATTATATAAATGTATTATTAATTTATATTACAACTTGTATAAATAATTGTATATTATTCTATTCTAGTTATAATACAAGATTGTTATTACCCTTAACTTTTAGAATTCAAAAATCCAGGGTAGATTAAAGAGAAGGATAATATTTGTATATTTCATAATTTTTCCAGTATGTGGATCAAAATTGCAGTATCAAAATTAAATTCCAGTATAGTTCAAATATTTCCACTATCAGTATACACCATGAAATTAGCAAGTGAAAGTGAATCACTGCGGTCCCACGAGGAATTTCATAGTTTCATTTGTACAATAAAATATGAATGTTCATATTGTATTCTAAGTAGGATTATAGGAATATGGCTTTAAATATATATGCAAATTTAATAAAACCCAACATTGCCAAATAATACCCAATTTTGCCCAATAAAACCCACTGGGCTGGGCTTTAAAAATATGGGTTTTTCACAACCCTTCTTTTACCAAATGTGAGAAGAGAGCAGTCACCTCTTCTCAAGGAATATGGGAACGAAGAAAATCTGTGATGAATTGATATAAACAATGGCCAATGATTGTCTTTCATATAGCACAATGAAATCTTGCTAGCAGTTTGGAGGAGCACTGAAGATAAGGAGAGATGTGGAAGACCAAAAATAGTGGTGACCGTGGAAACTGTGGATCGTGTGCACGACACGAATCTTGCAGACAGGCGACCTAGTCTTTCACGTATTGCAGAGACCCTTGGGATCAGTGTGGAACATGTGAATTACATCGTGCATGAAAAACTTTGTTTAAAAAAGCGTCGCAAAGTGGGTACCCAAACTCCTCACAGCTAATCAGAAGCGGACAAGACAGGACTGTGCAGAGTGTTTTGCGCCTTCTTTTAGTAAGTGCTTCCAGCTTTATTAAACAAATTATTACTGCTGATGAAACGCAAATATGTCTGTCTGAATGCGAGATCGAAACTTAGTCTATGCAGTGGTGCCATAGTGGGTCTCCCAGGCCGAAAAAATGCCGTAGAGAAAGCGAAGGATGTCGATTTTGGGAATTGTTAGGGGGTAATATTGAGCGAATAGCTGGAAAATTACACACCGCATTGAAGGAAAACTGGTGAGGAAAACTGTCCAAACGCACAGTCTTCTTGCCAGACAATGCTCCTTGCCACAAAGCAAGCCATCGCAATGCACAATCTGTGTAAAATGAAGTTCGATATCATTGACCATCCCCTATTCTCCAGATATGGTCCCTCAGACTATTATATTTTCCGAAAACTTAACATGGACCTAAAAGGAACTGAATTTAGACAATGACGTCATAGCAGCTGCAGAGTTGTGGTTTGTACCGCACGACAAAATGTTTTATCATCATGGGATAGAATTGCTGCAGGATCGTTCTATTAAGAGTGTCAACTTACAAGTCAACTATGTTGGATAAAATGCTATCACTGTGCACCTAGCGTCATGTTTTCACTCTGAGGCCAGAAACTTAAGTAATCCGCTTCGTAAATGGATATTCAATAAACTACGATCATACCAGGTAGGCCAATAAGTATAAATTCAACGATCACCTAATGTGACAGCTGATGCTGTTTTTGAGATTTCAATTTCCGCATGTCTGGAGTAAACTGGATAATTTCAGACTCAAGATCTGGCTGCATGTTAAGTGTTCCTGTATTTGTTCTCCTTAAGAACGAGGTGAGAAAACATTCTATCAAACAGATATGTAGTGGCAAATGGAAACAGAAATCGTACAGCCCTTTTGGAAACTTTAGGATAAACAGCCTTAGTTTGGAACCAAACTCCAGCAACGATAATAAAGTAAACAGCATTTTGAACGTCAAATTACAAGGTAGCTCGACAAATCGGAAAATACAGGTGTAGGTGAGACGCCAATCATCTCATTAAGATATCATAAATTAAATATAACATAATCTATAAAAATATAAGTTAGTAGACATACCAACATCTCTTGCCAACTTTCTTTATCGTTACTCTGATGTGGGATGGGCATCCTGTGTGCTTCGCTGAAGCTTTACTTTTATCTATGGGATGCGTGTTGTGATGACACCGATAATCTGCCTATAATGAAAAAAAAGAAAAAAATGAAATCGATGTGATAAATCCATTCTGAAGTTCTTATTAATTACTATAACAATAATTAAAATCTACTAAAACTACTTGAAGTTCAGAGATTGTAGTGCATAATTTAGTTACTGCAGTAGGAAACCATATGTATGTCACACAATGTATACTACAATAAATTAAGTTAAGCTTCTGCTTCGCCCCCAGACCCTTCGACCTATTATTACAATTTCAATTAGGGCCTACCGAAACCATGAGATATGTATTTAAAAAATCCTATTTAAATACCATGAAGATCAGGATGGATTGATTTAAATCAGTCTGATTTAAATCACTTGATTTTTTAAATAAAAATCGTTGATTTAAATCAAATTCCGAAATAATTTAAAGTGAAAATAAGTAAAGTCCCGTTTCTGTTCTGTTATTTCGATTATGGAAGATGACAATCATAATACAATGAGACTCAAATGTACAGTATGTACAGTATTGTATGAAAACAAGTGTCATGCAGAGGATGATTAGGGAAAATCCCGTTTTGAAGGGGTAACAGGGCAAACCTGTTCTCTTCTTAACATATGGTTTATATTGTAAATCGTTAACTATTCCAACGGGGAAATCACTATCGACATTTAAGACGAAGATTCTTTTGTGTGCGCGTCTATATATTTGTTCCCAGATAATAGGGCGTATTTAGAAGTGTCCTATCCCCTCTCGATTTTTTTTTTTTTTTTTTTTTTTTTTTTTTGATTTTATAACTTTGGGCAAAATTTATGTATTTCGTACCGCAAGCTAGTTACAACTTCCTTAAAAATATGCCCTTGCCAAATATCAGTAACTTTTGTGAAAAAAAAAAGTGTCACTTTGATAAGCGTTGCTGTACTTTTCCTTAACGCTTAACCTTTTAAATTGTATCACCTATTTTTAGGTGATAGGCTAAAATCTCCATTATTCGATTAAAAAAGTACCAATAAAGATTTTTACTTCGTTTTCTCGAAGGCATTGTAGAGCATGTTACATATGCTTTCACGCCTCTCTGCGTCAAGACATAGGATGTGATGACATCATATTTAAAAAAGATATTTTCTGTTGTGCCTATTTTTATTATTTTTTGGCAGGCCTACATTTTGCATTCAGAAGACAAATTCTGCATACTCGTTCAGTTCACCCTTAGTATTTTTTAGATGATTTCAGATCTCTGCGTGAAAACAGGGGGATCTAGAGGGGAAAAAATATTTAAAAAAATGGATTTTTTTTAACAAAAAATAGCTTTTTTCGCGATTTTCCCGCCTAAGATGGAGACATATGAATGGTACCATCTGAAAGGCTGTTCTATTCTGAAAAGAATGATGTACAAACCTTGATTTTAGGATAAATAGGTATGTCTCAGGAAACTGTTACCTGAGATCCTGTTTTATACGCGAATCTGGGGATATTATTTTTCGCGGGCTTACTTTTGCGTCTAGAAGTTTGAAATTTTGGACACTCATTCACTGCACCCCTTAGTATTTTTCAATTTGTTTCAATCTTTACCTTTAAACAGAGGCGGTACAGAGGGATAAAAAGTAAAAATGGGATATTTCTTAACAGAAAATCCCTTTTCTCGTGATTTTCCAGCCCCAGATAGCCTACACGATGGAGACATTTGAATGTTACCGTTTGAAACTTTGTTTTATTCCGAAGAGAATAATGTACAAATCATGATTCTAGGATAAATAAGAATGAGTAAATTTCTATATTACATCCGGGTCATCTGGGGTATTGTGGGGATGTTCTTAGCTCATTGTTAAATATTTTTCCCGCCCTTACTATTCAAGATAGAAGCTTGAAATTTAGTACACTCTTAGTATTTCCCAGTTGATTTTGAGATCTGTGCGTTAACATAGGGGAGTCCAGAGGGGATCAAAATTAAAAAAAAAAAAAAAAATCCCCTCTCAAAATTTTCCGCTTTAGGGACATGATAGGGAAAATGTGAATGTCATCGTTTTAAAGGCTGTTCTATTCTGAAGAGAAGGTGGTATGAACCATGATCCTAGGATAAATATGAATGATGCTTGACGGAAAGTCTATAATTTACACCCCCCCCCCCAAAAAAAAAAAAACAATTTAAAATTGTTAAAAAACAATGTTTAGGATTGATATAGGTTAACGACTGGGGATTAATTCAAAATTCAATCCCAATACTTTCACTTAAATGGCATAATTAACATTTAATACTAATTCCTAATACTTTTCCTTCAGTTCAAGACTTGTATTATACGAGGAGAAAGATTTGATTTAAATTTTTAAAAAATCATCAAAAATGTTTTAAAAAAAAAAATCATGATTTTTTTCCACCCTGATGAAGATTAAACTTCCTTTAGGCACCTACAGAACTAAAAATATTCGCTTTTAGCAATTTTTCTAAGGATTAGTTCCAGGAAACTAGAAAATTGCCAAATAGGGTCAAAATTTCTAATAAACTGACGTATTACGGTTTGATAAAGTACAACTTTGTTGAAATAGCAACACTGTTAGTCTAGTAGTATTGAATAGCATGTCAAAAATAGGTTCTCCCGGCCGATACTTTAATGGTGCAAAATGTCAACGTTTTATATTTATTAGTTAGAAGCTACAAAGGCGTATCAAGATAAATGGTCCACCTGTATACCGCCCAACTCAATGCTGAAACGGAACGTTCCCGATTAATGAATATTTACATAGGAGTGCCGAATCAAATTGGTAAAGCTTACATTCAGTTGTTTCATACTAGGAAATCAGATTATGATTATTGTAATTTAGTAGGCACACCAACCGAAATAAGAACTTTCTATGGATACTGTGCTGTAAGTGCGTTCTTTTTAAAGGACACCCCCTCCTGGTGAAACTGGAAGTGGGGGATCATCTTTTTTGCCTTTTTTCGTCATAAGGTAATAATATGAGCTAAAATAAAAAAGATTAAAACAATAAATAGTAGAATTTTTTTCAGGCATAACTGGGTTAATACAGTTTCCATACATTTTGCTAAACTTTTCCGACGGTGGAAATTAATATCTAATAGAGTGCTCTTTTGTATGCAATCACTCAAATTAACAATAAATTTACTGTTTTTGGCCTACCTATGCTGCGTCTTTACCATTTCAGGATTGTAAGCATGCAACCATACAAGGTGCATAATTTACTTAATGAATGTAGTGTGCATCCTTAAAATGGGATAGAGAATTTTTAACCGTTCAGAAACACTTGCTAATGTTGAAAGACTATTTTGTGAAAAAAAAAAAAATAAAATAAAATAAAAATAAACGTAAGTATGCAGTCATAGAATAAGACAGTAGGGAACATGCCGTGAATACTTGTTCGCAGGGTTGGCTGGTTTAAACCACAAACCAAAAAACGAAACATGTTTGTAAAATCTTGATGAATACACACTTGTGGGTTATCACGATTCACTCCCGTATATTATTAGTATTATATTCAGATCTAAATTCCCCATTCATTACTCAGAGATTATATTACAAAAGCATCTTTTTCTTTATAAGTTTATGAATATTTCTTTTGTGATTTTTTATAGTTGTATATTGCATTATAGTTATGCAATTACAAAGAAAAACTCTAAATATTATTTCGGTGCTTGGGGTCCCTGGTTCGATCCCAGCTCACGCCGTGTGGACTTTGTGGTGGACAAACACCATGCTCGTGGGTTTTCTCGGGGTTCTCCCAACTCATCCCATTTTCTTCATTTCACTCATCACCATCTCCTTTAGCCTAACCGGCATAAACGTGAGATGTAAAACTTGAAGATTTCATTTCATTTCAAAATACATCGAAATGCCGTACTCTTTTGGGAGGAGGGGGTCATACAAACCCCACAAAAGGCATTTATTAAAATCAGAAGTATCTTTGGTATCTATTTATGTATAAATGGGACAGAGCCAAAGTGGACTCAAACAATTCTTATCTTTATTCACTTTTCTTATATGTAAATTAAGTAGTCGTATTTCTTTAACTTGTACTAATAAAAGTCGTAGCGAACTAACTTGGACTGAAATAGTTCTGTACTCTGCACTATTTTGAAATTGTACATATAATTCTGTATAATTGTTTCACTTGTGTAACTGTTTATCTTTAGTCCTTCTGAAATGACTCTTGATAGTTATATTAACAAGCAGGGTTGGCAAAAACCATGGTTTTTATTGAAAAAACAAAAAAAAATGTTTTTTTTTTGTTTAAACCTGGTTTTTTTGGTCGGCAGAGGTATCGCATTTGTGGCCAATTAGTCCCGGTTTCGAGTTAAAATGGAGGACAATTTCTCTCGGATGTAAGCCGAGAAGCAGTTTGGATTCCGCTTTTACCTTATGTGACCGCTTCCTGCATAACCTGATTGTTGCATAATAACACCAAGTTGAAATAAACTTATTTCTGTCTATAAGTGATACAAATACATAGAGCAAATTATTTAAACAAACAAAAAAGTTTAACCCCCCCCCCCAAAAAAAAAAACAAAAAAAACGGGTTTTAAGTGCATTGCACGTATAGGCCTAGTCGTTTTTCAGTCAATCAAAATTTACTATATTAATGTCTTTAGTAACGCACAAATGCACAATTCAATACGTTTAAAGCATTACTCGAGCAGACGGCTCTACAAAATTTTCACACATGTCCATGTGCATTTTCCGATTTCTTCTAGCAGAGCATGCACTGAATGAAGAACTAATGCTTAAACCATGAACCAACTTGTGCTAGGTGGCCACTAAAAGCACGTACGCCATAAACTGAGTCAGAGCCCGAGCGGAGCGAGGGGGTGCGTCCGTAGGGCGCAGGCGCGTCAGCGACGGGGGCATACACAAAAAAAAGGATAGTGGAAAAATACAAAATATCCGCAATAATTTTCAACTTTAAAAACAGTTAAATAATTGTAATAACTCTTACTTTCAAAATGGCTTCACTAGTTTTCCGGGTACAAATGGCCCGCTGCGAGGAGAAATTCGTTTGGGAGTATGTTTAGTACAAGGGATCCAGAAACACGTAAAAAAAACTCAAAATTTACAGAAGAAATGAATGATGCAAGTACTTAGACGTAACATAACGTAACCAAATCTAAGCTAACCTGAACTAACATAAACTTCCCTAATATTATAGAAATAAGCGAAATTCTATCATTTTTTGGAAAATTATGCGGGACACCTACACTAATGGTAATAGTTAAGAACAGCTACTTCTCATCTCCCGTGCACGAGGATACATCTTACTGTTGCACTACCTAAACACTCTAAGTACAAGGGCAAGAACTCAGTCTATTACCTACTTTTTAACATCCTAGATAGTCAATGAATAATTCCTGAAAGTATGGCGTTTCTCGTCCTTCCCTAAATGGGAAGTACGGCTCCTTAACTATAACCTTCGGATACTTCACTTCGTATCCTGTGCTTACTAGCTACCTTATGGGTGAATCCGTGCTTAAGATCGACTTTAATGTTTTCTACGTAGACACGTGTCTTATAGGTAAGAACACAACCATTTAGATTTACACACTAGTCTATTAAAATATTATTACGAATTTGTTTTGTAAAGTGTACAAACATGTACAGCAAATCTGCACAATTATTGCGCTGAAAATTACACTACGATACTTACAGTTAAATTTTTCCATTGCAATGTTTATACACAGCACAGTATTTGCAATGTGACGCCTGTTGAACTTGGAAACTACTCCTGTTTCAAATGTATTCTTTTATAAAATATTGTCTGAAATGTATATAGCATTAGCTTATATACGCAACTAAATTATGGAATAGATTTACAAGGGTTATAATTAATCAAATCATGGAGTTCACTTACCTTATATATTGTTTGTCTTCCATCATTGTTAATTCCTCGTTCAACTCGATAAGTAAGTCGATTTAATGTTTCAAATTCCTTAAACCAAGACATCCATTCTTCCCTTTCTCTTATACAAAGTCTAATTACATTATTTTCTAATTTCACGTAATTAATATTTGTAGGTAGAATATACATTATTCTTCCTGCTTTATGCCCTCCACAGCTCCACTAGTTACTTCCAAGTGAACGATTCGATTTGTGTCACTACTCCGTTCGACTCCGTTTCTGTCACAGAATGGAATTATAACGTATGAACAATTCAACCAATCAGAACTGCGAAATTTCTCCGGTTGTGGATTCTCGGGCGTGAAAAAAAAATATGCCTCCCTAAGAAGTCATCGAATACCATAAATTGAATACCCAGTGGTCTAAGGCATTTTTGAAACAGGTATGAACCTATTCCTTCAGAAAGAAAAAAAAACCTAAAATGAATACAACTACTTTTAAACCTCTTCTAATAGGTATGGTTTATTCATGAAGGTTAATACATGTAATTGTACGGTGTTGTACCATTAGAAGGGACACTCTGGATGCTCCGCAATTCCTAACCATATGCTCTTCAACTCCAACTGCCTCATCTCTCTGTTCAACCCTCGGAGTTTCTGGATCTCATTGTCTGTCAGTGTGAAGTCAAAAATCTGTTCAAAGATATATTATACGTAAGGATTATTTTAGAAGAGTGGTTAAATAACTTTGCTGAAAATGAACATATTCATACCTCATGATCCAAAGTAAAGGGTTAGTATCAAACAAAAATGCACAATAGTTAAAGATGAAGATGTAACAATATAGAAAAACACCCATTTTCTTGTAAGAATCGATCTGTGTGCAAGTAATTACACCAAAAGTCCATTTTTTAAGCTTCAAACTCTGTCGCAAAATTCTAATTTTCACCGGCTTTTACTAGTAGTCCGGAATTTTGCTTTTATTCTTACATGGTAAGTTTTCTCCTCCGTAAGATAAGGTTGTCAGCACTGCTTAGATTGTCTGCCTGACTTCAAGAAATAATAATTCGGCATTTAGATCTTTCTTTGTTTTGATGAAGAAAAATTGAAAACATAGTGTGGACAACTTATTCAACTTACGCTTTGTGCTACAAAGACTATTAGGGAGCATAACCATCATTTAGTAGGAATCAAATTATATTATCCGTTGTATTGTGAGTTACTAAGTACAGGGTGGTTCATGAGTTATGCTCAGGTTAACCCTTCAGTTGACCTCGTGTTCAATAACTCGTCCTTAACTAAAATTTTGGGCTTTGTTACTCGCTTATACCTTGTTGTTTAATTGCGACAAATCGGTTACACATTCAATTTGTAATACAAACGTAACAGTACGTGGAATTTTCTTGACAAGTCTAGCTTGTTTGGTGTTTTGTTTTACGTTAATTTCAACATCGAACCTGTATGGGACGTGAACCTACAGTTTAACTGAAACAAAGTGAACAGCGAAAACAATCGGATTCTAAGTCACTCCTCAGATTTTCTTTCAACTAAACTTTACAGTTATATATCTATACAATATTGTACTGTGCAGTCGCCCCTTGTCGGTCTGAGAGCTCAGATGATGAGTTAATGATTGACGTGTTCGGGGATGTCAGATCCGACAAGTTGCGCCCAGGATTTTGTAAATATAGAACTCAACAAAACATGAGGTACGGGATCTAACCTGGGTTGCATTTAAATGAAATCCAACACGTACAAAAGAAACAGACTGTGATGTTAAAGGGGGTGAAAAGGGGCAAGAAGGGAGTAACTTTCGGGATAGGTTAATCTACTCGCACTTACTTGCAGGTCTGATCGTTGTCCTCTCCACGATTCCTCCAACGGGCCGACGTCCGTCCATCCCTCTGTTTGGCTGGCTGGTCGTTCAAGTAACCAAAGTTAAGAGTCGGGGAAACCCGGACTGAGTAACCAACTTCGCGAAGACCGCAACTTTAGACAAACTTATAACTTCTTCTTAAAAAGCAATACATCGTCGTTGAATCAAAGGTGCTCTCTAAGATGGAGCAAGGCTATCAATCGTCAATTTCAAATGTAGCTAGCGGTCTACCTTCTATCTCGTCCCTCGCTCCATGTCGACTGTCCCTTCCAATAGTCTTTCAATCCATTTTGTCTGGCGTTCCTTCCGGGTTCATATCCTCGGTTATTCACTTTGATTTGTGTCTCGATGAAAAAAGTGCATGCTCGTAGATTAACCAAGGTAAAGTGATGATAGGAATGCGGACGGGGAAGCAATCTGTTATTTTATTAACTGAAAAATTTACAACGTAAGAAATGAATGGCAGACAGCAAAGGCAAATGAACTTAGAAAAACAAGTCGATAGGTGATTTAATTTGAAACGAATGATGATGCTTTTGACTGAGATGTTCTTTTAAAATAAAATGTCCCATTGTTCAAAATAAGAAACTTTTCCATATGTCCAAATACACATATCTTCACATCCCCCCCCTGAAATCAAAGTCCCGAATGAAAACATTTCGGAGACAAACAAAAAAAAATCACTTTTTAGAATTTCTGTTTAAAAAAAAAACTTAAGCATCTTTGTAGTTTCATTCAGTCTTCATGATAAAAACACAGCAGCAAATATAGTCTGAAAAGAATCATATGATAAGAAATGATGAGTACAGCAGAAATGTTCACACACTAACACAGTTGACAGCAGAACAGTCAATGCCAAATGACGTAAGCACAGCAACGTCGATCTTGTAAACACAGCATCACTAAGCATAAAATGTAGATCTGGAAATCACAGGTACAATGTCCTTACACATCACATAACTGGAAAGTTCATTCAGTACAAGTAGATTATAGGAGTAGGGTAGACAGGTATATGATAGTAACATCACAAAATTTAGGGGATATAGTCAATGACTGCCCAAAACACGTAAGATATGAGAATAGGGACAATAATTGGATAAAATGATGGAATGAATAAAAATCGACGAAAAATCAGGGAAAAAAAAACAAAAGTAATAACTAAACCATAATCCATACGTATATATCTATATATAGTAAATAAAACTCCAATTCCAATAAAATTGTAACTCTATAATCAAAATTATCATTACGCGGTAGAAGAAAAATTAATCTAGCTACCCATAGAAAGAACAGATAAAACAACACAAAAGAATGTTGATTTCAGGTTTTAGAAAAACGAATTGTGGAGAATTTAGTTCCACAATGTCCGACGTATTGGCAGAGTTATAGCCCTCTGCACTGGCTATTAAAACCTTAAAAGAAATCAACATGACAGACTATCACCAAACATATTCCTAAATCCCTAACTAATTATGCGCTAAAAGAAAAGAAACTTCTTTCTTCTTATATGAAAGTAAAAGTACGTATACCCACAGGAAAATGTGGAATTAAGTCAAATCTACAAATATACAAAAATATACACCAAATAAGCACAAATCTTCATCATACATAAATCCCAAGTCATCTTCATGATGAAATACACAAATTTATTATATACACTGCAGGCGATGAAAAATTGATCATTCCAAAAGATCACTAAAATCACACAAGAGGTTATAACAGTGTATATTCCTTTGAAAAGAATACATTGACTGAGTATATTCCCAATAACTAATAACAAATCGTAGGATCAAATCAAAATCCAGGGAAAGAAAAAAAACTGCATTCTTCTTTACATCCACATTAATATCATAAAATGCATCTTGAAAAATGCAAAAAACGTGAGAATTCCTTCTTCATCACTATCATAACATAGATAGCAAACAAATATAAATTCATAGTTGCGTCTATCTCCCTAGTTTTCTTCTGCTAAACATAATGTATCAATAAGATGTTGATTAGATGACCAAGAAAAAGAACGTGTTCTATAAAGTTAACCAACAGTTCTAAGTGACTGAAAAAAAATGATGTCTATATGAGTACTCCTTTTTCTCCTTATCTTCGTTGTAATTGTTATTGCCGGCAAGACTTAGAAATACAAACAAACCAAAAACAAATTCCATAATGACATGGCCAGTGTCAAAACAAAATTCGTTACCAACTTCACAGATGTTCCTAATCCATCAAATCTTCCTTTGAGAACCGTCTTCTTTTTTCCTCTTTTTTTTTTTTTTTTTAAAAAAAAACTTCATTGCAGAGAAACAGTTTCCGCTTCTTTTCCTTCTTCCAAGGGAAAATACACAGGTAAAAGACGCTGATAGAGATCCCAATTCTCCTTGTCGAAAATACACAATACAATACGGTCTACGTTGTCCACATGATCCTCTAAAAATTTTCGTGTACTCAACAATGCAATTCTAGCAGCAGGTTCCTTAGGGAAATGAAATGCACCAGCAGCGATGCAAGGAAAAGCCACAGTTGAAAACTGATTTTTCAACACAAAATCAAAACAATTGTTATAACAATTCTCCAAAGTCTTCTTGTTCGCATCTCTGGGACCACACGTCAATAATACATGATCAGCGGGGAGATTATAGCCTGGAGCAATCTTCACTTGTCCTGGTTTTAAAGAACGTATTTTCTCACAATCTTTACGAAATTCTTCTCCTGCAGCTTCTTGGATACTTCTATCTGCTCCTCCTAATGGAATAAGTAATTCATTCGTGGGATTGACAGCGGCGTCAACTTTAATCATAGCGATATCTCCTCGAAAAACACTGATTTTCTTGTTGATTGCAGAATTGGCACCAAACTTCGGTTTCAAGCCAGAACAATTCTTCCCTGTTTCAGCCCAAGTGGGTAAATGGTTGGCAATCACAACCTCACGAAGATTCACAGATGGAATATTTTCTTCTTTTTCTATCATGTTCACCGCAGGATTAAAAATAATCTCATAGTGTTCTTCTTTTTCTTTCTCTCTCTTCTGTATCTCTTCCTGTTCTTCGGCACAGCAGGCATTCGCAGTAGCATCCTCAACATCTTGTATATCCAAATCAACGTTATCTTCTTCCTCTCCCTCGTTTTCCTTCTCCTGTCTCTCGTAGTACTTCTTCAATCTTTGTACTGCAATCGAATCAACCTTGAATCTTCCTCGTGCAGTCTTGAACTTAACAAAATAGGAATTTGGGTGGTCAATATCCTGAATTATTCCTGGACCAAAATAACGTCCACTGAAAGCTCTGGTGGATCCTTTCTTCATGGTGCTGTCCAAAATCCATACCTTGTCTCCTACTTTGAAATTGGGTTTCGAATGACGTTTGTCATAAAATTTCGTTGCCGTCTTATGTCTCTGGAACCATTTATCATGGGCTTTGTCTCGTATTTCTCCAAGTTGCTGTAAACGTTCAGCATTGTCCTGAAATTGACAAGGGGTGTCCAAAATTGCTTCGTGTAGCATTCTACATCTGAATCCATGCAAAAGTTCAAAAGGGCTGTATCCAGAGGATAAATTAACAGTTAAATTGTGGGCTAACACAATAGATGGCAGCAGTTCGACCCATTTTCCTTGATCTTTATTACACAACGCAGATTTCAGTCTCTGTTCAATGTTTCGGATAGCTATCTCAGCAGTCCCGTTAGCGTAATGAGCTTGAACATTTACAAATCGAATCTTAGCTCCAATCATTGCACACAACTCCTTGAATAGGTTACTTGTAAAACATGGACCTTTGTCTGTGACTAATTCTTTGAAAATACCGTATTTCAAAATTACATTTTCATAAAGAAAACTACTTACAGAAGACGCTGTTATATCTGCTAATGAATCACAGATAGTATACCGAGTAGCTGCATCGACTACGACAATCAAATACTTGTGTCTCAAAATATTACTCGAGGAGTACAGGTAGCGACACTTACTAAGACGCGAAAGAATGTCTTCTATCGACGGTACAGGAAAACTGTCTGGTGCAATGTGTAGGTTAATAGATCTACAATCCAAACAAAATCTATAAGATCCAGACTTCTTTTTCACGAGAAGAATAGGCGAGTTATAACTCGAGATGCACCTCCTAATAACCTTTTGTTTAAGCAAAGTATCAATCTGTTTTTTAACTTCTTCTCTTAAATGGAAGGGGATAGGAAACTGATTGGTGTGAACTGGGACGTTATCTAGCATTTTAATTTCATGTACGTAGCCCTTGGCCACTCCAAAATCATCCTCTGACCAAGAAAAACAATCCTTATACTCCTCTATAACAGAATAAAACATTTGCTTCTGATCGTCCGAAAGTTGAGGGTTAATGTCCACACGCTTGACATCAAAACCAGCAGGAAAGTTATTGTTGTCTTGTTTACTGGCTAAACCATGATTTTGAACACTATCTGTATCATTTGGATAATGAGCACCCGGCCTAATGTCAATAGCTTCACCTAAATGAAGATTTTTCTCTAAACACAACTTTTTGTTGGTTGGGTTGACTACTCTAATGACAGGATTAACAGGATCCACTCTAGATTCATTAACAAAAATTTCGGCTTTAGAACAGATTTTTTCATTGGGTTGCAAAACATTTTTAATTCCCACTAAATCATTAATTTTTCTAACAGGTACTGAAACACTGGAATTTGGTGGCAAAGTAACAGATTTCGCCGTTATGAAATACGCTTGCATAAGGTTCGCTGTTTGTTCAGAAACTGTGCCTATAGCATGACTTTCAGGTAAAGCGTGATCAGTAGGCTTCCCAAACCTAACTATGTGAACTACGTGAATATCCTGGTTAATAGTGACATGTTGAGGAAGTAACCAATCGTTCCCCAACAAAACAGAAGAAGCAAATTTGTCAACAACTCTAAACGTATGCGTAAATGAATAGCCGTCAATTTTGAACTTCAGTACAGCTAACGTGTTAGTTTCAAGTCCTTTACCCGAGATGCCACGGATAATAGTACGTCTTTTAACGAGTCTAGTGTTCGGAGGAAGGAGCTCTCTAGTGCAAATTGAAATTTGACTCCCAGAGTCCAATAACGCTTTATACTCTTTATTTCCAATAGTAATTTTGATGCAAGGCAGAATCCTATCCCTAACAATAGGCGTAGTAATCGTGTGGGTCTTAAAAACAGGTCTTTCACTATTCCCTGAACTATTTCCACTATGTAAAACATTACAATTATTACTTCTCCTGACTTGCGCCATGTTGCACTCTAATGCTTTGGCCGGACAGTGTATTTTATTATTCGCGGGAGACGTACTATGATTCTGTTTGCACTTGTTCTGTTCGTTCTTAGCAATAACAGAAGTATTCGTCACAGAGCCCATTCTATCATGCATATTATTACTATTCTTGGCACTCTTACATTCAGAGGAACAAAAAGAAGAAAAAGAGTTACATTTCTGTTGATGAGACGGAATAGAATCTACTGACTGTTGATCACCGCATTCTTTCTCAGCGGATAAGATATCATAATGCAAACGTGCAAGCATTTCTTTTTTTTCCCGTTGTTCTTCGAGAGGAAATGAAACATGAGAATTATCGCGCAATGAAACATCAGCTATCTTAGCGATAAATTCCGGTGTACTAAACTGCAAGACTTGTTCTTTCGAATTAGATTTAATGAGCGTCTTGTAATTTACTATTAACTCAGCTGACTGTTCTTGTAATAAAAACTCACATAACGCATCAACAGATGGAAACGATTTGTTGCATGTAAGCTTAAAATACTGAGGCAATAACCCTTCAATAAGGAAATTAATTTGTTGTTGAATAGGCATGGCTTTATCAAAACTAAGTATGAGATCTAGCTTCTCATAAATATATGTCATAATAGGTTCCCCTTCTTTTTGATCTCTGGAACGAATAGTATGTTCCGTCACCTTCTTAACTACAAAACCACCAAATAATGTGATCATTCGTCTCTTTATGTCTACATACGACAAGTTCACAAATTCGTCTGTCCTAGTTAAAGCTAGAAACCACGCTAAGGCTCCGTCCCTTAATAGATATGGAAGCAAATGACGCTTCTTTACTGCATTGAACTCATAAATGACGCAGTAAGATTCGAAATACTCAAAAAAACGAATGACGTCTTCCCCATACTTGCCGTGAAAAAATGTGGGGCGCACAATAGAATCCAGAGACGTAAGACGAGCTTGTGCCAGAATGCTAGTATTCACCATTTTCTCTAAATATATCTAAATAATGTAACTAAAAAGCCCATAAAACAAAATAACACAACAAATTGAGAGGGTGGAGGGAGGGTGGTAAACCAAATAGAATTTCATCAAATTCTAACGGTGGGCGGCAAACAAACTAATGCAAAATAAATCGAGGGTCGCAGATATGTGTGCATCCACACAAGTTAAAACCACATCTCCGCCATGTGCAGTCGCCCCTTGTCGGTCTGAGAGCTCAGATGATGAGTTAATGATTGACGTGTTCGGGGATGTCAGATCCGACAAGTTGCGCCCAGGATTTTGTAAATATAGAACTCAACAAAACATGAGGTACGGGATCTAACCTGGGTTGCATTTAAATGAAATCCAACACGTACAAAAGAAACAGACTGTGATGTTAAAGGGGGTGAAAAGGGGCAAGAAGGGAGTAACTTTCGGGATAGGTTAATCTACTCGCACTTACTTGCAGGTCTGATCGTTGTCCTCTCCACGATTCCTCCAACGGGCCGACGTCCGTCCATCCCTCTGTTTGGCTGGCTGGTCGTTCAAGTAACCAAAGTTAAGAGTCGGGGAAACCCGGACTGAGTAACCAACTTCGCGAAGACCGCAACTTTAGACAAACTTATAACTTCTTCTTAAAAAGCAATACATCGTCGTTGAATCAAAGGTGCTCTCTAAGATGGAGCAAGGCTATCAATCGTCAATTTCAAATGTAGCTAGCGGTCTACCTTCTATCTCGTCCCTCGCTCCATGTCGACTGTCCCTTCCAATAGTCTTTCAATCCATTTTGTCTGGCGTTCCTTCCGGGTTCATATCCTCGGTTATTCACTTTGATTTGTGTCTCGATGAAAAAAGTGCATGCTCGTAGATTAACCAAGGTAAAGTGATGATAGGAATGCGGACGGGGAAGCAATCTGTTATTTTATTAACTGAAAAATTTACAACGTAAGAAATGAATGGCAGACAGCAAAGGCAAATGAACTTAGAAAAACAAGTCGATAGGTGATTTAATTTGAAACGAATGATGATGCTTTTGACTGAGATGTTCTTTTAAAATAAAATGTCCCATTGTTCAAAATAAGAAACTTTTCCATATGTCCAAATACACATATCTTCACAGTACAGTCCATTGTAACATGTAAGGATAAGTAGTCTATTTCTCAAAACAACTAGTCTTCTAGTACTACGGTAAAAGTTTTCAAAATTAAACATTTTACTATTTGAAATACGAATACAATAAAATCATAACAAATCAGAGATATCAGCATTAGTGTTAATATTTAGAAATGACCTATTATCATTCTAGTATTTCTACTTTACGATATTCTACGACTTCTAAGAATTATATTACAAAACTAGTAGTTTTGAGATATATGACACACATAATAAAAGTAGTAAATCAGAAGTTAGTAAAAAAATCTCTAAAAAAGGAAAATGTAGAATGTAAACTTACATCAAAATTTTCCTTGAGTCGTATTGGCTTTCCGCTTCTTGGAATGACGACGATGCCATTTTGGATAGAAAACCTCAACAATACTTGAGAAGGGGTTTTGTTGTGTGCTTTTGCGATTTCCTTAACAACTGGGTCATCCATTAAATTAGGTGGGTCCAATGGTAAATTTCTGTAGTTAAAAAAATTCTGCTATTACAGTACATAATGTAATATTTTCTTTAACGCCTTTTTTGGATAACAATCAGAAGAAAAGCAAATGTTAGTTTTTAAATATAGTTACTAAGGTTGGCTCATAATTACGAAAATACATTATGAATAAGTTTTAAATAGTTGATAAATTATTTCGTGTAATAACGGTAATCAACAACTATGGAAACAACCTTTATAACATAATGTCCTGTTTAAACACCTGATGATTCAGAAACTGTTTAGCACATATCATTAGATTCATTATTGCTACACTTCAGTTTCTTTGAATATATAAAAGTAGGTCTCTAGTATTAGGAGTCAAGAATCTCCTATCTTCTGGAACTAGAAGGGAAAATACTGTGAAAAATGAATGGATCTCTCCAGCATGGCAGCTGATTAACAGTCTGAAGAGAAATTATATCAAACTTACAACTTTATTACCAGCTCTGACCGTTGTTGTTGTTGTTGTTGTTTTTTTAACGTAAATACTGTATTAATTTCGTTTTCATAATAAAGTAGTGGCTTAATCAGCGGTTCCCAAACTGGGTAATGTGCCTGATAAAGTATATAGTAATTAAAGAAATAATTAAATATTGACAGAAAAGATCTGTATTTATGAAGTAAAACATTTAACTATTATAAGTAGATTACAAATTTCAGCCATGAATGATTAAAATGGATTCAAACTGAGTGCCGACACTCAACTGCATACACTCAGCATTACCGAGTATCAATAATCATGATGCAGTTTCATGCGTCAACAGCGAGTACTTTTTGAAACATTAGTTAAGGAATTTTTAAAGGAAACTTGATATTAAAGGTAAGGGAATCTTTTTAGGTGCTTATCTAAATAGGAGTACAAAATATGAAAAACAATTAACAAGATCATAAAATAAAAAGTTGAAAACTCTTGGCATATATAAATACCAGAGATGGACACACTTACACATTTTTGCCCTCAAGAGGATCGGGCTCTCCCTCACTCATCCTCATTTTGGTAGATGAGTCTAAGGGTGAGTGAGGGTGAATGTGAGGGAGTCGATTGAGGATGAGGGTTGCTGAGGGGAGGGCATCAAAATATTTGAGTGTAAGGGCAAGTGAATGTGAGGGAATTGATTGAGGGTGATGTGACTGAGGGTTAGCAAAAATGTCCATCTCTGGTTTCTATACAACAGGAAACATCTGGCAGCAAAATCTTACGCTAATGAAGCAATATTTTTCGGCTTTACAAGAAATATTAGACTGAATAATAAATTTCGTAAGTTTGATAAGAAAATTAGATCAATTAGAACAGTTCTTATATTAAAAACAAGACTACAACACCTTGAAAATCTGTTAAACGTGATAAATTACAAAGTTGATTCATAAATACGCATAGTATGAATGACAATTGCATTATAGAAATTTATGTTATAGATTCAATGAAACCTGATTAAACGAAACTTTTAGAATATATTAGTTACCGGTACTTTTTTTGTTTTGTTTAGAATACTATAATGTTGGTTACTTACATGCCAATTTGTTTTTTAATCAATTGTTTTGATCCAGGCGAACCCAATGGAGAATACGCCGTAATAATAATGTTATACTTTTGGCACACTTTGAGAAGTTCATTCTGTTGAAGATATATGTGATACTCCACTTGGTTCGTAACTGGAGGAATTCTTGCGATTTTCATTATTCTCTCAATTTGTTTTGGATTGTAATTGGAAATGCCAATGGCTTTAGCTCTTCCAGCGTCTACTTGAGCCTCCATTTGCTGTTATATAGAGAAAGAAGAAAAGTAAAATTTTCAGAAAAAAATAACATATTGATTATGTACTTCCACGTAAGCTATCATGCTTTTAGATTGAATTAGATTTTTAATGGTTATCTTTTCATGTATTAATCTATGGTAATTAAAGAATTGTATGAAAAATGACTTAGAAGGAAAGAAAATCATACTTGGATTTTATTATATTAAGTTTGATTATGGAATTGGGAGAATATCTACGTCAATGTTTCCAACTATTTGTGAACCACCAAGTATGCCGTATTGTATTGAAGGTACATGAATGCGTCCATTTTTAATGGAATACGGAAACACATATTAAACAGCAAACGGCAACGCACGATGTTTTATAATACCTACGATACGCCAGCCAAAGGTAACAGAATAAGATGACTCCTATATAGTTTTAAGGCATGTATAACCGTTTTATTTTTAAAGAAGCATGATGGGAAATCATAGATGGAAACTTCAAGTTATTTTGAACGAAGCGAAAAGTCTCTCCATTTTGGATAATATACATTCATTGATATTTTTACCCAAATAACGAAAATATTTCATCTTCCCGCATCGAAAGGATAGTTCTTGCACTTTTACAACCGTAAAGAAAAGCAATATTGTGTACAAACTGTGCTTGATGCGCACTATTATGAGTTAAGCACGACGTACAAAGAACTAATGGTAAATCCTTTGCCTCATATACGTTACATGGAAAAGTAATGTTGTTTTAATTAAGAAATTATCAAGAATTGCATTCAGGATATGTATTCAGGAAACTTGTGAAAGTGCTTCGACAAGCATGTATATCTCTTATGACGACACTTAAAGAGACAAGTGTTAATTCGTTCCCAGAATCTATTATAATTATAATTGCTTGCAATTTGGTGTTTCCACGCAACGTTTTAAAAGAAAGTACTATTGAAATTGTATCCAGTAGTCGATACCGCTAGTCTGATATGCAAGTCATTGAGGCTGCCTTATGGCTACAATACCAATTGAAAGAAATAAGGCACGCTGCAAAAGAGAAAGAAATTTTCATGGATAAAAGAGGGTAAACTTGACCGGGATGAAAAAACTTATAAAACCCATGTATATGAATATCACGGCAATGTATTATGCCATCCCATAGAATGAGATCAGTAAATTCATATCAACCAAAAAAAAAAAAAAAAAACACTTTAGAACATTATCATATTATGAACACACTCAAAAGAGGGTCAAGTAAGTCATCTAGACTATAGAAATTTAAGTCCACGAATTATGTATATTTAAATTTACGAGTAGATGAATCCGAGGGACAGAGATGTTTGAGAAATGCCAATTTCTCTGATACTATTACATCAAGAACTCTGGTGCTTTGGAGTAGTTCCTCTGATGTTAATTTCTGCTTCCTTTAAGAGGCTGGTTATTGTGCTTCACACAACCTATATTGTACAGTCCGCAGCAAAACACCTGCAAAATGAGCATGTAAGTTTATTGTGAAACAACGAAGTCTTTTGCTCCAAAATAAGTGTGCAGTGGAGGACTTCGAGGTTTCTCCTGGCGTGATTAGACGTTATGTTGATTCCCTGGGCTGTTAGGCGTAGTTTCATAATAACGTACATGCTCATGTTGCAGGTTTTTTTTCTTTCTGCGGACTGTACATCAGTGGCGTATGTTGGTTCAATAATTTGGGCTACAACCAGCCTTGATAATACGTTAATAATAATAATAAAAAAGTAAACATTGGTAGTGGGTGAGGATATTAATAATAGGGGCAACTGGCAGACAAAATGCATAATTGAGATAATAATACAACCAAACTGAGTATGTAGTGATGCAGTAGTGTGATATCACAGCGTAATTCAGGATGCTAAAAGTTTCTCTAAAATTCACGATGTGTCTTTTAATTCGGAACACATGATATTGTCAGCGAACTGATAAGTGATATGGCATGATAAAAACTGACAATGGGATGCATGACAGTCTATTTTATTCTCAATATCACCTCAGATTTTTATCAAAGGCATTGTGATTCCAGGAAAATCTGAGAGTTTGAATGAAATTTCACTAAATTTAAGGTTAATTCGAACTTCGTTAAGGGAAATGTTATTCCCAGGAAGCATTAAATTGCATATTTTTAATATTGACATATCTTTATTCTACATTCTAAACTAAAATTTGTCGTTCCGCATTACAAGATTAACTGGGCAAAACGTTAATTTCAATAACTGATATTTAACTATTACTTTCACATTAGACAATTTATAAAATACGAAATGCATAAGAAACACGAAGGAAGAATATACCATCCGGGAAAGAATAAAATATGTTTTTCATTACTATCATATATACAAGGTGTTTCAAAACAACATCGACAAAGTTTGGGAGGTGATTTCTGACAAGATAAGACAAAATGTATAGACCAACTTGGGTGCACAAATGCTTCCTTTCGGAGTTATAGACTGACGGAAACATGAAAAAGCGAAATTTAAATGTCCGTAACTCCAAAACTATGAGATCTACCGTACTCAGGTCAAAACTTCATTTAGGAACTAATATGTGCCCTACTCAAAGGTAAATGTTTCAGAATTCTAAGGTACTCACGCAACAGCTTTTGCAGATGGACTTCTGCTACGGACATTTAATTGGAAGTACTCACCAACTACCTCTATAAAAACTGTTGCGGAAGTACCGCAGGATTCTGAAACTTGGATATTTCGATAGGGCACATACTAGTTCCTAAGTGAAGTTTTGACCCGACTACGGTAGGTCCCATAGCTTTGGAGCTATGAGCTTTTAAAGTTCACTTTTTCATGTTTTCGGCAGCCTATAACTCCGGAAGGAAGCATTTGTGCACCCAGGTTGGACTATACTTTTCTTCTTATCTTGGTGTCAAGAATCACCTCCCAAGCGTTGTCGGTGTTGTTTTGAAACACCCTGTATAAACACTCCGAAGTACAATATTCATGATTTGTCATGATTCTCACAGTGATTGTTTAAGAATTATACGTTTATTATTATGAGCATTAACTGCGTACATTACCTTCCAAACTCCTTCTAAATCTGTCTGATCCAGCTTGAGCTTACCATCTGGGTTTCTAGGGTGTTGAACGATATCATCGACATTTTGGAAAGTGCACGGCCAATGCACGAGATAGAGATCCGCGTAGTCTGTTTCTAGGCTCTTCAGCGACATTTTCAGAAATCTCTCAACGTCAGATGGTCGGTTGCCGATTGGTGGAAGCTATAGTGAATCAAAAAAGTGAAGCTATAGTGAAGCAATAGTGAAATGGCTTTACATTTTTCATACATGAGAACATTTTGACAAAAATTAAAATTTTCAACCTAATATTTTCACAGCGTTGAACTGTAAAACTGCTTACAATTCCAATTAACACTAAAAAATAAGGGTAATCTCTAAAAAATGAATAGGACTTTGGAGACCATTTTGTGATTTTCTAAATGATTCTTGACACAATGTACTACTTCTTTTGTTAGTCTACGATATTATTGTGTACCTCATTCACTCCGAAGATTTTAGAATCTACTGGGCACGGAACATAGGGCTATATAACCTTATTGAATGAAAGTTTCTAGTAAAGTGGATTGATTAATACCAGCGAAAGTTATTCGGAAAAGGATAAGCTTAATATCACTTACAAATAGCATATGATAAGTAAACTGTTTTGCTTGAAAGAAAATGAACATTCAACAAATGTGTAAGTGAATCTTTTTGTTTCAAGTTTATCAATGCAAAAACCTCGTTCAGTTTTGTCCTACTTTACTTTAAAACCACCATTTATCACCTGCCTTTCGTAAATGTTATAATTGGCGTATATGTGACTTGAAGCCTGAATCCCTGCATGAAAATACAATACAATACGTAAGGTGTTTTCCCGGACATATCCTCTTGTTCAACCCCTAAAAATTGCCGGAAGATTTTTTTAATGTGATTTTTTTTTTAAGTTCAAACAACTGCTTCAAGACTCCTAATTATTAATACTAATATTGTTGGAAAGTTCAATTCCCAAGGAAAATCAAGTGTGAAGGAAAGTAACCTATTTAATATTTCTGTGATCGCTATTGTAAAAGTTTAGTTGTGTAACTTATATTTTCCCGATACTATACTAATTCTTTCGTGTGATCCCATGTAGCTTAGTCGCCAACGCACTCGCCTTTGGTACGAGCGGTCCCAGGTTCAATTCCTGGTTGGAACATTCGGGTGAAAAAGTATAAAAAGCTTTTCCAGCCAGTCATTCTAACTAAGGATTTCTCGGATTTTCCACTTTCACACTAGGCGATGTCTTGAATATTATTTAACATAATGGTCCCAGAAAGCTCCCTTCCTTCCCCATTCCTTTCTTCTTTAGCTATTCCCCGGGTAATTTGATTATAAATGGATGTCATTCCTTATACGTGATGGGCTAACGTAGGAATACATGTGAAACCCCAAAAATCTAATTTCTATTAATAATCCCTAACAAATTCTGCCGTTTCCTCTCACACTCTGATCCCACCAATTTCTTCATAATCAATTACTTTCATTAATTACTCGTCTTCTGTAATCTAGAGTGCATACAGTGGGACGTTAAACAAGATATTTCATTTTATTATTATGTACAGTGGTGGTAGTAATACTACATAGTTTTGTCCTTGGTTCTTGCGTAGAAATTTGCATACATAAATAAAAAAATAAATTTAAAAAAGTTACAAATTCATGAAACCTCAATTTTATATATTTGTGATATCTAAAATGTCCTCTTTTTTTTTAAAGTTGTCATATGACAAAAATAGCTAGAAATGTACGCAGATGTTTGTCAAGGAGTGTGAGTAATATATGGCAACAGACTAGCAACCCAAATGACGATAGTTTAAATTCGTGAAAGGTGCATTTATCTTTAAATTTAGATTTTTCTCTGTGCTTGAAAGTTGATGTCAAATGTTTTAATATTTTACAGGAAACCAAGGTACATATGCTATTGCTGTTGACAATAAAATTGTGAAGATGAAAATTAAGTTCGTACAGATGTATGATCATGAATAGGGTAATGTTTAATTTATTCTTGTGTCATGTGGGATTTTCAAAATATTTCGAATCGATTGCTGCAAACTTTGGCACAGTTTTGGATTTTTCTATCATATATATATATATATATATATATATATATATATATATATGAGTTGAGTTGATTTTGAGTTTAACGTCCAGTTCAGGAGTGAGGGTATGAGACATGGACCTACCGATTAACGTGGAATCCGAACCACATGAGGTTCCGCCGGGAATCGAACCCGGGCCTCCTACGATAAAGGCGCGTACGCTAACCGCTTAGCCACGGAGGATATATATATATATATAATGAGAGAGAGAGATACATATTTCGCACTGAGGCTATGTTGAACGTCAGTTTCGAACCATTCAGCCCTACCAGGAATCAAACTCGGCATCAGCCGCACCAATTGTGGCATGGAAAGGAGCTACAAAACAGAATTTTCTCCTCAACTCGATCTGATGCGGTTTAACAAAGAGATAGTGTTGAATAGTATGAAAATATCACTGTGGCAGTGTTAAAGAATTAAATGATTACGAAGCTCATAGTAGCACTACTGCTCACATGGTGAACGCAAGTCTTTAAGGTACTAATATTGATGACTGCATTATTATTTTTAAAAATTTAACATCCGACGATTATGAATCAAGACTAAGGTAGACGATGATGATGAGATGGAGAATGGTGGCAAGAAATGGAAAACATCTAGGAAAACCACTCGAACGATGATTGTCTGTCACAAGGCTCATTAGGTGCGGACTGGGATTAAACCAGTGACCCCTACAAAAGAGGTGAGTCCTCTACCACTGAATTCATCACTGCCCCAACTGTATTATCTGCCAACAATTATATTATCCAAACCTTTCATTTGCTAAGAATAATGACATTCCGTACCAGTCTTCGCAAAGTTCCATGTACAGCAACGCAACGGGAAAAAAATATATATGTAAAAAGTCATCACATTAAGCAAATCTTTGAAACTGGGATGCTACCAGAATCTGCGACAGTAATTCAAGGAGGGCAGGGCAACTTTTGGGATTACCCTATTATCTGTCTGAAACACAGTATTTTAAAGTGGGAGTATTGCCTTTGATAACTCATTGTTCTTAATAAATAAAATATTTCGGTAATTACTGGCAAATAATACAGTTGCCAATATTAGCACTTCAATGACTTACGTTGACCATGCGAGTGGGGTGCTATTAACAGGGCTGCCGTGTCGTGACAAAACGCTGTAACTTTGGCGAAGAAGTTTTGCGAAAATGAGCCTTAAAGTTTTCATCCGAAAATGTGATCTGTATCGTGTAGAACCAGTGTAACTAGGCAATAATGGTCAACCAATCAATTTTCACCAAATTTAATCACACAACATGCATTTACGTAACATTACATGTAACCACGTGTTTCCAAAGTCAAGATATACTATTTCTACACGATACAGATCACATTTTCGGATGAAAACTTTAAGGCTCATTTTCGCAAAACTTCTTCGCCAAAGTTACAGCGTTTTGTCACGACACGGCAGAGAGATTGGAAGAAGAGCATGACATTGTTCTTCCACGTTTCTTCTTTCATTCACCTACTTCTTTAACACTGCCGTGGTGTTATTTTTTACACTGTAAAATTAATATGGTCGTCTAATTTAACACCGGCTCTGCGTCAAATCAGTAACGCCGGGCTTGTGTTAACCTCAACACCGAATACTTGGAGTTGAAATACCACGTTAAAAAGGTAGTTATGTTGGGATCATTGGCCTGTGTTAACCTCAACACCGAATACGTGGAGTTGAAATATCACGCTAGATAGGTTGTCACGCTGGAATCATTGGCCTGTGTTAACCTCAACACCGAACACTTCGAGTTGAAATATTACAATAAAGAAGTAGTCACGCTGTTATCATTGGCCTGTGTTAAACACGGATTGAGACATGAACACAATCATGCAGTGTTGTGTACAGAGATTAACTATTTCTAATAACTAGGAAGCATTTACCTTGCTCGTGATGAAAATATCTTCTCGTTTTCCTCCCTTTGCAATGTAATCCTTCACTGCCTTTCCAACAACATCTTCATTGCGATACATATAGGCTGTGTCAACTAGGCGATATCCAATTTCAAACGCTGTCATCAGTGCCTTGTATTGAGCATCTGGGATTAACTGAAAAGTTTATTATTATTATTATTATTATTATTATTATTATTATTATTACCAACAAGAAGTTCAGGTAAGATAATTCAAATGATCAATGTTATTTGGACAGTATTTAGATTGTTTTCATCTATTTAATAGAACTGGAAGAATGGTTGCATATACCGGGTGATTCAAATTATATTTCCAATTTTTGTAAATCACAAACGATTGAATATAGACGGATCAAACAAGTGCGGTAGGAAAATTGTAAGAGCGCGCATCTAATGAAGTATTTTGCATAACCTCCAGGATCCCTATCATGATGCCTCTGAGGGTAGTGCTCTCAACGGGTCGGGTCGGGTCGGGTTGAAGACTGACCCGACCCGACCCGTGACCCGAATTGACTGACCCGACCCGATGACCCGACCCGACCCGACTGACCCGAACCGTGATCCGATCTGATTGACCTGACCCGATAACCCGACCCGAGCTGACCCGGTTGACCCGACCCGACAACCCAACCCGAATAACCCGACCCGACAACCCGACCCGAGCTGACCCGATTGACCCGACCCGACAACCCGACCCGAATAACCCGACCCGACAACCCGACCCGAGCTGACCCGACTGACCCGACCCGACAACCCGACCCGAGTAGCCTGACCCGACAACCCGACCCGAACTGACCCGACCCGACAACCCGACCCGAGTTGACCCGACTCGTAACCCGACCCGAACTGACCCGATCCGACTCGGGTCGGGTCGGGTCACGGGTCGGGTCGGGTCAACCCGACCCGTTTGAGAGCACTATGGTCACGACACTGGGTGAACGCCAAAATGCACTCACATTGGGAACCTAGTTTTAAAAGCATAATTTTAGAAAATAAAGCATAAAGCATAATTTAAAATATATAGCACAATTCTTGGAAAATTCTCTTTAACTGAAAGTTTAACATACTGTGTTAATATTTTTTAAAGCCAATATTTACAATGCAAAATCATTGAGAACATAACAATGCAACAATGAAAAGCTTATTTTCATTTCTGTAAACTTTTCGGTGTAATCCTTTGATGTGGAGAAAAGAAAGTAAAAGAAGAAATTTTTCCGCCAACAATGAATAGTATGCAAGAACTCCATACTATATTGTTACAGTGACAACTCCAGCTTTAAGTTGTTAGGGGGACAAAGGGGGGGCAGATACATTTTCGGGGGCGGCTATTTGCCATACCAAAAATAACATATTTATTACGTTTGACTTATTTTACATTACATTGTGTATTTCGTTGCTGTTTTTATGTTAGATCTATATGATTATAAATTAAACTTATTTCAAATAAAATTTGTAACTAACAAATAAGTAACGTCTGCACATGAAATCTTTTTCAATGAAACTTTTGAAGCCTAAACATAAATTGAATTACTTTCGCGTATGCTACAAATAACACATTCGTCTATATGCTACGTATCACTCGCTCTCTCCCTCTCTCTCTCTCTCTCTCTCTCTCTCTCTCTCTCTCTCTATATATATATATATATATATATATATATATATATATATATATATATAAATATCTATATATATCTATATATATCTATATATATATATATATATATATATATATATATATATATATATATATATATATATATATATATATATATATATATATATATGTAGAGAGAGACAGAGAGAGAGACAGAGAGAAAATTTACGAGGAGCTGCTGAAAATGTCGTAGTCCAATCCAGAAGGAGTGTAGGTACTAGGTAGAAAAATGAAATCGTAGTTTAGAAAAACATATCTCTGTATGTACAAATATAAATTTTCATATTAGGTCTAATAATGAAATTCTTATTGTTTCTCAGGCCTCTGAAGTGATTATGTGTGCCCAAACAGATAATTTCACGAACATCCAGATCCTTACTGTTATAACATTTTTGTTCCACCAAGGAAAGTCACCGAAGTAAATTAATTAAGAAATCAGTGAAACACCACGGGACTCTCCTCCGTTATATATAGTGGTGAAGAAGTAAGTGGCTTAGTATAAACGTAGCAATTTCTCAACAAATTAGACTCTTCCTGGAATCATGGATGCAATTTGTAACATTATTCTTGAAAATTGCAGCATTTCAGCCAGTGGTGGATATAGCCCGGGGCCGGAGGGCCTAGGCCACCCCAGTTTTTGTGTGACAAAAATAATTTAAGCTATTTATATTTATTATAGTCTGAGGTCTGCACCCCGCTTAATCAGTTTTTATCTTCTCAGCAAAACTTGTGTCAGGGATTCTGGGCATTTCTTTGGAACTCGTCGGTAGCATAATTCAGAATGGCTTGGGTATGCGCAAGTTCTCGGCATAATGGGTTCCCAAAATATATGTCAGGAGAATAAAAGGGTAACGGCATTAAGAGAAGTATTCTTCCAATTTGACCGTAATGTTGATCAATTTCGCTGACGAATAGTAACCATAGATGAAATATGGTTGTACCACTATGATCCTGAATCGGAACAACAGTCAATGGAGTAGTAGCACTCATTTCTCCATCGCCCCAAGAAGTTCAAGACACAGAAGTAGGTTGAGAAACTGTTTGGAACATTCTTCTGGTATAAGTATGGAGTGGTAGACTACCTCCTCAATGGTCAGATATTTAATCCAGAATCTCTACATTACTTACAAAACTGAAAGAAAAATTCAAAGTTCAACGCTGCGGAAAATGAAAAGAAAGGAATTATGTTCCTTCAGGAGAATACACCTGTCCATCAAGCTCCTGCGAACATAACTGACATTGCATAATCTAGGATTTCAATGTCTAGATCATCATTCTTATTCCGCAGATTTAGCTCCGTCTAACTATTACGTGTACTTATTTCCCAAACTTAAATAACACTTGAAAGACGCCATTTTAGATCAGATAGGGGTAGTGCTACGAACAGTGGTGCGAGGAAATCTAGATTTTTTTTTTAACTTTTCTGCAAAAGCTGGAGCACTGTACTACCATGAGCAAAATAAATGACGCGTCTCTTTATTTTGAAGTTTTTTGAAAATATCTCCGTTTTCTTTATATGTTCGAAATTTCGGAAGGTTTCCCCATCAGGAAAGGTTAATAACAAACCCGTTTTTAATATTTGTGTTAGATATTAGCTTAAAATAAAGAAATTAGAAGCAAAAAACATTAAATCGACAGAAATCTCGAGAATTACCAACTCTGCTAAAGTGGGAAATTTTCAAGAACGCGAGGGAATTCTGCAGTTCAACACGAAGCAGCGACATCTATGTCATTGAGAGAAGCGTGGATTAGATCTACAAACGAAAATTTTAACGAAATATTTCTAGTATGTCTTATTATATGCATTATCAGCGAACTCCAAATATATGAATCTATGCTAAGTATTAACGTATAGATAGTGCAAATAGTGGAAATTACCTATGGAAAAAGACGAATTGTTAGCCCAATCGTAATGAAAAATCGTCTTTACTGTAGAACAGGTTCAGCTTACGTAAGAGAGTAAATAGCTCAGTTAGGTAAAGCAACGAGTTTGTATACCGAAGGTAGACGGTTCGAATCCCGTGGAAGTACTGTTGTCATTTTTATCACTAAGGTTATTTTATTTATTTTTTATTTGGGAAAGAATCAAATTGTAACATATGTGTAAAACTCATGACGATACAAAAAAAAAAAAAAAAAAAGAAAATATCGTCGCATTTGCATTAGTGTCTCTAATTTTTGTTTGCAAACAGATTCGTAATTATTTCCCCTGTGCTCACTGATGCATAACGAATGTTTTCCAGTAAATGTTAATTCTAATTTGGAGAATTTTATAGTTTCACAATGTTTCTCACTACATAGTCTTCTATCTACGTGTTTGGATATTTTGATAACAGATTTCCCTATTAAATGTTTAATTTTCTCTATAAATATTTGTCTTAAATTGAAATTGTTTTGAATTTACTACATAAGCAAAGTTGCCCGAAGGAGGGGAGCTCAAGTAATAGATATTCTACGTAAAAGCAACCTATTGTAGAATGATGATGCTTCTTACCTTCAGCACATAATCTTAACGTTAGAGAGTCAGAGAGAGAAAAATCCTGGTTTTTCCTCCTCTATGACCACCCATCTTAAACCTCTACATATCATTGTTCGTCTCACATAATTTCGGCTCTCCAAAGACATTCATATTTATTATTATTATTATTATTATTATTATTATTATTATTATTATTATTATTATTATTATTATTATTATTATTATTATTATTAATGAATATGCCACCCTTACATAATGTTGTAACTTTACACATCTTAGTTTAAAGTGCTTTCTTTAGTAATAATTTGAGCAACCACGTCACAAAATTTAAAATGTATGAGGGGGCACGACGTTTTATTTCCCCTCCTCTCTTTTCAGCACCCTCCAACAGAAGGTATATAATTTCTGAGAAGCAGGGCAGACAAAATGAATAAGAAATATATTTAGAGCATCCTTTCCTCCTTCGTGAATGTAATATCACGTAGCATTTTTTATTCTACTGAAGACGACCCTAGGCCGTTATGGTTAGGTAACAAAAGAAATACCTAATATATTTATAGCGCCCCTTATCTGTAATATTACCTCTTCTTTATTTGTTCGAGGCTTCCTTACACAACCAAGGGTGACAAAAAGAATAGGAAAAGTGTCTAAAGATTACAAAAGACTTTATATTTTGTCAGAAACAAGGCAGTATATACACAACATTGCTTTCGTTAACAAGTGTTTCACCCTTGAGTCGCTTATAAAATTATGCAGAATAACTTTTGCCGATCATTGTTCTAGAGGGATTTGTCCAGGATGGTTTGGTGTCGAGCTAATAACGATAAGTATATTTATTTACATCACTGTTAAAGAAATAGCAAACTTTCTGAAAGGAACTTACTTAGGAAATATATCTTCCTTCTACTTAGCCAGAGCCCACTCTGAAAAATTGCATCTGGCATTCTGAGTGAAAGTTCTATGGGACTATTAGAAAAATATATTCCCGTTTTCACGCTGATGGTAGAATTTCTTAAACAGTTATTGAATTACGTTCGAAGGGTAGGCGTAAATAGCGCCCCCGCAACAATGTGGCGTGGGGACCGCACAAGCTGCAAGGCCAAAAAATATACAGAAAGTACGCAGGGGCGGAGCAGGCCAAATTTTCACACGGGCAAAGTGACTTTTTGGCGCCCTTCCCCTAGTAGTAGCCTATATTTTACATTTTATCATAGTGTTTTTAATAGTTTAAACCAGGAGCGTCATTTCAGATTTTGCTTTGGGGGGGGGGGCAAGACCTCTTGATATAAGTAAAATTTCGCGTTTTTCACTGATTTACTACTATTCTAATGATAACATCTATATACATCTCAAACTCACGGGGGGCAAATGCCCCTCCCTGCCCTCCCTAAATGACGCCCCTGTTTTAAACCCATTTTCAAAAAGAAATCCATTACCTAGGAAAAGTTCACAAAGAATATGGCCCACTATAAACAATACCAACTCCACCCCCCCTGGTCTAGTGGCTAGCACGCCTGCCTTCTGTGGTACCGGGTCCAATTCCCGGTGGATTACTGTTGAACGATAAAAGTGGTTCGGATTCCACTATAATTAGTATCCACATCTCCCTTGCCCATTAAGGCATAACCGTGGAACGCTAAACTCAAGCAAGCAAACAAACAATACTTAATTCCCGGCACTCTTTATTCTACATGCCATCTCTCAATTTTTCGATACACCCCCCTTAGTACTATGAAACTCTCTTCTTCCATAGTGAAATGGAAAAAGATCATATAATTGCTACTACTTTACAAGAATATAAACCAAAAACGTCAGTAGAAAGCACATTATAAAATTTACTTTTTGAGGCTCGTTTTGGTGTCCCTCTTTCTCTGGCGCCCCGGGCAGTCGCCCGGCCCTTAGTCCGCCCTTGAAAGTACGGACGCATAACTAAGGACTGCGGAGTAGAGGTTAACCTTTATGTTATGCCACTGGTTTGACGTGTTTGAAATGTTCAGTAAGTGATCAGTTGGTGAAATAATTTCGACGGTTAGTGATGTTTAAAGTTTAGCTAAGACAAAGCTACCTAATCAAATACATTTGATATCGCAATGTCACAATTTGATTTTTCCTCACATAAAAAAGATTAAAAAAAATAGTAATAAAAACCCTTACTCGTACTGGGCTCCTAACTAACTAACAACCTAATTCTTACAGACTAGTTGCTCTGACCAACTGAGTTTCGATTTCTTACGCGAAAGAAGTCTGTTATATTAAGAGGCATGCTTTTCATTATCAAAACTGTTCGAAGTAATACGAACATGGCTTAAGAACAGGGACGGAACTGAATTACCACTCGATTGACCTTGAGGGCAAATCACCAAAGCGTAGCTATAAACGTAAGTGGAGCATGCATTTCTCTGGAGTTGTGTTCAGTATTCCTATCTGCCAGTCATGCTTGTTCGTAGGAGTAATATGTTACAAACCTAACCTTTCGATAGAGCACAACGACAGAGAATCAAAATTAATGAATTCTTGCCCTTGTGAACTTGGGATACTACCATGTGCAATAAAACTGTCGCGTCTTCTGAAGTGATATTTTATCGAAAATAACTCGTTTTCCTTTATATATCCGAAGTTTTTGAGGGTTTCAAAAGGGACTGACTTCATCGAGGGAGTCGAGGGAGTCGAGGGAGTAAAAATAATTACTAGAGGGAGTCGAGGGAGTAAAAATATTCACTCGAGGGAGTCGAGGGAGTAAAAATATTCACTCGAGGGACTCGAGGGAGTAAAAATATTCACTCGAGGGAGTAAAAATATTCACTCGAGGGAGTCGAGGGAGTAAAAATATTCACTCGAGGGACTCGAGGGAGTAAAAATATTCAGTCGAGGGAGTCGAGGGAGTAAAAATATTCACTCGAGGGAGTAAAAATATTCACTCGAGTGAGTAAAAATATTCACTCGAGGGAGTCGAGGGAGTAAAAATATTTACTCGAGGGAGTCGAGGGAGTAAAAATATTTACTCGAGGGAGTCGAGGGAGTAAAAATATTCACTCGAGGGAGTCGAGGGAGTAAAAATATTCACTCGAGGGAGTAAAAATATTCACTCGAGGGACTCGAGGGAGTAAAAATATTCACTCGAGGGAGTAAAAATATTCACTCGAGGGAGTCGAGGGAGTAAAATATTTACTCGAGGGAGTCGAGGGAGTAAAAATATTTACTCGAGGGAGTCGAGGGAGTAAAAATATTCACTCGAGGGAGTCGAGGGAGTAAAAATATTCACTCGAGGGAGTAAAAATATTCACTCGAGGGACTCGAGGGAGTAAAAATATTCACTCGAGGGAGTAAAAATATTCACTCGAGGGAGTCGAGGGAGTAAAATATTTACTCGAGGGAGTCGAGGGAGTAAAAATATTTACTCGAGGGAGTCGAGGGAGTAAAAATATTCACTCGAGGGAGTCGAGGGAGTAAAAATATTCATTCGAGGGAGTAAAAATATTCACTCGAGGGAGTCGAGGGAGTAAAAATATTCACTCGAGGGAGTCGAGGGAGTAAAAATATTCACTCGAGGGACTCGAGGGAGTAAAAATATTCACTCGAGGGAGTCGAGGGAGTAAAAATATCCACTCGAGGGAGTAAAAATATTCACTCGAGGGAGTCGAGGGAGTAAAAATATTCACTCGAGGGACTCGAGGGAGTAAAAATATTGACTCGAGGGAGTCGAGGGAGTAAAAATATTCACTCGAGGGAGTCGAGGGAGTAAAAATATTCACTCGAGGGAGTCGAGGGAGTAAAAATATTCACTCGAGGGGGTAGAGGTAGTAAAAATATTTACTCGAGGGAGTCGAGGAAGTAAAATATTTACTCGAGGGAGTCGAGGGAGTAAAATATTTACTCGAGGGAGTCGAGGGATTAAAAATATTTACTCGAGGGAGTCGAGGGAGTAAAAATATTCACTCGAGGGAGTCGAGGGAGTAAAAATATTCACTCGAGGGAGTCGAGAGAGTAAAAATTTTCACTCGAGGGAGTAAAAATATTCACTCGAGGGAGTCGAGGAGGTAAAAATTTTCACTCGAGGGAGTAAAAATATTCACTCTAGGGAGTCGAGGGAGTAAAAATTTTCACTCGAGGGAGTAAAAATATTCACTCGAGGGAGCCGAGGGAGTAAAAATTTTCACTCGAGGGAGTAAAAATATTCAATCAAGGGAGTCCAGGGAGGAAAAATATTCACTCGAGGGAGTAAAAATACACACTCGAGGAAATAGAGGGGGGAAAATGTTCACTCGAGGGAGTCGAGGGAGTAAAAATATTCACTCGAGGGAGTCGAGGGAGTAAAAATATTCACTCGAGGGAGTCGAGGGAGTAAAAATATTCATTCGAGGGAGTCGATGGATTAAAAATATTCACTCGAGGGTGTCGAGGGAGTGAAAATATTCACTCGAGGGAGTCGAGGGAGTAAAAATATTTACTCGAGGGGGTCGAGGGAGTAGAAATATTCTTTCGAAAGAGTAATAATATGCACTCGGGGCAGTCGAGGGAGTAAAAATATTCACTCAAGGGTGCCGAGGGAGTAAAAATATTCACTCGAGGGAATCAAGGGAGTAAAAACATACACTCGAGGGAATCAAGGGAGTATAAACACACTGGAGGGAGTCGAGTGAGTAAAAATATTCACTCGAGAAAGTCGAAGGGGTAAAAATATACACTCGAGGGAGTCGAGGGAGTAAAAATATTCACTCGAGGGAGTCGAGGGAGTAAAAATGTTCACTCGAGGGTGTCGAGGGAGTAAAAATATTCACTCGAGGGAGTAAAAATATTCACTCGAGGGATTAAAAATATTCACTCGAGAGATTCGAGGGATTAAAAATATACACTCGAGGGAGTCGAAGGGGTGAAAATATTCACTCGAGGGAGTCGAGGGAGTAAAAATATTCACTCGAGGGAGTCGAAGGGGTGAAAATATTCACTCGAGGGAGTCGAGGGAGTAAAAATATTCACTCGAGGGTGTCGAGGGAGTAAAAATATTCACTCGAGGGAGTCGAAGGGGTGAAAATATTCACTCGAGGGAGTCGAGGGAGTAAAAATATTCACTCGAGGGAGTCGAGGGAGTAAAAATATTCACTCGAGGGAGTCGAGGGAGTAAAAATTTTCACTCAAGGGAGTCAAGGGAGTAAAAATATACACTCGAGGGAGTCAAGGGAGTAAAAATATTCACTCGAGGGAGTCGAGGGAGTAAAAATTTTCATCCGAGGGAATAAAAATATTCACTCGAGGGAGTCGAGGGAGAAAAATGTTCACTCGAGGGAATCGAGGGAGTAAAAATATTGTCTCGAGGGAGTAGAGGGAGTAAAAATTTCACTCGAGGGAGTAAAAATATTCACTCGAGGGAGTCGAGGGAGTAAAAATATTCACTCGAAGGAGTCAAGGGAGTAAAAATATTCACTAGAGGGAATCAAGGGAGTATAAACACACTGGAGGGAGTCGAGTGAGTAAAAATATTCACTCGAGAAAGTCGAAGGGGTAAAAATATACACTCGAGGGAGTCGAGGGAGTAAAAATATTCACTCGAGGGAGTCGAGGGAGTAAAAATGTTCACTCGAGGGTGTCGAGGGAGTAAAAATATTCACCCGAGGGAGTCGAGGGAGTGAAAATATTCACTCGAGGGATTAAAAATATTCACTCGAGAGATTCGAGGGAGTAAAAATATACACTCGAGGGAGTCGAGGGAGTAAAAATATACACTACATGAGTCGAGTGAGTAAAAATGTTCACTCAAGGGAGTTGAGTGAATAAAAATATGCAAAAATAAACAAAGCTTGGAAGATGAATTTAAAACTTAGTATTTTTAATAATGATAACTTACCATGATTATAAATGAAGAGAGTAGTAACATTTCTATATTAGATCAAAAAGTATATTTCGAACCCTCAAAACAAATAAACTTCGGTGGAAGAAGACGGTACTCAAACCACATGAAGCTTAATGAAAATTACAGTAATTTATTTGGATCTGTCGTACAAATATTCTAAAAGAAAGAAATGACACACCAATGATAAGTTTTATACGCTCGACTATGTGAACTAAATATTCCAACTTCCTAGGCTCCCTGGAGTGAAAACATTTACTTGTTCAAATTATTATTTTTACTACCTCGATTCACTCGAGCCAATATGTTTACACTCTGGACCCACTTGAATGAAAAATTTAAATATGTTGACTCCCTCGAGTGATTATTTTTACTCCCTCGATTCCCTCGAGTGATTTCTTTTACACCCTCGAATGATTTCTTTTACTCCCTCGACTCCCTCGAGTGAATATTTTTACTCCCTCCAGAGAATATTTTTACTCCCTCGACTCCATCGAGAGAATATTTTTACTCCCTCGACTCCCTCGAGTGAATATTTGTACTCCCTCGACACCCTCGAGTGAATATTTTTACTCCCTCGACTCCCTCGAGTGACTATTTTTACCCCTCCAGTGAACATTTTTCTACGTCGACTGCCCCGAGTGAATATTCTTACTCCCTCGACAAAATATTTTTACTCCCTCGACTCTATCGAGTGAATATTTTTCTCACACGACTGCCCCGAGTGCATATTCTTACTCCCTCGAGAGAATATTTTTAATCCCTCGACTCCCTCGAGTGAATATTTTTACTCCCTCTACCCGTTCGAGTCTATATATTTACTGCCTCGACTCCCTCGAATGAATATTTTTACTCCCTTGACTCCCTCAAGTGAATATTTCTACTCCCTCGACTCCCTCGAGTGAATATTTTTACTCCCTCGGCTCACTCGAGTGAATATTTTTACTCCCTCGACCCCCTCGGGTGAATATTTTTACTCCCTCGACTCCCTCCAGTGATTTTTACTCCCTCGGATGAAAATTTTTACTCCCTCGACTCCCTCGAGTGAATATTTTTAGTCCCTCGACTCCCTCGAGTGAATATTTTTACTCCCTCGACTCCCTCGAGTGAATATTTTTACTCCCTCGACTCCTCGAGTGAATATTTTTACTCCCTCGGCTCCCTCGAGTGAATATTTTTACTCACTCGACTCCCTCGAGTAAATATTTTTACCCCATCGACTCCCTCGAGTGAATATTTTTACTCACTCGACTCCCTCGAGTGTATGATTTTTCTCCCTTGATTCCCACGAGTGTATGTTTTTACTCCCTTGATTCCCTCGAGTGAATATTTTTAGTCCCTCGACACCCTCGAGTGAATATTTTTACTCCCTCGACTCCCTCGAGTGAATATTTTTACTCACTCGACTCCCTCGAGTGTATGATTTTACTCCCTTGATTGCCACGAGTGTATGTTTTTACTCCCTCGACTCCCTCGAGTGAATATTTTTGCTCCCTCGACTCCCTCGAGTGAATATTTTTACTCCCTCGACTCCCTCGAGTGAATATTTTTACCTCATCGACTCCCTCGAGTGAATATTTTTACTCACTCGACTCCCTCGAGTGTATGTTTTTACTCCCTTGATTCCCACGAGTGTATGTTTTTACTCCCTTGATTCCCTCGAGTGAATATTTTTACTCCCTCGAGTGAAAATTTTTACTCCCTCGACTCCCTCTAGTGAATATTTTTACTCCCTCGACTCCCTCGAGTGAATATTTTTACTCCCTCGAGTGAAAATGTTTACTCCCTCGAATCCCTAGAGTGATTATTTTTACTCTTTCGAGTGAATATTTTTACTCTTTCGACTCCCTCGAGTGAATGTTTTTACTCCCTCGACTCCCTCGAGTGAATATTTTTACTCCCTCGAGTGAATATTTTTACTCCCTCGACTCCCTCAAGTGAATATTTTTACTCCCTCGAGTCAAAATGTTTACTCCCTCGAATCCCTAGAGTGATTATTTTTACTCTTTCGAGTGAATATTTTTACTCTTTTGACTCCCTCGAGTGAATATTTTTACTCCCTCGAGTCCCTCGAGTGAATATTTTTACTCCCTCGACTCCCTCGAGTGAATATTTTTACTGCCTCGACTGCCTCGAGTGAATATTTTTACTCCCTCGACTCCCTCGAGTGAATATTTTTACTCCCTCGACTCCCTCGAGTGAATATTTTTACTGCCTCGACTCCCTCGACTCCCTCGAGTGAATATTTTTACTCCCTCGACTCCCTCGAGTGAATATTTTTACTCCCTCGAGTGAAAATTTTTACTCCCTCGAATCCCTAGAGTGAATATTTTTACTCTTTCGAGTGAATATTTTTACTCCCTCGAGTGAAAATTTTTACCCCCTCGAATCCCTAGAGTGAATATTTTTACTCTTTCGAGTGAATATTTTTACTCCCTCGAATCCCTAGAGTGAATATTTTTACTCCCTCGACTTGCTCGAGTGAATATTTTTACTCCCTCGACTCCCTCGAGTGTATATTTTTACTCCCTCGACTCCCTCGAGTGAATATTTTTACTCCCTCGACTTCCTCGAGTGTATATTTTTACTCCCTCGACTCCCTCGAGTGTATATTTTTACTCCCTCGACTCCCTCGAGTGTATATTTTTACTCCCTCGACTCTCTCGAATGAATATTTTTACTCCCTCGAGTCCCTCGAGTGAATATTTTTACTCCCTCGACTCCCTCGAGTAAATATTTTTACTCCCTCGACTCCCTCTAGTGTATATTTTTACTCCCTCGACTCCCTCGAGTGAATATTTTTGCTCCCTCGACTCCCTCATGTGAATATTTTTACTCCCTCGAGTGAATATTTTTACTCCCTGGACTCCCTCGAGTGAATATTTTTACTCCCTCGAGTGAAAATTTTTACTCTTTCGACTCCCTAGAGTGAATATTTTTACTCCCTCGAGTGAATATTTTTACTCCCTCGACTCCCTCTAGTAATTATTATTTTACTCCCTCGACTCCCTCGAGTCCCTCGAGTCCCTCGACTCCCTCGACTCCCTCGATGAAGTCAGTCCCTTTCAAAATGAGGAAACGTTACTGACAAACAAGGACGCATTTAGGGGTGGGTCCAGGTGGTCCGGACTCCCCTCTGAAATCCCAACTTCTCTGTAAATTTAGCCTAAATTTAAGGATTATCTTTTAAATTTTATTATAATTTATCCTAATATTGAAGTCGGACTTCTCCCGAAATAAATTACTGCATACGTGCCTGCTGACAATTTTCAATATATTCCTTAAATAAGTAAAATAACTAAATTAGGAGCAAAAAGCTTCAACACGGGCTAACTTTTGTCCACTGCCAATATTGTTAGAAGGGATATTAATAGCAAAAACTGCTAGGCAATGCTGAACCTTGGAACTGTTTAAATCGTAGTAAACCCTGTAACCGGGCGTTAACGTGAAGACAAAGCTTGGTCCATTGGTAAAGTGTTGGAAGAATATGAACTCAATGTTCGTAGGTTCGAATCTATCCACTCACCATAACATTTTGTTCTTATGTGTAACGATGAAATAAGAAAGAAAAAATGTATAACCGTTAAGACAAAACTTCAACCAAGTCTGAAGAGAACAATACTAAAATAGTAATACAATGACGTCAACTAAAAATTATTTCATGTAGCGTTTGGACGAAATTACAGCTGTTAACAATTGCAGAAATAAAAACAGACTGTAATGCAGTCTAGACTTCTGAATGCATTTACTTCCTGAAAACTTCCGTCTCGTCATTGGTATGCCGTTAATCATTGTAAAACCTTTCAATTGGAAGTGAAATGACACAAACTAAAACAGTTTTAAATCAATAAATGTCTATGTGTAAAAGTAGGTGTCTTTTATCTGTAGTTCTGAGTTCCTTTTACTTTGAAGTTACAAATGAGAGAAGAAAGTATGGTGTTCGAAAAAAAAAAAATCAAATTTGAGATTTCAACGAATTTACACGTATTATAGCCCCTAACACCGAAAAAGTTATTTTTCGATACATGTCCATCAGTTCGTCCGTCCGTTCGCTACACTTTTCTGTGCACTCGCCTAGAAGCCATACCTCGCCTAGAAGCCATACTTGAACATACCGTAAATTAGTTGAAAAATTTACGGTATGTTCAACTTTTCTGCACCAAATTTTAGTTTAAGATTTTCATAGTATTTCCTATAGTTTTTTTTTATTTCCCTCCTACTCCCAAAACAAGGGTAGTTTCCTGTACGATGAAAATAAAAAAAAGATATTTTCTCATAACTGGCTCTAACGATCTTGTTTTCTTTCTTTTTTTATAAATCAATATTTAATTAGCAACCCTATTTTGTGGTATAAGGCATTTATCTGAGAAAAATCTACAAGGGGTAGTTTATACTAAGGGGGTGAGTTTTTTCTCAGTGATTTTCTCAAAATGGACTCAAATGTTTTCGTTCATATTTCATAAATAAAGATTTCATTAATAACTTATCAATATGGCATAACTCGTTTGTCCTAAAAAAAAATGCGAGGGGTAGTTTATTCTTGGTGGAGTGTTGTCTGGGCGATTTTCTCAAAAACGACTCAAAAGAGTTTATTCATATTTCAAAAATAAATATTTCGTTAATAACCGAACAATATGGCAAAACTCGTTTGTCCTGAAAAAATATGCGAGGGGTAGTTTACTCTTGGGGGTGTTTTTCCTCCACGGTTTTCTCAAAAATGAGTCAAGCAATTTTGTTCGTACTCAGAAATAAATATTTCATTAAAAACCTAGTAATATGGAATAACTCGCTTACCCTGAAAGAATCCTCAAGAGATAGTTTATTCGGGGAGTTATTTTTCCCTCACGATTTTCTCAAAAATTACTCGGACAATTTTATTGATAATTCATAAATAAGTATTTCATTAATAACCCTATATTTTAGTATAAGTCATTTCTATGAAAAACAATTACAACGGATAGTTTATTTTTGGGGTCAAGGTTTTTTCCTCGACAATTTTCTCGAACGACAGGCGATTTTGTTCAAATTTCGCAAATAAATATTTCATTAATAACCAAAAGTATATCTTAACTCATTGTTCGAAACAATTCACAAGAGGTAGGTTACTCCTGACGTGTTCTTTTTGAACGACTTTCCCAAAGTGACTCATTTGATTTTTTCATCTTTCATAAACAATGATTGCATTAATTGGTCTATTATATGTCTAATGAAAATGTGCTCAAAGTGTGAGTTAGTTTTGTAGTATGGATTTTCTTCAATCGAAGTTTTTTATTCGATAATCTGACATTCGATGTATTTGAATAATACGATAATTTTATTCGTATTATCCAAATACACACTTCAGTAACAACTGCGGCCTAACACAGTTAAGAAATTGAATTGAAAAAGTTTAGTGCGGTGGCCCTGTAATTGAATATTTTTTGAGAAACTCCCTAGCTTTTTGTGGTAAACTCAGGCTTTTCTTTTTCGAGCGACAAAAGAGAGAAGAAAATATAGTGATTGTGAAAATAATATCAAATTCAGATTTCAACGGATTTACATATTTCATGGCGTCTACATACCGAAAATGTGACTTTTCGACACCCGTCCTTCCGGTCCGTCCGTTCGGCACACTTTTATATGCACTCGCCTAGAGGCCATACCGTTCAACTTATCTACACCAAATTTTAAACTTAGGGTTTACTTAGTATTCTTACAGGAGCTTTTCCATTTTTTCCTACCACCTAAAATAAGTATGGTTTACAAACAGGCGAAAATCGAAAAACGCTATTTTCTCAAAAATGGTTTTAACAATTTTGTTTATTTTTCATTAATCAATATTTAATTAACAACCCTATATTGCAGTATCAGATATTTCTCTTAGAAAAATTTACGAGGGGTAGTTTATTCTTGGAGGTGACTTTTTCTCGACGATTTTCTCAGAAAAGACCCTGGCGAATTTTGTACACACTTCATAAATAAATATTTGACCTTACAACATGGTATAAGTCAATTGATCTGAAAAATATATGAGTAGTAGTTTATTCTTGGACTTGAATTTATTCCCAGTGAGTTTCTCAAACACGACCAGTTGGCAACCCTGTATCTCGACAACGAAGCTGAATTCGAAAACTGCAAGAGGACCATTTGTCTCCTTTTGATGTCACGAATCACCTCCCGAAGTTTGTGGACATCTTTCAGGTTCACCCTTAATGAAGCTTCTTTTCGAAAAGTTAACTATTAACTTTAGGCATTGTTTATCTTTTTTTTAAATCACAAATGTCGTTATTAATTTTAAGGCAGAGAACTACTTCTGAGAGAATAGATCTTGAAAAATAATTTTAAAACTTAGACTTTTGTTTTCGAGACATTCCAGACAAGACGAGACATTTTACAAGCTATCTCGTGTCCAAAACATTTGCCTCGTATTATCTTGGATGTCACAAAGCGCGTCTTGTCTCTTTCTCGAGACATGTCTTATCTCGTGCGCATTCGTTAACACTTGGGAAGGATTATCTTTCTACTCAAAGCATTGTTTTTATAATGGTTGCATATTTATGATAATTGCTGTCCACATAAATTACAGTCCTTTCAGTTGAATTAATTTTTATTATTATTATTATTGAAATTGCAATATCTAGTTTAACGTTGGACGATTATGCACCTACGCTAAGGGAGAATGATGATGAATGAAATGGTGAAATGAAGAAAGTGAGAGGAAAATGGAAAATCTCAAGAAAACACATACCCATGCACACGGTATTTGTCCACCTCAAATTTCACTTGGCACGAAGTGGAATCGAGCCACGGACCCCCTGCACCAAAGGTCCCTGCAATGCTTTATTATTATTATTATTATTATTATTATTATTATTATTAATAATAATAATAATAATAATAATAATAATAATAATAATAATAACAATAATAATAATAATAATAATAATAATAATTGAAGCGAGCTTAACGAGTTTCAACTGTACGACTCAACCAACGTTTGGGTGCCTGTTCGTTCGTCTGCTCCTCTCATAAAAGACATTTCATTTTAATGAAACTAGTAAGTGCCTTCTTTTAGCTCTGTGAAGTAACTATTGCTTGGAATATGAATCTGCAAAACATAAGAGGTAAAATTAACCAAATGGTGCAAGTTTCCACTTATATATACAAAAGAATTTTGCAATATCAACTACGTGAATCTTGTCCCATAAAGAAGCTGAAACCCCTACACCGAAGAGCCCTCCGAGATTTGATCATTGTCCACACGGACTGAAATTGTCATTTGAAGCCAAGACTTTAATATGAAGCCAATAATTTCTTTAAAATAGACGGAAAATTCGGAAGTTATAAGCATATTCATATTTTTGCCTTTTCCCATAAGGGAGCCGTAGCCCCCTATACTGAAGACCCCCCCCCCGGAGATTTGATCATTGTCCACTCGGACTGAGTTTGTCATTTGGAACCAACACTTTAATACGAAGCAAAATATTTCTTTAAAATAGACGAAAAATTCGAAAGTTATAAACATGTTAATAATTTTACCTTTTCTCATAAGGGGGCCGTATTAGCCTACACTGAAGAGCCCCACGAGATTTGATCATTGACCACTTGGACTGAAATTCTCATTTGAAACCAAAACTTTAATATGAATCCAAAAATTAAACTTTTACATCAATTTAAACTGACTGGGTTCCAGTTCCCCCACTATTGTTTAGTTTAGTTAACTGGTAATTTGTGACAGCTTCACATCATCAAAAGAATGTTTCACTTCCCCTCCCCTCCCCCAGGAGTTCGTGCTGGATCCACCACTGGAATCAATAGACACTCTTCCTATTCTTTTTGTCACCATTGATTGTGCAGGGGCTCCCTCGTACAAATAAAGAAGCGGTAATATTACAATCAAGGGGCGCTATATATTAGGTATTTTTTTAGTTACCTACCCCTAACCGCACAGGGCCATCTTTCGTAGAAAAAAAATATTACGTGATATTCCAATCATGAAAGGGGAGAGGATGCGGTAAATATATTTCTTATTCATTTTGTCTGTCCTGTTTATCAAAAATTACTTTCTGTTGGAAGGCTACTGAAATGAGAGGGGCAAAATAAAAAGTCGTACCCCCTCCTACATGGTTGTTCAAATAAGTACTAAAGAAAGCATTTTAAACTAAGATATTTAAGATTTAAACTAGGAAACTAAGATATCCTACATTATGTAAGGATGGCATATTCAGGATTATTATTATTATTATTATTATTATTATTATTATTATTATTATTATTATTATTATTATTATTATTATTTGAATGCTTTGGAGCACCGAAATTTTGTGAGACGAACAATGATATGTAGAGGTTTAAGATGGGTGGTCATAGAGGAGGAAAAACCAGGATTTTTCTCTGTCTGACTCTCTAACGTAAAGATTATGTGCTGAAGGTAAGAAGCATCATCATTCTACAATAGGTTGCTTTTACGTAGAATATCAATTACTTGAGTTCTCCTCCTTCGGTCTACTTACCTTATGTAGTAAATTCAAAACAATTTCAATTCAATACAAATACATTGTAAAACTTTTCCGTAATTAAACATCTAGGGAAAATTAAACATTTAATAGGGAAATCTGTTATCAAAATATCCAAACACGTAGATAGAAGACTATCTAGTGAGAAATATTGTGAAACTTTATAAAATTCTCCAAATTAGAATTAACATTTACTGGGAAACATTCGTTATGCGCCAGCGAGCATATGGTGAGCAGTGAGCACAGGGGAAATAATTACGAAACTGTTTGCAAACAAAATTAGGGACGCTAATGCAAGTGCGACAACAGCATTTTTTCTTTTTTTGGTATCGTCATGAGTTTTACACATACGTTACAATTTGATTCTTTCCCAAATAAAAAAATAAAAATAAAATAACCGTAGTGTAGTGATAAAAAAGATAACGGCACTTCCACGGGATCGAACCCGCTACCTTCTGCATACAGACTCGTTGCTTTAACTAACTGTTTTTTTTTTTTTAACTATTTATTTACATGCTTAGTAGTACATAAAGATCACAGGAAGGTTTAACATTAAAAAAAAACTCACCAATACATATTGATAGTATATACAAAAGACCAGACGATTAAGTTAAGACTGTTAAAAAATTAGCAAAATATTTCCGCTTACGAGCAATAGAAATGCTGGTAGCAGCGGATTTTAGGAAAGCAAGGTAAAGATCAGGGTGATAAGGTCCGGGGGTGGTTAACAAATAGACAATAGTGTGTGCCACAAACCAAATAACAGTATTATTCTTTGTAACAGGGTAGTAATTAAAATCTGGGTAAAGTATTAAATCAGTGGCACGAAAAGAGGAAGGAGGAAGACGGCATATTTTGCTTAAAAGTACACACAACTGCTGCCAAATACTAGTGACTGAGGAGCAAGTTTCGAATCTATGACTAAGAGAGTCAGGTTGTTGGCAAACATTACACAAGTTATCAGGACCAATGTTTAAGTGATACAAACGTTCTTTTGTTTCATATGCGTTATTAACAATAACATACCAAAGAGATTTGTGGGTATAGTTCAGAAATTTAGCATGAACATTACACCAGATACGAGACCAGTTATGAGAGGGTTGCTTGACTATTATATGTGGTGTAACTGCGGGATGAATGTTTAAATAGTACCAATACAAGTCCTTAACAGACATGCATTCTATTTCACATTTTGTCAAAAGTGCATAAGCCATGTCTATTATGACGTCTTTCAGGTGAGGATATTTCCAACTCCACGGGAAGGCATTGATAGGTCCCTCAAGGTCAATACAGGCAAAACACGCTGCAAACACCGCTGCAGAGACAGTGCTGTGAGTAGAACACGCGACCTGACAGCTGCGATGTAACAAGAGAGCTTTGGCTTGAATGTTTACATCTAGAAAGCCAATGCCCCCGTCCTTGGGAAGCAAACGTAACTGAGTGGAAGACACACGTAATAATTTGCCGTGCCAAAGGAAAAACAACGCAGAACTATGTAAGGAGCGGGCGATATTGTGGGGGAGGGGATAAATCTGGGCGAGGTGCCAGAGTACGCTATACCCAGTCTGTTTAAGAAACAACATTCTGCCTAATAAACTAAAATGACGATGTTTATGAAAATAAAGAATATTTTTAATTTTTGCAGCAACGTGGGCAAAGTTAGTAGTAATGGTACGTGTGGTATTAGGAAACCACTCAATTCCTAGTATTTTAAGAGAGTCGACAACCGCAAAATAAACCCCATACTCTTGAGTACAATTGTCATTTAAACACATAATTTTCGTTTTACTGTCATTTAATTTTGCACCAGATATGCTTTGATACTTGGTTAGTAAATACACAATATGTTGAATTTCTACAGGGCTGTTCACGAAGTAATGTGTGTCGTCGACATAGCTTTGTGCAACAATTTTAGTATTATATACAGGGACCCCTGGTAAAACAGATTGAACAGAAAATAACAAAGGAGCCAGAGATAAACTAAATAAAATACTGGACATGCTATCGCCTTGAAGGATTCCGTTATTAAAAGGAATCGCTACACTTAAGCCACCATTAATCTTCATCTTAGTGATTCTTTGAGAATAGACACCTTTAATCATAGAGATAAATTTGTCACCAAAGCCAAAGTGAGTTAACACATTAAACAAATATTGATGCTGAATTCTATCAAAAGCCTTAGAGTAGTCCGTTGAAAGAATAGCCACTGTATGATCAGTTCTACACTCATGATATGCTATAAAATCTCGAAGATTGGATAGCGCTTCATACATACGGCGAGTCTGTCCATGGCCATATTGACAGGGGCTTAAGAGATCTTCAATGTATGTTTTCATTCGCAGAGTGAGGCAACGGGTCAAAATTTTGAGGTCCGTACACAGTAAGCTGAGCGGTCGAAGGGCATCAACGTCATGGGCGTTTGCATGTTTGGGAACCAACACAGTGATACCCGTTCGTAAGGAGGTTCCTAAAATGCAACTATCACGATACTCGTTAAAAAGGTCAGTGAGAAAGGGAGCAAGGATGTCAATAAAAGTGACATAGAATTCCACGGGCAAGGAGTCGACACCAGTGGATTTGCCTCGCTTACCAAGTTTAATGGAGGTCATGACCTCGTCTACCGTGAAGGGCTGGCTAAGACGCTCCCTGTCACCATCGGTTAAGGTAGCTGGTATGTGTTCAAAAAGAGTATCATCACTGACAAACAAAGAAGGCGTGGCATAGAGATGTTTAAAATGTTCTATAAGATATGCAGTCACGTGAGGTCCCTCATATAAATGTCCATCGGGGTCTTGAAGATGCGAAATCAGCTGTTGTTTACCTCTACTACGTTCTCGCTGTACGTGGACAGTACTAACAGATTCTGTGGAATCAGTCGAAGGAATCTTGCTACGAACAATATGGCCGTACATACGGCGGCGATGCATAGAGAGAAGAAAAGCCTTGATTTGATGAATTTGAGGCCGAACAGATTCTCCTTGAGCCTGCGCCTTCACATAGTCCCGTAAAAGCTTAGAATAATATGCATACTGTTCACAGAAGGCCTGATGACGATGAATACTGTATTGTTTACTAACAAAACGAAACACAGGTTTTACACGTTTCTCCCAAAAGTTCATAAAAGTACCTTTATAGCTGCGTTTCTCCTCCATTAAGGATGCCCACTCAGCACGGATGACAGATTGATAGTCCGCTTCAGCGAGGATCGACGTATTAAAATACCACAATGAATTACTTTTAAGGAATTTTGTTACAGGTAAATTGATAGTCATAACGACACAATAATGATCACTAAAAATCACAGGTTCAATTTTGATGTCCTTGACGTAAGGCAATAAGATGCGGCTGACGTAAATTTGATCAAGTCTCGAGGATGAATGCGATGTCCAAAAAGTATGACCCGGAACGCTGGGAAAATAGAAACGCCACACATCGACGAGGTCATATGTTTCAATCACTTTGTGTAGGGAAGGTGAGAAGGGGTAATGAGGCTGGGCATCTATCTCTGAAAGTACTGCATTAAAGTCTCCAGCGAGGATACAGGGGTTGGACCCATTATATAACGCCTGCATGAGATCAGTTTCGAAGAAATTGTTCCTTGCTCTAGTTTGAGAGTTCCCAGCAGGAGCATAACTGTTACATAACCGTATAGTCCGTAGTTGGCCCACAGTAAGTCTATCAGTTAGAGGAGTAGGATGTTCAAGAAAGTCTATATCACTTCTATATATAATTGCAGTTCCTAAGCCTTGGGGATTAAAATTAGAGCACCAGGAGTGAGTAAAGAGGTTGGAAAATTCAGGCAAAGCCACTTCCTGTGTGAAGAGGATATCTATCTCTGCTTTACGGATGAAATCACTCAAAGCATGTTGCTTAACCAAGGAACTTAAACCGTTTAAGTTTAGAGTGGCGATACGAAAACTATACATTTGGATCCACCAAAGAAAAAAAAATTGTAGAAAGGAGAAAGAAGAGGACATTAGAGAGAGAAGGGATATTACGAAAGATCCGATGCACTGTCAATCCCTGTCCTAGGACGAGACTTTGAACGGGTACGAGCGGACTCTACAATATAACTATCTTGAGACTTTATTAACTTCAAAGAAAAATCACTGTCGCCACTTTCAGTTTTCTTTTTCTTGCGCCGGGTTTGGGACAAAAACACATTGTCACTTGCACTAAGGTTACTAGCAGTAGAAACAACCACATCACTGGGCAAAACACTATCACTAGTAGGTGGGGCGTTGACACTAGGTGGAGCACCAGAAGGGGACAGAGAGGTGAGAGTTGTCACATCAGATTGGCGGTGCACAGAAGGAACGTCATCACTGTTGAGAACACGTTGATCAGAAAGTGAACATAAACCTGTATCAGGTTCCTGTGGAGGCTCAACAATATGGTCATCACTAATGGGAGGGGCCTCTTCAATATTCACTGTGCCGTTGGCAGAATCCATAGTATCAGAAGTCGACGCAGCTGTATGCATCATGGAATCACAAGGAAGGTGCACGGGAGGATCGGGCGATTTGACAGCAGGAATGTCACGAGGCGACGTCAAAAGTGGGAAGGTGTTGAAATTAAGTAATTCTGGTGTGGGCGTTGCGGAAGGAAGATTAACAGGAGCAGGGCGTGACAAAGGGGAAGATCGGGGTACGGGACGAGAGGATAGGGGAAGGGTACTAGAGCGACGCTTATCACAATCTTGGAAAAAATGTAGAGGACTATCACAGAAACTGCATGTCTTGATTTGACCATTATATGTGACCCACAATCGTAAACCTGCGATTGTCACATAGGAAGGTATGGAATGCTTAATGTTCATGCGTATCAACTTCCTGCCAGTACGAGTTTTATAAATGTGACCTGCATCATAGTATTCGTCTTCAATATGTTGCACCTCGCCGTACTTAGAAAGCACACTGATGATTTTAGCATTATCTAGTTCACTAGGACATACGTGTAGTTTAACTAATTGCGACATATTACTAGCAGAATCAAGGTCCAGAACAAATTCACTGTCATCATCTTTGTACACAACTTTACCTTGTGAATCACGTAGTATTTGCTCATAAGTAATCTGGTTTAAGAGTTTAATATACAATATTTTCCTGTTGAAGTCCATTTCTATTGAAATAACCTGGTCCGGGGATAATTTGAAGGTTGAAGCAATCCACTCATGGAGTTTAATCGACGTGGGACGATTACTGACAGGACGAAAATTAATTCGTATAGTATTCACTCGTAAACTAACCATGTCGCAAAACCGTTATCAAAAGACCAAAAGAATAGCACTGGGTCGTAATAAAGACGTTCACAGTCCAATACCACACACAAATGTGCAAAACACGAGGAACAAAAACGAAGCGTTCGCAACTGCACACAGCTTACAAGCACACAGCAGACGAGCGGTGTGCACACCGTGACTGCACAGACCGAACTGAACTGAGCTATTTGTTTTTTTACGTGAACTGAACCTGTTCCGGTAAAGACGATATTTCATTACGATCGTCCTACCAATTCGTCCTTTTCCATAGATAATTTCCACTATTTGCTCTATCTTTATGTTAATACTTAGCATATATTCAAATATTTGGAGTTTGCAGATAATGCATATAATAAGACATACTAGAAATATTCGTTAAAAGTTTAGTTTGTAGATTTAATCCACATTTCTCTCAATGACATAGATGTCGCTGCTTCGTGTTGAAATGCAGAATTCCCTCGTGTTCTTGAAAATTTCCCACTTTAGCAGAGTTGGTAATTCTCGAGATTTCTGTCGATTTAATGTTTTTTGCTTCTAATTTCTTTATTTTAAGCTAATATCTAACACAAATATTAAAAACGGGTTTGTTATTAACCTGTCCTGCTGGGGAAACCTTCCGAAATTTCGAACATATAAAGAAAACGGAGATATTTTCAAAAAACTTCAAAATAAAGAGACGCGTCATTTATTTTGCTCATGGTAGTACAAGGTAGTATATTGACTCTCGGGAGAAGAGAAGAAGTAAAACTTCACCAATCCACGTGCACTCCTTCTGGGTTGGGCTACGAATTTTTCAGCAGTTCCTAGTCAATATGGTAGACGTCACGTCAGTACTTTGAAACAAAATAAGTAAAGGAGCACTAGTATAAACCAATTACTAACTAAAGATCAGCACTCTGACAATACATTTTATTGGGAATCAATTTCATTCCATAATTTTATTATTATCATTTGCAGGAAGGGAAAACACAACTCTTTTTATCTCCTTCAAAAAATTAAGCCCTGGTAGTTGCAAACTAAGCTATTATAAGCACATCCTCTGAATATTGGAAGCCGAGAATAATGTTTCAGAAAAAAGAAGTTTTAAATAAAACAAAATATGAAACTGAAAACTTCAAACCTGGACAAATACAAACAAGTTACGTAACTGGTTTTACCTTTCTTTTGTTTCCAATCGAAGTTGATCCAATGAGAAGAAAACAAGTCGACCAAATCTACTATTGTTCGCTAGGCACAATTATTAAAAATCATAAGAAAGAAGTATAACTAAAATTTACCTCAAAAGGGGCTAAATTAGAAAACAGAAATATGCGTGCATACCCAGACGCTCAAAGAAGAAAGCTTGAGGATTAATCTGCCACATAGTAAATTCATGGAAAGTAGACTACAATTTGTCAATGAGATTGGTTATGATACTGATATATAATACTACATAAAGAATGTTTAAAGATTGTACGAGTCTGGGGGGGGGGGCAGTCTAGGTGGCAGTCAGGGGGGCAGAAGTAGCTACTAGGGGGGGCGCTCGCCCCCCTTGCCCCCCTCTGGCGTCATCACTGTATTGTTATGTTTTCTTTTTGAACTTAAGCATTTTCTGTACTTTTTGGTGGCATCTTTTACTTTCCCTTTCTGTATATATGTACCTGTAAGGCGCACACAAATGATAGAAAAAATTTATTCGAGCAAAGCACATCTCTTTACAATGAATTAAGTAGAAAGTTCATTAAATATGAGAGAAACTAGTTGCAAAAAAATATCAATAAATAGATCAAGATATTTAGAATATTTGATGTATGATAAATATACATTATACACGATTTATGTAAAATAATCATTGAAATTAATAATAAAGCATAATTTAAAAAAAGCATAATTAAACAAGAAATAAAGCATAATGTGGGTTGCTCTAACAATTAAGTTGTATGAAGACGAGAAGAAAACGAAAGCTGATTCCTTAACGAATTTCGTTGATCTTCTTTGTGTCTACAAAAACGCATTCCTAGAAACCTACAAGCTAGGTATCATCTCTGTGATTATATCAGTTTCTAGTGCTACATGTGAAAGGTCATTCTCTTCTTTGAAAAGATTAAAGACTTGTATACGCAAGTCAATGACTCATGATAGGTTGAAAAACTTAGTGTTACTTTATATTGAGAAGAAAATTGCTAAATCGTTAGATCTTTAACAAGTTGTGGATATGTTTGCTGCTGCCCACACGAATAGAAAGATAATCTTCAAATAGAGGCATGAACCTATAAGTTATTTTCTTTACCTGTAAAAGTGTATTTGCTTCCACTTAAGTCAACCAGCTACACATATTTTAAACGCCATGATTAAATAACTATTTACTTATATTAGAAATCAATTGCATTAATGAATCCTAGTTGTTTGTGGTACTAAATTCTTATATTTTCACTGTTTTCCAAAGAGTAAAATCATGAACAATAAAGATGGAAACATTCACCTTGAATACACACACACACACACACACATATATATATATATATATATATATATATATATATATATATTGGAGATGTCCCCCTCAAAATCCTCTTGGGCCCTTCATTGCCCCCCCCTGAAAAAACTCTATCTACGCTACTGGACACCATGCACCAGAGATGAATTCTCTACCACTGAGCCACCGCGGCCCTGCTTGGGCTTGGTCGTCCATATCCAATCTCTCTTTTGGCGTTGCTTAAATAACTTCTAGTTTTGTTCTAAATCCAGACTCCATATTGGCGTAGATATTAATATTACAGTCGATTGGTAAAATCAATCTTCCACATTTAAAAATTAAAGTACACACAAGTAGAAAAATAAGCATTTATCATAAAAACACTAGCTGCAAGTGTTCAAAATAGATTTATGGTTTCTATAAAATCAATTGAAAATTGCTATTTTTAATTAGGCAGCTAGTGAAAAACAGCAGCTTTCGACTCCAGCCGAGTTTAAGCTCAACCTAAACTCAGTTGACCAAAGTGAACTGACCCGACTGACCCGACCCGATAACCCGACCCGAGTGACCCGACCCGATAACCCGACCCGAGCTGACCCGATTGACCCGACCCGACAACCCGACCCGACAACCCGACCCGACAACCCGACCCGAATAACCCGACCCGACAACCCGACCCGAGTTGACCCGATTGACCCGACCCGACAACCCGACCCGAATGACCCGACCCGACAACCCGACCCGAGCTGACCCGACTGACCCGACCCGACAACCCGACCCGATTAGCCTGACCCGACAACCCGACCCGAGCTGACCCGACTGACCCGACCCGATAACCCGACCCGAGTTGACCTGACCCGACCCGACCCGTAACCCGACCCGAACTGACCCGACCCGACTCGGGTCGGGTCGGGTCAACCCGACCCGTTTGAGAGCACTATCTGAGGGCCACCGGAAAATTTTCAATGGTAAGTTACGTCATCTGAAACAAATGGATCACGAAAACAAACAACTTTTGTTATAGTGTAGGGCACTGTTTACAGATTGGTCACCATCTAAATGTGAGTTTTATCTGACAGCCAGAATAAAATAATGGCTCCAATTTCTTTTTGTACAGAAGTTGTTGATTTTTGAGATCTTTTCAACGATGTATCAAATTACACATTTACCATTTAAAATTTACGGATGCTCTCTTGGGCTTAATGATGGGGCTCACACACCTTTATATATATATTTGGATGTGTGCGTATGAATGTACTCTATATTCCAACGTGATTCCGGAACGTTTGGGGCAATTTTAACCAACCTTGGTAGACATATGACTTTCAACCTGGAAAAGACACTATCCAAGTAAGACACCTCAAGGCGTGAGAGTTGCAAAGAGTAATATGTAAAAATAATGCAAAACGACTGATATTGGTGTGCAATCCATAGTTTTCAGGGTTACTGAAATTACTGAATGAATAGAAAAAATAAAATACCTGTGTTTGCTGCGTAAAAAGTGTAAGTCCAAAATGATCTAAAGATTTGAACTTTAAAAAAAAAAAAAAAAAAAAAAAAACTTTTTAATAATACTTTGTGGTTAACTACTTATGTAGAGATTTAAAACTCTACTTCTCAAATTTTAAACGAAAACGTTCCACTAAAGTTTCATGTAAAAAGTATTGTACTGTACGTTTTAAGGAATATAACTGTAATAAAAGTAACTAAATATTAGTGAACCTTAAGGAATATTTAAAAAAAAACTTTTAGGATGTGCAGAAGTAATTATAAAAGTTCTGCTTCAAACTACCTACACAGACCATAATTCGATGAGCTCAGAAATACAAAGTAACAAAATAGCGTATCAGATTCAGTCTACAGAGTAACCGTTACTTAAAGAATGATCATACACTATTCCGAGAATCGAGATATGACGAAAAATCAGTGCGTATTTAAGGGGTGGCTACGGAGCTCAAGCCCCCGAAACAATTTTATTGTTATTTTATCGAATTATAACTACAGCATAAATGCTTTTTACTGATTCCAAGACCGATCCTCTTTGGATCCGATTCGAGGACCAGATTACTGTCCGAGTGCCTTGACCACTGAACTACGGTCAATATGCGGTAAAAGATTCGTCCTTAATGTGTTCACATTAGGTTTCTTTGCCTCCGCTTGCAAAATTCTACGTAATTTTTATTCTTTTCAAAACGTCTTTCGTATTTATTTTAAGATGATATACTGTAAGTCAAAAATCTTTGGCATAGTTTATATTAATAACTTGAGTCATTCTTTTAACTTTGGTCCTCAATTTTGTGTCTTCTCCACACCGAACTACAGATATAACAGAGTAAATGCTAATATTCTGCATTTGGTTTCAAGACAGTCCCCATTGCATGATCAAGGTCTTATGTCCGCCACTAGACAAACGTTTGTTCGACGTAGTATTGAAGCACAAGGATCACGTGGTCTCCTCCAAATCGAAATGATTGAAGTGTTGTCTTTAATTTATGGTTCTTTTTTAACAAGCAATAGAAAAAAATAACCATAAACCAGGTGTGGCGGAAATTCGAACCCAAGACAACTAATGGCTATCTTAGTGGTAAGTACGATAGTTACTCACCCAACAATACACAACAGAAGTTTTTTGTAACAAATGTAATATTTGGGACTAGTTGTAATACTTTTGTCTTAACGTTAAGTGCTAAGCTATGAAGATTTGTTCTGATTTCTTTTTTATCTTTTTACAGCTTGTTGTATGAACTGAAACAGTAAAGTAAATGTAAATATCTATTTTATTCATATTTGCTACTCGAATACTTTGTTAAACATAATTAAATTATGAAGTGGATGCGTAGTGTGTTGACTGATTGTTCATAACATCGATTCCAAGAAGAGTTAAACAATATAGACCCGCGACAAAATTCTTTATGACAGATAGTAATGTACTATTTTAGCACACAAGACACTCCTTTAGCGTAATTAATTGAATACCTACCAAGACACACAGGTTTCTATGACAGAAAAGAAACATTGTGTCGCACTCAAGATTTCTTTAAAAGGGTTGTTCTCACCGAGACTTGGCTACTTAAGTCTTCGTTCGGCAAACCAAAAGTTTGTGTTTATTTATTTTCTTTTTTTTTTAAATCAAACTTTTGTTCCCGTTCTTTCTTCGTCCGACCATCATTTCATGACACAACTCTCAAGTTAGTAGATATCGGCAGTGCTATAGGCACTATGTTAGAAATCGTGGGTTCGAATCCACGATAAGTCAATTTAACACTTTGTTCTTGCAAGGTGTGGGATGACTTCTCTTTACTCAAAGTTCTCCATCTAGAGATGAGATATAAGAATCATGCACATGTTAACCGAGACAAAATGAGAGTGGAGATAACTGCAATTGAAATATTATCCGAAACATTAATCGATATTCATATTTGTTTAAGTTTTAGTTCATTTTTGTTTATTCTTCTTTACGAAATTAGAGTTCTTGATTACTTAGAGTATAGCAAGGTAAAGTGAATGATATATTGTGGTTTATTACAAAAAAGAACTCGTATCCTTTTGATATCGTATATGTTTCTAATAAAAATATGCTTGTATTAGTAATTAAGGATTAAATTACACAAACTCATGTTATGCCCACAAAAAATATGACTATTTCTCATATTCGAAACATATGACATGTTTTCTACTTATGCAATGGTTTTCGCAAACAGAAGTGACACACACACTGCATGTTTTGTTTTTACTTTCTTAGTTATCTCTCTTTTTTCTTTTTCTTTTTAGTTTTTTTGTTTCATTTTCTTAACACACACTGGAAAGTAGTAATATAACTTTAGGAAATATTCTTCTTTGGTTTAATGTGTAAATTATTATTATTATTATTATTATTATTATTATTATTATTATTATTATTATTATTATTATTATTATTATTATTATTATTATTATTATTATTATTATTAATAATAATAATAATAATAATAATAATAATAATAATAATAATACATTAAAAATAAAAAGTACGTTGGTTTTGCTAATAACAATATTGTCGCAAAACAAAGATGGAAGTTAAAACACCTCGACCTGATGTTTTTTCATAAAGTTTTACTAGAGATATTAAAAGTGATAACTAACAAAAGTGAAGGTAGCATTGAAAAGAAAAATGAAAAAGATTCCGAGATTTTACAAAATACTGTAACCTGTAAAATAAAATGAATGTTTGACCTACATTGATTTTTCCTTGGTATGTCTAAGGTTAAATAAAATCTCTTTGTGATTTTCTCATGACATAAGTCACTCTGTAGATACTAAATAACGTATTCTACCTGATATTTTTTCGTCGCAGAGGCATGGATATTTTTCTAATTTTTTGCTGTTTGCTACAATGATGTGTTTGGAACAAACTATTGCACTTGTAGAACGCCTTATTTATTTCTCGATCAGCGAACCTCAACAGTATTGTTGGTTGTTTAACGTTGCAGGATATGAAAAATGGAAATGTGAATGCACTTTCGCTCGTATGTATATTTCTTTCTACATACTTCTATAAACCATATAAAAATAACAATATTAAAGGATATTACACTGTTATTATAAAAGTAATAACTATTACATGATCAGAGATAAAGTTGAAAATAAAGACAGGTGTGTGTTTGTAGTGAAAAGCTACCACAAAACGATATGTCATACTAGGACTGTCTCGTGATTTTGTGCGCCCGGGTCGAAAGTTCCAATGCGCCCCTCCCCCAGTGTGTTATGAGAAACAACCAGAGTTTATTCCGTACTCCTACATTTAAATATGGAATGTACGATAAAAGAAGTTGGTATTATGCCAATTTTTAAAAGTGAATGGTTTTTGTAGTTAAAACATAAAAGTTAATAAAACATGTTTTTGAATTATTGAAATCGAGTGTTATTCTTGTTTATTTTGAACTTGATACTCATCAATATAGTAACAGCATAGAATATACAAATAACGATACAAATATTAAATTCTAAGATAAAAGGAAAAAAAAATCTCGCAGATGCTGGAGAGAGTTCCAGTTGAATAATCCTAGACGATGTTTTACATTACCGCTAATTTTCAAGTTCATTACTCTATCGGGAGTCCCTCAACGACCTAATCTAGGTCCCCTGTTGTTCCTTGTTGTTATTATTGATATTCCTCTGTGTATTAAAACTTCTCAAGTTCTTCTTTTTGCCGACAATCTCAATTATACTCCAAAGTAAGTTCAATTGATGACTGCATGAAACTTCAATAGGCTCTACAAAGTTCAAATATGGTGTGATAAGAATAAATTAGTCCTAATTATGTCCAAATGTAAATCCATATCTTGCACGAGGATAGAAAATCCAGTTTTACGTATACAGTAAGTGGCAGTCCTTTTTCTATCCTAAATACTATCAAACACCTAGGAGTTATATTTGATAGCAAATTAATCTTTCCTGAACATGTTGACGCAATAATGAGTAGTGCATTAGAAACCTAGGTTAAATTTATAGGATATGACAGGATTTCTACAAAGAATCAACATTTATAAGGTTATATTTTTTGTATCTAATACAATAGAAAATATACAGTTAAAATTTTAAAAATGCTTGCATACAAGAGAAACGGTTTCTACCCAAAGTATGTCCCTTATGGATACTTATTATCAAATTTTAATTTTTCAAACATTAGAACAATGGAGATGGGTGCTTGATATGTTGTTCTTACACAAATTATTAAACAGTAAAATTGACTGTCCAGAATTAGTTTCAGAAGTATTATTATACCCCAATAGGTAAAACTAGAATAGCAAACACTGGGACATTCTATTGCAGAAAAGTAAGAATTAACATATTATATAATAATAATAAATAAATAATTGTTCAAATATCTGAATTAACATTATTTAAAAAAAAAAAATCATTTACCAACATAATCTGAATTCCTTGAATTTTGTTGATTTGTCGTCCTGGTAGCCCCACCTACGCGACGGCCCTGTGTCACACTACTGCAAGTTCCTATATATAGAATGCATAAATAGAATCATCAAGGACGACGCCTGGGTGTCAAATGTCATAACTTAGGGTACTAATGCGTTAATTTTCAATAAGGGAAGTGTATGTGAGCCCCCTTCGTTGTGTCGGGCTGTGCTTATCGGGTGACGTCACACTCATTCGATAAACTTTGCCTGCATGTTTATAGAATTGTGTTTCTGCTTTCGGGCGTTTTGACCGTATCTCTGGACGATTTCACCGTTTTGAAATTTAGGCGTTCTGACAATTTGACGATCTGATCGGGTCTATACGAAACAGATTAATGTCGTGACTCAGTATCCACTGTATTTTGTGGTATCAGGACATTTACGGTACAATCAGAAACCAATTTTTCTGGGACATTTGCGGTATTGTTAAAAACTTTCCCTTAGCGGGACATTACCGGTGCACACCGTGGAACGTGCGCTAAAAGCATCCATTTCACACCACGTTAGTCTAAATTGGAATGAATAGAATAATAAAAGAGGTGGGTATGGAGATGGAACGGCTTAATATTATGTTATTCAACCTGATTGGCTGATTTTGGTAGGTTATAAATATATAAGAGGAGTTCACGCGGGCCACCTAATGAAAACTATCACAGTAATCGACAACCTTAATAAGAAACCATGCACTTTTCATTAGGGTTTTCAGTACAGACAGTAATTTTAAGAACGGGAATGATTTGGAGGAAACAAATATTCCCTCTTTGATCTCCAGCCTCTTACCAACAAGAGCTAGTAAGACGTATCAGGGATTTTTCAGTTTGGTGAAGGCTAGGGATGGACACGAGTCGAGCTAAAACTCGACTCGACTCGAATTCAACTCGAGTTTCGAGTCGTGTCAAAGGTAATTTCCTCGAGTCGAGTCATTGTTTTTGAGGTGGAGTTTCGAGTCGAATCGTGTTTGATAAATGACTCGCTCGTTCAGCTCGTTTTAGCTCGTTTTGAAATCATGGCCTGATAGACTGGAAAGCGAAAACCATGAGAAATATATGCAGTAATGTGGAATACTTTTATTGTTGCTCACGAAAGGGGACGCTGCTCGCATCTCATCTTGTCTCGATAACAATAGATTTTTATAACGAGACAGCCTCAAATGTCGTGAGCACTAATATAAGTATATACTGTGAGACCTGCACAGTCGAATTTTTGAGCCCAAGCACAAGCCCCCCTAAGTAGTGATGTTAACCAGCACAGTTAGGTTCAACGGAGCGAACAGCTCGTGCCGGCTCGGTTGGGATGAGCCACCGACTCGGCTCAGGTGAGCCATCGGCTCGAGCCAGTTCCGTTGAAACAAGTCCGTCGGCCCGGTTCGACTCGGCTCAACTGAGCCGATTGCTCGAACAGGCTCGGTTGGGTGAGTTGTTAGCTCAGTTCAATTCTCGGTTCGGCTCGATAATGAATGAACTATGAACCGAGCCGCTCGAGCCGTTGACAACCCTAACACCAAGACTGAGCAGTTTTGAACATGTTTGGACAGTGACCTATAACTTCTAAAAAAAATTGGCTCGAGCCGTTGACAACCCTAACACCAAGACTGAGCAGTTTTGAACATGTTTGGACAGTGACCTACACTCTAAAAACGGTATTGTTATATTCAACCATAATTATGGTTGAATGTAACTATACAGTATTGTTAATATAGCGCCAGCAAGACTTATGACTCGGACTACAATATTATATTTTTAAAAAGCTCTAGCTGGGCCAACAAAAATTATGGTTGTCCTAGACATGTTTATGATATTAACAACTATACTAATTATTGTACTTGCAACTATACAGCTCCTATATAGTTGGAAATAGCATATAGAATGGTTGTCGAAACCATCACAAGATTTATTATGGCTGTCCCAACAATATAAGACATGTTCCTTTAACCATACTCAAAATGGCTACTATAACGTATGGACTTGCTATTGTAAATACCTATTTTGTGTTGCGCTGACCATGAACTTAGAACTCAAAAATTATGAGTAGGTTGGTATTGTCCCTTCTAAAACACTGTAATGCTGCAAGAACAAGAAGAAAAAAAAAGGCAGTACGATAACACCTCTTGACATTCACATTATTTATAAATTTGCAATACTCCTTACATTAATACCAAAAATATCTATTAAATAACAGTGTTAATCTAAGTTGGTCGTACTTTTCTGTTAAAAGCAAAGCGTTTGAGATATATTTTTTTCAAAATGTGAACAAAGAAAGATGAAATGTGTTATATTTCTTGTAATCCTTTATGAAAGAAATGTTATGAAGTGAACATTTGCATAGCATTTACAAGGGTAACAATTCTGCCATCTCATGAGCTTATTTGTACTAGAAACATGGTTTATAATAATATACTCATTTACATGCCAGAAAATGCATAAACTTCCGTAAATAAACTTTCTTTCACATTTCTCTATTAGTTCATTTAGAGTCCATGTTCTTAATAACTGTCTTGCTATTCATTTCGACATACACATTATTGAAAAAAAAAAAAAACTTCGTTTTTGAAGTTGCAAATGGCGTCTTTGTTAGTGTTTCACGTTGGTCAGCGCATGCGTGACACGGAATAACACATACAACCATGTATATTGTTCACGCAACTATGTGTATTATACGTGCAACTATGTATATTATGCGTGCAACTATAAAAGCAATAACAATATGGTATGTTTTATGTACCACAAAAGAATTTCTTCACATGATTATGGTAACATAGGAAGTAATGTTAATATTGTTTATGTAACAAGAAATATGTTTCCAGCGGCTATACCATGTTTAACTATATTTTTATGGTTCTCAAAACCCTACTCGTTTTTAGAATGTATAACTTCTAAAAAAATTTGGCTCGAGCCCGAATACTTGCTTCTGCGGAACTACAACCCAGAACCTCGTGAAGAATATCCTTGCCTCCTGAAGACTTCTCGACGATCGAAATCGGCAGTCTACTAATTTTAGTATTCAGATACAAACTGCCTATCTTTCATCGTTATACATAGTGTTGTTGTTGTTATAATAATAATAATAATAATAATAATAATAATAATAATAATAATAATAATAAGTAGTAGTAGTAGTAGTAGTAGTAGTATCATTGATAATTACATTGTCTATGTAGGATACTTGAAGAGAGTACTTAAAACTATACACAAAATTTAGCTCGATTTGGCTCAACTCGACTCAAAACTCAATCCGAATTCGAGTCGATTTTCGAGTCGAGTTGGAGGAAACTTTTCGAGCCGAGTTCTCGAGTCGAGCTCAAAGATGTCTGTTTCGAGTGGAGTCGAGTTTCAGAGAAAACTCGCTCGAACTCGCTTGTGCCCACCCCTAGAAGGCTAATATTAATGATTGGAATATGAAATTAACCAAATTGAATTTCGAGCAAGCAGCAATAACATATCCAAGAACATTGTTCCATTAGGAAACGCACATTAGTGTGTGTAATTTCCATATTAATCAGTGTTTGTGGAAGAAGGCTAAGGAATTGGGATTTATAAATGACTATAAATCAGTTCCAGAGGTGAATATCTGACTCAGGATGTGTTCTGTCCTAGCATTATGTGTTACTGTTGTGTGTTTATCTCTAATGTACTAATTGAACCTGGGGGCGCGGTGGCTCAGTGGTAGAGCGTTCACCTCCGGTGCTTGGGGTCCCTGATTCGATCCCAGCTCGCGCCAAGGACTTTGTGGTGGACAAACACCGTGCTCGTGGGTTTTTTTCGGGGCTCTCCCGTTTCCTCCGACTTTCTTCATTCTATTATTTCATTGATTTCTCATCACCGTCTCCTTTAGCCTAACCGTCATAACGTGGGACGAAAACTTAAAGATTTCATTTCATTTCTATTATAAATCATGAAAATAAATTACTAATTCATTGAACATTAATTTGGACTTTTTCTCATACTTATTCTGAGCTAGATCTGACCCTAAATATCCCTAAATATGCTCATAACAATGGACAATTGTGTGCAAAGTGAGTGACTTGTATCCGAAAGTAATTCTTTGGATAATTCCATAATACTTTCTCGTATTCAAAAATATCTCATTTTGAAAACGAAGAGCTTTGAGTAAACACTAGCAAATAGTTATTGGAAAACTGTTAATGAATCCTATAAAAGAACACCAAAAATATAAATATTTCTAGAAGTTACCTTTAAATAGTGTTGCCACGAGACGAGACGAGACGAGACTTCAGGCTGTCTCGTCTCGTCTCGTGCAAAGCATGTCTCGTCTCGTGTCTCGTCTCGAAAAAACGTGCTCGTCCCGTCTCGTGTCTCGTCTCGAGAGGTTCTGTCCCGTCCCGTCTCGTCTCGTCTCGTTTGTCTCGTTTTGTCTCGTCTTGTCTCGTAAAAAAATATAGCAGCATACCATGGGAACGAAAGTAAAATGTACCAGGCTGCACCATGCTAATCAAGATACAACTAAGTTATTACCCAGAACAAACAAGACAAGAAATGTCACGGTCAGAGTTGGCGTGGGTCAATGAAAACTTGACCCACGACCCACTGACCCACCACCAACCGTGACCCACGACCCACTGACCCACCACCCACCATGACACCATGACCCACTCTGACCCACCACCCACGGTGACCCACTCTGACCCACCACCCACCGTGACCCACCACCCACCATTAACCACTCTTATCCACTTTGATCTAGTCTGACTCACCAAAATCTAACGTCATGAAGTCTGAACACGATCCACGGCCTCTTCTGAACTGACTAAAGAGTTTACACTTGTAATAAAACAAGACTGACATTGTCACTAATCGGAGTTTGAATTTCTAGTCAATCGCTCAAGCACCACTCTGTTACAATAACGGTGGATCTGACCTTTACGATATAAAAAGGTAAAGTGTTTGTCAGTGAGGAAACAGTTTGAGGTGGGGGGAAATTAGTGTGTGCCTAAAATATACTTGTACTAAGAGAGTATTGTTGCTATTCTTGCTAAGAGAGTATTCGTTAAATTTAAGTTACAAATATGCATAATTACAATTATTATGAATATTTATTGAAACGTAGTTTACCTAAACCAAAGAAGAGAGTTACTAAAAAGTAGGTACAAAGTTGAATAACACAAATAAGCCATTAGTAATACAAGTATACATTTTCCGTAACTCGTAATTTTCCACCTTAAAACAAATCTGAAATAGGATTTATTTCCTGTTGGTAAATTTCTGGCGGTAAATCATCCGCAGTGGAATGATGTTAATCCTTCAGCCAAGAAATAACTAGCTCGTCTACTTTGAGCTTGTGGGGAATCTTGTGAATAAATTATCAATTAAAGCCCGCTAAACTGATGATTTCTTATTTGTTTATAAATTTATTTTTTGTAATTACACATGAAGGTTTGATACCATTACCAAGTTCGTTCCCCCGTCTAGAAAGCGAAAGGGAACGAGGTTTCTGGAAAGTATTCAGAGGTGAATGGGAATTTCCCTCCTTCTTCAACTTCAATTACCACACTGCTGTTTGCCATGTGCCAAATTACGATGAGTTTCAGTTAAATTATCATAGTATAATTATTTCCTTGTTGAATTATCAATACTTCTCAGTGGAAAAAGGATGAAATTTCGAAGTTCCAAATCAAAGTAAGTAGACCAACGTAAAGGGAAGAAAGTAAATTTTCCATACAATTATGCGTACAATCCAAATTTCAAATTTCCGTGTAATTAAGCTTACACTACAAATTTTATGTCTATTTTTCTCACAACTTTATGGGTTGATTATCCTGTGCTGTGAGTGCTCCATATAATAAACATAAGCTTCAGCAATTATTATAGCAGAAAGCAATTTATATATGAAGCCAAGCACTGTATTTTTTGTTTCTGATTTTTTTTCTGAAATAACATCGATCGTTTTCGATCCTTTTTACAAACCAATTCACTACCAATTTTCCATGTATAGAAAGTGCGCCCCCCTCCCCACATAAAGGAGCATTTAAAAAAATGCTAGGACACATTCTGTTTATTTTCAATAAAGAGTTAATACACTTAATTTCAGCTCCGTAAGTTTAACGGCTTGCGAGATACTCATTTTGTTTCGCAAAAATTCGGATCCTCACTACCTCCTTAGGATATTATGCATTATAATAAAAGCAATATAACATCCTAATTTGTCTTAAGGCCTAACTATATACCAAAAGTAATTTCATTTGACTTTGCAATTTGACCGTGATGATCAGGCACACATAGTTACATTCAATTTTTTTATAAATAATTTATATATTACAGTGATTCAAAAGTGATTTTTTCCAGTAGTTAGCTCTAAAAACCCACAGGTCTTGAAAGCCAAGTTGTAGTGTAAGTCCTATTGCTATTATTACTATTAAAATATTAATATCCAAAAGTGCCCGAAGTTCTTTTTTCACTTGGTTAGATATACTCACCTTAGGGAAGTAGACAGAAACAAGTGGAAAAGAAAGGGAAATGAAGGTCTTGAAAGTAAAACGGAGACAAATTTACCAGTCTTCAGAAGATACTCTCTACAATGCAGTGATCAGAGAGGGTCGGTAGATCATACTGAGTCGGTAGGTCGCAGTGGGTCACGGTGGGTGGTGGGTCGCAGTGGGTCATGGTGGGTGGTGGGTCGCAGTGGGTCACGGTGGGTGGTGGGTCACAGTGGGCCATGGTGGGTGGTGGGTCGCAGTGGATCACGGTGGGTGGTGGGTCACAGTGGGTCATGGTGGGTGGTGGGTCGCATGCTGTTGACCCACGACCCACTGATCCATTTAGAAAACTTCAACCCACTTGACCCATTGATCCACTCCATCTCTGGTCACGGTAGCTACACCGTGAAGCATTTACCTCTGGTGTGTGTGGTAGTCGGTTCGATCTCGGTTAGTGCCATGTGAGCTTTGTGGTGGACAAACATGGAGTGTGTGTGTGTGTGTTTTCTCGAAGTTGTCTTGTATCCTATCACTTTCTTCATTCCACTAATTTCCCCATCATCATCTATTCGGAGTGGGCCAAAGTTGCCTGAAGGTCTTAAAAATAAATTCAAATAAGCTGACAAGGTAAGGGCAAATAGTTTACAAGATAATATATCTCTGCTGTTAGTTGTCTGAGGCTTCTCGACCCTGGCCTTTTTTTTTTTTTTTTTTTTTTTAACATTTTGAAACATTGAAATTTGTTTTACCAGTTTCAATACACGAATATATAGTAAATTGCTCATAGGTACGTGGAAAATGAAGACACTAATGTCAAATGATGTTTTCACGACAAGCAAAGTCCGATGTAAAGGTGTCACCATCCCCGACACTACCGTATACTACCAACCACCATATAGAGGCCCACTTGCTTTATAGTGTCGGTATATATATATATATATTAGATAGATAGATAGATAGATGTGTGTGTACACTTTGATTTCATATATTCCAGCCTTTAGGTTTCACAGTGTTAACCCATACCAATCCAAAAACTACTTTCCATTTTAGCATGTTTAGATTTGTTGCAATTATTACATATATATATATATATATATATATATATATATATATATATATATATATATATATATATATTTTAAAAAGGCTTGGAACCAAATAATTTTATTGAGTAATGGAAAGTATTTGATTGAAATTTTATAGGTTACTGCACAGTAAGCTCTATTTGACACATCGGAGGAAAGAATGCTTGGGGCCAGTCTACACCTCCATGGTACAAATCTCTTCCCATACCCGCGGGGTGTGTGCCCCTATATGGTGGTTGCCCCGTTTGTGTAACAAACTCATGACAGTATACCCAGATTAGCTTGTGGTCTAAAAAAAGGATATTTGGGTGGCCATTTTGGATTAAAGTTTCTTATATTGTCGTGATCTATTCGTAATCATACAACGTACATCTTCATACCAAACCGAGCAGTCTGCGGTGATAGACCATCGGCTTTAAGGCCACGGGTTGAGTCCCGGAAGGGTCATGTGTATGGATTTTAACAGCATTTGTTTTTCCGTATTGTGTCAGGGGGCGAAATCGTACGGAATAAACGGATTTCAGTCTGAAAAATTTGGAGAGAATATCCTGGCCAGGTTACTTTCATGGGAGTACGGAATTAGTAAAAATATAGGATATACATTTTATAGCAGGGTTAAAAATATGGTTTGGGTATCCTATTTCTTTTCTGTTAATTATGTTCTTCAATGTTCGAATTTTGATCATTGTCATAATATTTTCTGCTTTCAACGAGTTCCATGAATATCATACCAAATGTTCTTTACATTTATTAAGTTCGAAAGGCTTAATGCGCCTGTAAGAAAACATTTTTGAAGATAATTCAGGTCCTAATGAATATTTTTCACTAGAAAAGTGAAGTATTCTTCTCCTCCCAACATAGAAGCAGAGGGCAATTTCGCACTCTGGTCAGATAAAACATTTCCGCGTAACAAAAGGAAGGCCCCCCTGTAAAACCTCTTCAGCTCCAGGGTTATTGTTACTATAGGGGTACCATAAATTTGCTGAAAGCAAACAATTTGAAGGGTTCGTCGACAATATGTTTGCTTTCTTTGTCCTTCGCCGGCTTCCAAACGAAGATGTGAATTTTTCAACATGACTGCTGTAAGCGGGCGATTGGTAAAACGGTAAAAGTGTATTTTTAAGTGTGTGTGTGTGTGTGTGTGTGTGAGGGAGGGAGGGAGGGAGGGAGAGAGAGGGAGAGAGAGAGGACAAAACTTTAGTTGCAAGATGTATTTCAATTGCCGTTTTCAGTTCATTTAGTAAAAAGAATACCGCCGCGCCACCAGGGAATAAAGACAATTGTTGTCTGTTTCTTTTTGCCACCTCAGCCAGAACTTTCAACTACAGCCTGTGATGAGTATAGACCTTACCCAGTTTTCAAATTGAATAGCTGGTGGTGGTAGTTCGGTTTCTTGACCTTGTAAAAATCTTCCCTGTCTTTGTTTCGTTTGTCATCATTCCAGCCAGAAATGAAAAAAAAAAATGAGAAATCCTTGGTTTACAGCAAGGAGAATTTGGGACAAGAGATTAAGGATGATATTCCTGGAAGCTCACGTATCACGATTGTTTCATTCAATAGACAGAGGACACTTTTCTATGAAGGCTTTTCAACATGTTTTCTCACAAAGGGGATTTTCCTTTTGCAATCTATATGACCATTGGCAATTTCAATCTTGTCCATTCCCGCCAGCGTTTTGATTTTCGAGACGAGAAAAGTAGTCTGTCTCGTCTCGTGTCTCGTCTAAAAGGGTTCTGTCTCGTCTCGTGTCTCGTCTCGTTTACGAGACGAGACGAGACGAGACACGAGAAATGTCCCGTCTCGTGGCAACACTACCTTTAAATATCATGGACAATCGTTTGACTGATCACAGATAAGGATTTGTTTACTTTTTTTTTGTTTTCTTTTTAGTTTTGACCAATCACAAACAAGCATTTGTTTACACCTTTCGGATGTGTCTACCATGTATTGTAGTAAATGCTTTTTTTTTTTTTTTTTCACTTTTCTGTATAAGTGATAGTTATATTTGGGTTTACATGTTGTTAGTGTTCTGAGAAAGGTTTGTATGTACGTATGGTGAGTTAACATTGGTTTTATATTTTGAAATGAGATTTTTAGTCTGCTATTAGTATGCAAAAAAGCCCCAAATCCCTTGAAAAAGTCATGTTATTCTCCCCTAGAACAATTTGCTGGCTACACCAATGTTATAAAATTTGGTCTTTGTATAGCAGTTGATTCTGTGTGCTTATCCTCTAATTGAACACCCGAAAATATCCTCTATTAGCTTGGAGAATAAGAAGTTATTTCGAATAGTACCGCATGTGTCTCAGTACCACAAATGTCTATAGTCGAAGTGCCGCAAATGTCGATACCGCAAGTATTGCGCTTTTGTATTTTGTTGTGAAAAATAAGTTCCCCCCCCCCCCTAAGGAATTAAATAAACTAATCAAATAACTTCCTTACTAAAATTAAGAAGAAAATAAACTAAGAAAATATAATTATAAGGCTATAAATTTATTAAATACTTACCATTCCAGTTCCTAGACCAACTAGCGGCATTTGTAAGCCATTGTTCAGAGTCACATACAAATTTTTGTGAGCCATTTTTCTGTAAGCTTTAAATTATACGTGTAGAGCGAGAACGGTATTATATGGCGGATCAAGAATTATAAACTATCTTCTGCAAACTTAAGAGAAAAAATGCTAACTGATTACATCTTTAGCTAATTATCATGTTTAAATGCAGAAAAGAAATGACCTCTAGATAAGTGATGAATCATTCGGTCTTATGTCACTTTAACGCTTATGATAACATTTAAGCATATACATATTTGGAATGCTAATATGAAAAGATTATTTGGCGTAACTTCAACCGGGGAGCTCCTTCGTGGCTAAGCGGTTAGCGTACGCACCTTAGGCGTGGGAAACCCGAGTTTGATACCCGGTGGGAGCTCGTATGGTTTGGATTCCACGTTAATAAGTAGGTCCACGTCTCATATAGCCTCGCTGCTGAACGTGACCTTAAACTCAAAAATCAACTCAACTCAACATAACTTCAACTGGTGTTGTTTCAATCTGAAATATATCTTACGCTCAGTGTTGCCAATTGTAGGTACATATTTCTAAACGAAGGGATATTTAGAATTTTTGCTGACCGTAGTGTTGCATAACTAATGAATTTAATAAAATTAAATCTAATAAATGAATATACAGTTCAAAAATATGAATATTTAAGGGAATAAGTACTAAGTTAATATGTATGTAAATGAATTTAAAGAGTTGTGGCTAGAATCTCTTATTGTCATGAATGACAATTTATTAATGAAACAAATTGTCTACAAAGGAATGTAACATCTAGAACACTAGCATAATGGACATCTTTTTAGTAACAAAATTTATATTTAGTATTAAGCATTTAATAGTGTTGAATACAACACCCAATGCAGTACATGTAAACTTAACTACATGGCAGACAACATATTCAATCAGCATTAAAACGATTATAATTGGGTTAAATAATAGAAATAAGCTGAATACTTAGGAAATTCGCTTGACTTGTAGAAAAATTCGGTTCATTACAATCATGTGATATGCAAATAGACATTTAAAGCTTTCGAATATCTTTATTTATTGCAGATCCTGTTAGAGATAGTGCTTCTTTTTATGATATTTGTTGTTATACATTGGTGGCTACTTCTCAGAGACTTTTCCATTGTCACTCCGAAGCTCTGACACTCGACATTTGTAAATCAAATGGAACACTGGTTCTTTTATACATAGAGAGCTATCGGTCCTGTTTCAGTTAATTTACCTTTTTAATTAACTAGAAGGCCACTATATTGTATTTTAGGTTTTTACCAGAATTTAAGTCTAAGTGAAGATTTTTGGAAAAATATTATCACTATCTTAATGACGTAAAAATATCCCTGGAGACTAATTTATCACAGGGTATTTGCTACCAATTTCTCATATTTTTATCTGAAATGTTAATTTGTTTTTTCTACTAAAAACTCATGTTATTATCACAGATTCTATTTGACTATTCACAAACACCCTCCTGTCAACAGAGAAAAAAGTTTACCAACATATATCTTCTGCTTCCAAAAAATTTAGAAAAGATTACAAATTTTTGTCTAAACAGCGGCTTTAAGAAGAAACACATGTTTTGCAATTTATTGCTAAAATAAAATACAGGCCAAGTAGAGCCCTATGGTATATGTTTCGTGTCTTTCAGTCCACTTGGAGATAAGTTATTAGATTTTAACTAAATTTCAAACTACAGTATATAAACCATCCAAAAACAAGTGTAAATCGTTCTACATTTAAAGAGTTTCCTGCTTTTAAAGAGCCCGCTTTTCAATTACAGTAGGGACGTATTGCGTAAATTGGTAAGAAACATAATTTAAAAAAAACTTAATGAATGAAAATTAAGAATAATTAACCATCATACTGGTAATATTCATTGATCAAAGTGACTGTGCCTGACACCATCCTGGCAAAGTGTAATTGTAGCTCAGTTACCAACCCTAGTCTCAATCGAGTCCGATGTGCTTCCGGAAAGAAAGAAAAGAAATTTATCGCAGAATTTGAGTCGACTCTTAATACGAATTTCCAGTGCTATTGTTGAGTCTCAGAGCGGAATTCTGAAGTTAGTGCTGGTTGTATTTGCTATTTTTTATACGTAATAAAGTTGATTGGTATAGACAAGAGAGACGGGGAGTTGGAGGGTTCACTAAAGCTTATTTCAAATGAAGAGGAAGAATAGTGACCAGCAGCGGACGAAACTTCGAATACCTATGGAAAAGATTCAAATCAAGAGAAAACTGACAACTGTCTTGTGCAAAATCTTAATTCTGACTTACATAAATATAAATGTTCATTTTTGTACCAAAATATTCCTATTTACTACTTCATTGTAGCGAAATTATGTATAATGAAACACGTAACGCATGCAGTAAAATTTACCGTAAACAAGTTTGCTGAAAAGAAAGAACAATTGAACTTCAGAACTCGCTCATGGGTGTAAGGAGAGTGTACGCACCATCTACGCAGGAGACCCAGGTTGGATTGCCAGTAGGAGCTCATGTAGTCGAATATGATAGAGGCATGTAAAGTTGAGAAGGGAAAATTTTGAAGTATTTGGGGAAGTCAGTTGACATGTTGGTAGCTGTAGCCATCTTCAATTCAGCTTGAACGTTTTAAATGAGAAGAGGGTAGAGCAAACTATCAAACATAGTTAGAATTACTAATACAACTAATAACAACATTAATAATAACAAAATGGTATGTTTCGTAAGGGATAACTTTAATCAGTAAAAGTTTATGTTTGCATAAATTTACCTTTTGTTTTGTTTTCTTGTTTTGCTGGCCTTGAAGTTGATACATGATATCGCTAACGTGCTCTGCGTACACACCAACAAAACTGTCAGTCATAAAATATCAAATTTCACCAAACTTCTATAAAGAAGACATGATTCTCATGGTTTGCGTCAGGATTGCCAGATAATCTTTTCTTAAATTGTCTTGCAAGAGTGAGAGCGCCCACAATGTCATTTTAAGAGAGGTGTCATTATTGAGCTGAGCGAAGCGAAGCTCTTATACTCGGGTTAGCCGTTTGGTTGTCCGCGAACTCCTCTTAGACCGTTTGGCCGATCTCAACCAAACTTAGCACGCTGATAGAGTATGTCGTGCTGAGTGACAACATAGGTCGAAATCAAAAATCCGATGTACCATCGAGGAATAATCACCGAAAAACGCTTGCTCCTAGTTTAGGAAATGTAGAGTGTTCAATGTAGTGTAGTGAATTTGTGTACGTATATGCAAGGAACAAATTTCCCTATTACTAACCTGCTGTTGATGATATAGATGACTTTTCTCTTATGAACCTGGAAACGGCTTGTCCTTGTAGATCGATGAATGAGACTAGACGCAAAATCCACTGGATTCACTACTTATCCAGTGGAGCTTAAAATGAGGATAGATTATAATTGAGAGTGTTACTTCTCATAGGACAGATAGAGTTCAGAGTTAGCGTTGCAGACTCGGCTGTATATCTCTGAAGTGTTAAGGTGTTGGTCTGCTAGTTACGGGTGGCTAAAAGGAGATTGAATCGATAAAACGAAGTCCTCAGCTTATACAGGGTGTTACAAAAGTGTATCACAATATTTTGAGAAGAGATTCCTCACATCAAAATAAAAAAAAATCATATGAACTTTTGGATAGTTTCGGAGTTCTAGAGTGCCGAAAACGTGAAACAAGTGAAATTTAAAAGTTCATAGCTTTACTACTATGTGACCTATCGTAGCCAGGTCAAGACATCACCGAGAAACTGGTATGTGAACTCTTAAAATATCCATGTTTAAAACTGCTCCAGTACTTGCATACCAATTTTGAGAGGTAGGTGTAGAGTGATCAAGTACTACCAAACAGCCTCTCTAAAAATGATTGTGCAAATACCGGAGGTTCTGAAAGATAAATATTTGGATAGTCCACATACTAGTTCTTCAGTGATGTCTTGACCCAACTACGATCGGTCCTATAGTAGTAGAACTATGGACCTTTAAATTTCATTTTTCCACGTTTTCGGCACTCTATAATTAAGAAACTATGCCCTTCCAACCACACATCCATATGAACTTTTTTCTTACTTTGCTGTGTGGAATCTGTTTCCAAAATTTAAAAAAAAATACATATATTGTAAATTTTTGTAACACCCTGTACATCCACGGAAGAGAGAGTACTGAAAAGTGGAAAAGCAAAGTACGGGGCAAAAATAAATGACCAAGAAACGCCATTAAAACTAATGGAGGTTTTGGTAGTCTATTTTTGTTCCGTACTTTACTACCTGTATTATATCAAATTCAAAATCTTGACGTGTACAGAAATATGTCAGTTTGTTACGATTTGTTGTAAAGACAGTTTTACATGACACGTACATTATACAATAGAGATAAACAACATAATTTGCACATGTAGACATAACGCTATTCTTTTCCAGCTTGTCTGGATAATTTAACAAGCGGCTATTAAAAAGAAAACTAAGAAATCCACGTGCCTGAAATAAGCATAAAGATTTCGATGAAATTAAAAAATTGATTTCCATTTATTTTTTTTAACTACACAATGGTTACTATCTACCTCAAGCTAGGTTTCTATCATGTAACTTTAATTAATATAGCGTATCCCAGGGGTTTTCAAACTTTGCGGCGCAGGACCCTGGGAAGACGCCAAAGGTTATAAGGGTAGGCTCGAGGAGTTTCAAAAAATCTTACAAAGGAACATGTTTAAAATGCAACACGCATATTTGAGTCTGCACCCTTCTTCTTTAGTAATACATAGTGGACTAAGCCTTTGTATCATCTCTGCTCAACATACGATCAGGAATGGCCCTTTTACCTTTGACTTAAACTTGTATAATGTTTGTTAGATGACCACTTACGATCTTCTATTTATCTCTGTAGAATAGTATGTCTTCTTAACACAAGTTTATGTCCAAATTGAGTAGTTCTTTCCAGAGGACACACAGCACAACTGGGTCTTGGACCCACTCAACGCAGAGAATACCAAATTTCACCATCCGAGAAGAGCAACAGCTCATTATTCTCTCTTCAGACAGTACATTGAAGGCTAAGTTTCTTTCTACATCGTTGCCTGAATTTTGAAGCTCAGTGAGGAATAAGTATCCGGAATTATAAGAAGGCCTTGCGAATGCTCCTTCCTTTTTCTGTGAAACCGGATTTTCAGCCATGGTGATGATCAAATCCAAATACAGGTCAAAACTAAATCTCCAGAAAGAGATGTGTCTTGTCATTTCAAAATAACTTCCGAGAGTTAATAAATTGTGAGACTCAAAACAAGCTCATATATCCCATTGACTTTGTCCATTTAAATGTGTCGATTTTTGTTATGTAAATTCCCTCTCTGTCCGTATTTTTCAATTTTAACATAAATATCTGACTTACCACAATTTATAAATATTAACACCGGCTAATAACATTAAAAGGTATAGTCAGTGTGTACAATGTACATCACCTGTGTTAATAAGATATTTTCATTAGTGATTAATAAATGAAACATAGTTTATTATAGTGATAGTCTCTCTTTTAGGGGCACATGCCATTTCTGACACGGCAGGCGCCTTCAGACTTTGGTGGTTGAGGGAAGCCTCAACTGCAAAAACTTTGGAAACCCATGGCGTATCCTGAGGGAAAGTGATTCAAGCTTTATTCCAAAACATGGCATGTTATGAATTTTTATCATTATAGGCAATGATACAATGTTAGCATTTTTGGTGGGTATATGTTAGACCATTTTCAAAAATATTGCGTATACAAAGTTCCGTATATGGTCCCGTAACTTTCATGTGATTATACGCTGGATTAAGTGGCTATACGTCGTATACACTCCATTACATTTTTGATTGCACTTTCATTGAAATGATTATCTTATGGAGGGAGGCTATTGAAATATTTGCCATAAACCTATTCTCCCAGTGCGACAAACGGGCATTTGAGCTAGTATATTTTAAACTACCTATTTTTATTATACGAGCTATGACATAGCTATACATATAACGTGGGCCCAGGTTTGTTTCGCAGTAGGAGAGCAATAAAAAAGAATGAACTCATTAAGTTGGTTTGAAATCCACCTTAAACTGTAGGTTCACGTCTGTTATAGCCTTGGCGCTGAAAAGGGGCGCTATTCTTCAAAACAGGCATTTAAAATAAACAAGTACATATATACATATGCACTTTACCGTGGGTGTACCGGATATATTTGTGCACGCCCTGATAGGTCTAAAATGGTTTGATGCTTAAATTTTGGTAATTATTCAATTTATTGTTCAACATTTTTATCTGTTTATTTTAAATACAGTAGAGCATCGATTATCCGAAGTATATGGGGGACATGGGTGTTCGGAAAACTGGTTTGTTCGGGTAATCGAACTGTACATGTTTATTTGTCAAAAAGAAGTACTGTACAGTAAATTTATTCATAAAAGCAGGCATCTCTTTAAGTATTACAAAGTAACGTACAAAGACAACTTAAGTAGGAATATATAGTATGTGGTACAGTTTATTAAACAAAAATATGTACATATTACATACGCATTTTGCATGAACAATACACACAGTACACAAAATTAACGTTTAAAAAAATCCTTTATTTTGGTTCGGTTAAGCGGTCGTTCGGTTGACCGACGTTCGGATAATCGACGCTCTACTGTATATTTAAAACTCATTTAAATGGAAACGTGAGAATATTATAGTTAGAACATGGGTGGGCTTTACCTTTGTTAAAACTCAAAAGCAAAATTTTGGTTACATCTATGTAGCATGCATGGGCGGCGATTAGGGGGGCAAAGGGGGGCAGTTGCCCCCCCACTTTTTTGAAATGACCCATTAATGTATATAGTTTCATTTGGAAATATTAGTTTTTGTATGTATTAATGGTTCATAGAATAACAATTGTGCCATAAAATATTTGCCGTCCCATGAGTACGTATTGGTTGTCTTCCGTTTCAGTTAAGAAAGCTACAGAAATTGCGTTTTAATTGCCACGAAAAATGGCCCAAAAATTAACCTATTGGAGCCCCATAATTCGAGTGTATTTTCATTCTTCTTACAAGGGCTCAATATGTTAGTCAGCCGCTTTGGTACTGTAGAGACTTTTATAGTGAGTTTGTATCATTGCCATTACATTTGCATAACGTTTCTCTTTTGTTTTAAAAAACAGTATGTGTGTGTGAGTGTCAGCAAGTTGAGCACCAGGAGATCCATACAAGACGGTCCTCCGGAATTCTTACAAAAAAGACAATATAACAGTAAGTTGTAAGTGTTAGCAGTTGTTGTGTAGTTAGTGCAAATAAACATTTATTCATTTATTACAATTAAACTGTTTTGTGAACATTTATTCATCAAAAGACAGATCATTGGTCCTCCGGGCCGGATCATAGTGAACTAGCGTTTGATACAAACTGTGAATGTGTATGTGAACAATCGTTACATTGCTCTCTGTTTAGTTTTGTTCGTGTGTGCAGTGACGTTTATTAATTCTTCTGGAACTTATGTGAATAGACATAAGTGAGAACACGCTCATCAGTGTGGACTTGTGTTTATTAGTTAGTGTGGACTTACAATATTTTTCAAGATGGAGGACTCAGAAAGAAGCAAGTTAGTGAAACAACGTGGTGTGTGCAAAAGTCAACTGACAAGAATTCAAAACTACGTAAGTAATATTAATTCAACAACTACAATTAGTCAGGTGAAAGTACGTAAGACTGCAATGATTGAGTTGTATAAAAAGTTCGATGAAGTGCAATCACAGTTAGAAATAAATTACGAACAAGTAGAGGACGATGCATATAGAGAGGAGTTTGAAACCAGTTACTATGATGTATTAGCGCAACTAGAGGATTTTATTATTCAGCATAGCCAGGAATCTCATTCAAACAATTTCTCGAGAAATGAGAATCAGGTGTCAAGTGATCAATTAAAATTGCCTCGTGTTGAATTGCCATCATTTGAAGGACGATACGAAAATTGGCTTTCATTTTCAGACAATTTTAAAGTTATGATTCATAATAACGATAACGTGTCAGTGTTGCAAAAGTTCCATTACCTTAGGAGTGCATTGAGAGGGGAGGCGTATGATTTAATAGCGAATCTGCAAGTTACAGAAGCTAATTATAAAATTGCATGGCAATTATTGAAAGACAGGTATGAAAATAAGCGTTTGATTGCAGCTACTCATGTCCGTAATTTGTTACATATTAAATGTATCACAAAGGAAACTACATCAGAATTAAGAGAATTTATTAATACAGCTACTAGTAACTTGAATGCATTACGAGCTTTAGATTTGCAGACACCATTAGAAGAGGTTTTGTTAGTTCAACATTTCGTTTCTCAATTAGACAGTAACACTAGGCGTGCGTGGGAGTTACAAATCACAGATCATTCTTTCCCTCCCTTATCAGAGTTCTTTGCTTTCTTGGAACGTAGGTGTCAAGCATTTGAAACTATAAAAAATACACCATCGCAGGAAGTAGTGTCAAGGTCAAGGGGCGATAAAAATAGACAGAGTGCTGAACCAAAACAAAAAGAAAAAACAACCAAATCATACGTGACAACAACTCAGTCTTTCTGTAACTTTTGTAAACAAAACCTAATACATCAGCTGTTTAAATGTCCTGCATTTTTAAACGCTGAAGCAAAAGAAAGACAAGACTATGTTCGAGATAATTTATTGTGTTTCAACTGTCTCAAAAAAGACTGTAAAGTAAAGACGTGCAGATCAGGTGGTTGTAAACGCTGTTCCAAAAGGCATAATACCTTGCTGCATTATGAAGTAATGTCAAAAGCAGATGAGAAACCCAGTGTTGCTAATTCACAATCAAGAAATTTTTCGAGTCATTCTAATACGAATAGGGAAAATATGACACAAGGTTCTTATTGCATTTTCAAGGGAAAACCAAATGTTACTGTTATGTTATCTACTGCTATAGTAAATGTACGAGATGCAAATGGTAAATTACATCCATGTAGAGTATTATTAGATTCTGCCAGTCAAAGTAATTTTGTGACTGAAGATTTAGTTCAAAGGTTGCGTCTACCTAAAAATAAACACCGAGTTCCAATTCAAGGTATTAATAGTGTGATTAGTGAAACAAAGCATTGTGTAGATGTACATATAGAATCAAGAATTCGTGAATTTGCAATTGATGTAAACTGTTTAGTTTTGCTCAAAATAACAGATAACATCCCAAGTAGGCCAATAGATCATGCTGATTGGAACTTGCCGACAGACATAGTGTATGCAGATCCTAACTTTCACCAACCAGATACTATTGACATTTTGTTAGGCGCGGAAGTGTTTTTGGACATTTTGCGATCGCATAAACTAACTAGACCAGGGAATTATCCAGTAGTACAAGAGACTGAATTTGGGTACATTTTGGCGGGTAAAGTTCCTACAACAAGAGATTCTAGTATACCACAAGTGTCATTTTTTGTGCAAGAAAGTAACCTTGATAGACAGTTACAGACATTTTGGGAGCTCGAAACTATACATTCAACAGTCATGACTCAAGAAGAAAGGCAATGTGAACGACACTTTGAGGAAAACACTACCAGAGATAGCAGTGGTCGATTCGTTGTACGTCTGCCAATTAAGCCAAACCATAACCCATTAGGAGAATCATATAATTTAGCTCTTCGTAGATTTTACCAGCTAGAAAGACGGTTGCAGCAGTGTCCAGAAATTAACGAGCAGTACTGTAACTTTATGAGGGAATATGAAGAATTAGATCATATGAATCCAGTGAAAGAAGAACATGAAGATAATGGTATGAAATGTTATCTGCCACATCATGCAGTATTGAAACCATCCAGTACCACAACAAAGCTAAGAGTGGTTTTCGACGCTTCTGCGAAGACTTCAACGGGGGTTTCATTAAACGACATACTTATGACAGGACCAACAGTCCAGCAAGATTTACATTCAATTGTCACGAGATTTCGAACCTTTCCTATTGCTTTTACGGCAGATATTCAGTCAATGTATCGAATGATTAAAGTTCATGAAGATGACATTGGACTTCAAAGAATTCTGTGGAGATATTCATCAGTGGAACCAGTCAAGATTTATGAGTTGCAGCGGGTCACATATGGTGAAGCATCATCACCATATTTGGCTATGGCGTGTCTTCGAAGGTTAGCGGAAGAAGAAAGAAGTAAATATCCTCAAGCAGCGACAGTATTGGAACGTGATTTTTATATGGATGATGTAAGCTCAGGATGTCATAACGTTGAACAGGCTTTAAAGCTTCAGAAAGAACTTATTCAATTATTGCAAAGCGGTGGGTTTACTTTAAGAAAATGGTGTTCGAACGAGCCAGCATTGTTGGAAGCAGTGTCAGAAGAACATAGGGAAATTCACTTACCGTTTGAATTTGAGTCCGAGTCAGGTGTTTCAACATTGGGTTTATCGTGGAATCCTACATCAGATAAGCTTCTCATCACCAACAAGTCAGTTAATGAATGTCTCACGAACAACATACCAACCAAACGTCAAGTGACTTCGACCATAGCAAAAATATTTGATCCTTTAGGACTCCATAAGCCCAGTAGTTACTCCGTTCAAGATTTTCTTACAACAAATGTGGATCCATAAGATCAATTGGGATGATCAAATACCATCAGAGCTCTACCAGCAATGGTTAGACATATGTCATCATCTTCCAAGTGTTAACGAAATACAAATTGATAGATGTGTAGTATTGAAGAATTATGTTCATGTCGAGATACATGGATTTGCTGACAGCAGTCAACTTGCGTACGGGTGTTGCATATATGTTAAAACTGTGGACATTTCAGGCAAAACTACTGTTAAACTTTTGGGTTCTAAATCGAGAATAGCTCCTATTAAAAAGGTAACGTTACCAAGACTTGAACTTTGTGCGGCAGTACTTTTGAGCAGGCTGTATCGAAAAATAATTCCGATATTAAACATTTCAGTGAATAGTACTTACTTCTGGACCGATTCAAAAATAGTGCTTGCATGGATATCATCTCCAGCTGCCAGATGGAAGGAGTTCGTGGCAAACAGGGTTGCAGAGATACAGGAGATCACATCAGTCAACCAGTGGCATCATGTGTCGTCAATGGACAATCCAGCCGACATTATTACACGGGGAATGGATCCGAAACAGTTGAAGGAAGCAGATATTTGGTGGCATGGACCCGCATGGCTTGAATCATCTGCATGGCCCGAACAATCAGAAGTGGTAGACGAAGATGTTCCAGAAGAAAGGAAAGTAACGAGCATATCTTTAGTTAGTTATGAAGGTGACATAAGCTTTCTGGAGAAATTTTCATCATTGTGGAAACTATTGCGAGTTATTTGTTTGTGTCGTCGTTTTATTTACAATTGTAAAAATTACAACGAGAAGAAAGTAGGAACTATTTCCACTTCTGAAATTAGTGATACTTTACAACAATGCATTAAGCTAATCCAACAAGTTAGTTATTCGCAAGAATTCAAGGACTTAGCTTCGTCAGGCCAAGTTTCATCCCAAAGTGAACTTAAATCTTTGTATCCATTTATAGATAATAAACAGTTGCTACGAGTGGGAGGACGACTAAAAAACTCCGACTTACCGTATGATAGCCGACATCAGATCATCTTACCACCTAAAGAGCATCTCACCAAATTGATAATTGAAGCGGAACATAGAAGATTGTTACATGCTGGACCGCAGTTATTGATTTCATCATTGAGGCAAAAATATTGGATCCCACGAGCTAAACAAGTCGTTCGATCTATCATTCATCAGTGTCTAGTTTGTTTTAAATTGAAAGCGTCAGCCTCAGAACAACTCATGGGTCAATTACCATCAGCACGAGTACAGCCAGCTCGAGCTTTTATTCACGTAGGGGTGGATTTCGCCGGTCCCCTAATGATTAAGCAAGGAACTAGATCTCGTAAAGTGACAAAGGCGTATGTTGCAATATTCGTGTGCTTAGCAACCAAAGCGATTCATATGGAGTTAGTGAGTGATTTGAGTAGCCAAGCATTTTTAGCAGTTCTTCGAAGAATTGTATCCAGAAGAGGCAAATTTTCGAACATCTATAGTGACAACGGAACCAATTTCATTGGAGCTCAGCGAGAACTTAAGGAGCTTCAACAACTACTCAGTTCACAACAATTTCAAAACTCAATTCAAGATGTTGCAGTGCAAGAAGGATTTACATGGCATTTCATTCCACCCAGAGCAAGTCATTTTGCAGGCATTTGGGAAAGTGCAGTGAAGTCATTTAAGTTTCATTTAAGAAGAATAGTAGGTTGCACGATTTTGACATTTGAAGAACTCAACACAGTCATAACACAAATAGAAGCCTGTTTGAATTCAAGACCAATCACCGTTCTATCCAATGATCCCGATGATCCTTCATTTATGTCGCCAGGACATTTCCTTATTGGTGAACCTTTGATGAGCATTCCTGAGCCAGATCTAGTGGACATTCCGACCAACCGATTATCAAGATGGAATCACCTTCAGAAGATGAAGCAGCATTTTTGGAAAAGATGGTCTCAGGATTATCCACATGAACTCCAGCAGAGAAGAAAATGGACAACAAAACAACCTAACATTTCTATTGGAGATGTGGTTCTAATCAAAGAAGACAACTGTCCCCCATTGTCATGGAAATTAGGTGTCATTCAACAAGTGTTTCCGCGAAAAGATGGACTAGTGAGAGTAGTGAGTGTAAAGTGTAAGACAGGGACTGTTAAAAGACCGATTACTAAAATTGTACCTTTACCTAAAAATGATCATGTGGATTGTGTGTAAGTTGATTGACTTGGTTCAATCAAGAGAGGGGAGAATGTAGAGACTTTTATAGTGAGTTTGTATCATTGCCATTACATTTGCATAACGTTTCTCTTTTGTTTTAAAAAACAGTATGTGTGTGTGAGTGTCAGCAAGTTGAGCACCAGGAGATCCATACAAGACGGTCCTCCGGAATTCTTACAAAAAAGACAATATAACAGTAAGTTGTAAGTGTTAGCAGTTGTTGTGTAGTTAGTGCAAATAAACATTTATTCATTTATTACAATTAAACTGTTTTGTGAACATTTATTCATCAAAAGACAGATCAGGTACAATTTGAGACAACATTTCGTACAAAAAAGAAGTCCTTCACAACTTGTGAATCACAAGTTATTCTTTAATTGCACAAAAATCGAAAGTTCCTAAAACGTCTTTTCATCTTTCTAATACTAAGGAATATTTTGATTTGATATTTTTTAGTTTAACATCCCGTTCAGCAGTGAGGCTATATGAGACGAGGACCTACTGCTTAACGTGGAATACGAACCACATGAGCTCCCGCCAGGAATCGAACCCGGGTTTCCCACGTCAAAGGCGTGGCAATGTTTGCAGTGTAATATACGAGTTTAGGGGTGTACATATACAATTTTGTATATACAATTAAATTTAGTGAATTCAATATAATTCTATGTTTTAGGATTATTTTGTATAACTGGAGTGATTCTAAATATTGTTGAATTTTGATGTACGTATTCCAAGAAAGTGAAAACTGTACATGCAACGAACATGCTTCGGGATGCTGCAAAAGTACTTTAAATGTCGCAGCATATGCTTCTAGTATTTACTATCTTTCTAAGAGTAATAACATACATTTAATAGCATGTGTGGAATTAAAAACATAAGTTGTTCATTAATCCCCGGTTTCGATGTAACTTTTGCAAAACAAGTCTCATTTTTCATTACTATTCGATTAATATAATTTTTCTGTTTATTTGTTTTGCAAATTTGTTATTAAATAGGCCCCTAATCTGATCACACAATTTTCCAAACAGAATTTTAAAATGTTCTTGAGCAAGGAATCAAATCTCTTCTTACACCTTCGTTGTTTAAGAGTAAAAAGGGCTAGTATCTACTTGCGTTGCTCTTGCCAATTTACTTTAAAAAATATAAAACACGATATACGGTATTTTAACTGGAAAAGAGAGTATCCTAATAGTTATACAACCTTTCGTCAAACAAAATGTTAGAAGAAACCAGGAAAACTAACATTGATATACAAATATTGAAATCATGTCTTGCCCCCCCCCCACTTTTAACGTCCAACCGCCGCCGCTGGTAGCATGTGTGTATATGTTTCTCTCTATATATGTATTTTTTTAAAAATATACAGAGAAAGAATAAAGTATCAATATAATTAAAGAACGATTATTTTAGAATGCTAAAATCCATTTCTCAAATGCGACGAAATATAAAGTGTAAAAAGTGGTAAGCGAGAAATCTTCAGTTGACAGAAATAAACATTCTCCTGTAAGGTAGTCAAAACTCACATGGTTCGTTACAATATGCTCAATAGATGGTGCTGCTGTCGTTCAACAAATGAAAATCAGTAAAACACCATAAGGTAGAAGTATTGTGATTATTTGCAAAAGTCTTACATAAAAGCTTAAAATTAGTTAAAAGCTTAACCATGACTTTAATGACATTTTAGTTCTATCACAGAAACTGTCATTCAATATTAATACATTACTTCTCACAGCAATCTAACGAAATAGGCTTATACGAGAACAAAAATGTTGGTCTTAGTCAACGTCAGGAATGTAGATTACAAAGTTTGTTTTTGTAAATCCAGACAGTAATAAACCATTACGATTCTGGATTACAATAATAATCATAATTTTCAAAATACAAAGTTTCATCTATCAGTAGAATATTTTATTACAGTAATTAAGAAAATAGTCAAAATCTTGAGTTCTCGTGTCGTTCGTTGAATATGAGTAGTCAAGGAGTTCAGTAATTTGCATATAGAGCAACCCACATTGTGCTTTATTTTTTGTTTAATTATGCTTTATTTTTTTCCAAATTATGCTATATTGTTAATTTCAATCATTGTTTTACATTAATCGAGTACAACGTATAATATTTACTATACATTAAATATTCTAAATATCTTGATCTATTTATTAATATTTTATGCAATCAGTTTCTTTTATATTTAATGAACTTTCTTTTTAATGCAATGTAAACAGATGCTTTACTCGAGTCAGTTTTTTTTTTTTTTTAATCATTTGTGTGCGCCTTAGAGGTGCATATATACAGAAAGGGAAAGTAAAAGATGTCACCAAAAAGTACAGAAAGTGCTCAAGTTCAAGAGGTACACATAACAATATAGTGTGGAGTTCTTGTGTACTATTCATTGTTGGCGGAAAGTTTTCTTCTTTTCTATTTTTTTTTTCTCCACGTCAAAGGATTACATCGAAAAGTTTACAGAAATTAAAATAAGCTCTTCATTGTTGCATTGTTATGTTCTCAATGATTTTGCATTGTAAATATGGTTTTTAAAATATTAATACAATATGTTAAACTTGCAGTTAAACAGAATTTTCCAAGAATTGTGCTATATATTTTAAATTATGCTTTATTTTCTAAAATTATGCTTTATTATGATTTTAAAATTAGTTTCTTTTGAACCCTTACACAACCACAAGCATGTTCAAGGTACCAACTATATGTGTGGATTGCTATTATGCTTTTGGATTGCTCTATTAATAATAATGATAATTTCACAGGGTTACTATGGTTTAACGCAAAAAGCATGTCCAAAGAAGAAACATATGTTACTCACTAGATTCTATCGGGGTGAACAAAGCTATATACATGCTATAAAAGCTCATGTGTTTTCGTTCATAGTTTGAGAAAATTCAGAGAAAGCACTTAAATTCGTAAACCTAAACAAAATGGGCGCTATACGAGAACCATGCCATTTATTGAGGTGAAATATACCGGTGCTGAAATATACCGGTACCTTCATTAGGTTCTCCATTATCATACTAGCAAGACTGTAGTATACTGGTAAGGTTAATGGGATGCAGTCTAGGATTGTCGTTAGCTCTGAAATTTTAATTTCCGTTTAGCTAAATTATCGTCTAAATGCAAGACATATCGGGGGCACGGTGGTTCAATGATAGAGCGCTTACCTCTGGTGTGTGGGGTCCCTGCTTCGATCTCCGGCAAATTAAGTTTGTAATGGGCAACATTGTGTCCGTGGATTTTCTTGGGGTACTCCCGTTTCCTCCCACATTCTCATACCACCAATCCTATCATCATTCACTCGCCTTAGTCTGTCTCCTTTAGCCTAAAGAGCTTAATCGTGGGATGTTAAAACTAGGGATGGGCAAAACCGGTTTTTATAAAAACCGGAAACCGGTTTCTAGAAAAACCGAAATTCCGAAAAAACCGACATTTCGGTTTTCTCCAAAACAGATTCAGTTTTTCACAAAAACCGGTTTCGGTTTCTCGCCAGAGTAAAGTTTCTTTGTCCTCAGAAAACCGGATCCGTTTACTACAAAAGCAGTTTTGTTTTTCAACATATTGGTTCTTAAGCATATCGGTTTAGGTTCTTACTTACTTTTTATGAGAATTTCCAAAGAAACACTATTGTGGTCAAAAATAGAACCAGTTTTGGGAAAACTGAAACCGGTTTCGATGAAAATCTGAACCTATTTTGAAAAAAAAAACGAAGCTGGTTTAAGCTAAAAACAGTTTAATTTCAAAAACCGGTTTCGGTTTTCCTAAAAACAAGAAACCGAAAAACCGTCTTTGTGCCCAGCACTAGTTAAAACTGACATATTTACAATACCTATCAGTCGACTGATCACAACGAGTTCAACATTATATTAAGAATAAATTGTGATGTTTGAGAAAATCGATAACGGCGAAGCAGGCCCGTATCCACGGGGGGGCAAGAGGGAGCCCCCCTAAATTTTTGCTGGCCCCCATAAAATTTCACGGTAGGCTTGCAAATGAACTATAATATGGTGATGAAGTATAATATGATTGAGTCGGGCCCCCCCTAACTTTTACCGCCCCCCCTAAATTTTGGGGCTGGCTACGGGCCTGCGGCGAAGTTTTGTGCTGCTAAAAATATGTCGTTTGTTGCCAATAAAAAAAAAGTTTTTATTTGTTGGAAGAAATTATATTTTATGTACTGTAAATGTTGCAAAATACACTGTTAACTAGCAGATGGTTTATGTTTTATTAATACTAACACACATACTTTCTGCGCCCAGACTACTTGTAAGACGGCTGCAAATTGACCAAAGAACAGGAGAGTCAGGCCGAAGTTCAGTACTGTGAGTAATGCAACAAACCCTCGTAGCGTATATTCACCCGAGCATGCGCTAGACAAAAGCCTCCCCAACCGTGTAAATGAGACACACGATCAATTCACTTAATGTTCTTTCTCCGCATCTTCTACCTCTGGCTTGGTTTCACTGTCCTCTCTCTCTTATTCAATGTACGACCGGCCTAAGAGTTAATTTGTACCCTACAGACTAAAAGGAGACGAATGGCAAATGGAAATTTGAAGGATAATGGAAAGTTTTGTGGAGTGAGAAAGTAAAACGGAACATCAAACCCCCAACAAAGCTTATGGACATACATAATATTATCTACAACAATTTACATTGCTTGCATCGAACTCAGGACCCTTTACACGATAGGTGAGCACTTTACTATTTACCTACCATTCGTCTACATAAAGAAGAGTTATCCTAAGTATGTGGCTGCAAATATAAGTAGAAAGGTTGTTACCAGCGTCGAGAAATTGTTCGCAAGTGTGTGTAGAATCACTGTTGTTTGAAGGGTGTTTTGCACAAAGACGACGTGAATGAACTTGCCGGTGTAAACCGTTACCACTGGTACAAGACAGTTAAAGAAAAAAAGCAGCCTTTGTTCACAGACGCAAAAGTAAATAAAACAATTTTCGAACTAAAGTTTTATAATATTGGAATACATACTGTAGAATGACCAGGGCCGGATTTAGCATTTTGGCGCCCCTAGACCCAATAATTCCCCCCCCCCCAGTCCGGTTAAAGTTACTTTCCTAAAAACCTTTATTAAAAAATTATATCAGGCCTATATGTTAATTGCTTAAACACCACTCCACGATGCAATTTTATCATTGCAAGTTTTTTGAGGAATTTACAGAGTTTGTCCGGAAAGTAATAGGACTGATTTTATTCCGCCATGACTGTAGTTCGGAGCGTGCGCGCACCGACTGGATCCGGTAGAGGGCGTTCCTAGCTAACGAACGAGCGGCTGGTCAGTTGTCTCCGAGCACACGGAGAGTCAGGACAGGCTTTTTCGCGCGACGTGTTTCTGAGAGTGGTGCAAGCCGAAAATGCAGCGTTCGTTAGAGCAGAGATACGCGATTAAATTCTGTGTTAAACTCGGTAAATCTGCGACAGAGACGTTTGATATGATCAAGCAGGCTTACCCAGATGATGCTTTAGCAAGAAGTGGTGTGTTTCGGTGGCACAAGGCGTTTTCGGAGGGCCGGGAAGAGGTCCCCGATGAAGACCGTGCTGGAAGACCTTCGACTTCGACAAACACCGACAATGTGGCTCGTGTGCGCGAAGTTTTGAACTCAGACCGTCGACTAAGTATTCGTTTAATTGCCCAGATGTTAAATTTACCAAAAACTGTGGTTCATGAAATTGTGAAGGAGCATTTGAACATGCGCAAGTTGTGCGCGAAGACTGTCCCAAAAGTGCTCACTGACGACCAGAAATTGCGGCGAGTAGAATTGTGCCAAGAAAATTTGAACATGTGTGAAAGAGACCGCCAATTTTTGAATAACGTAATCACAGGTGACGAATCATGGATCTTTGAGTATGATCCTGAGACAAAAAGGCAATCTTCCGAGTGACACACGCCGGCGTCTTCTCGCCCAAAAAAGGGAAGAATGAGCAAATCCAAAGTGAAAACGATGCTCATTGTCTTTTTTGACATCAAAGGCATCGTCCACCATGAATTTATTCCTCCTGGACAAACCGTCAACGCCAAGTTTTACGTGGAAGTGCTCAAGAGACTCAAACGAAGGGTCAATCGGGTCCTACCAGACATCAGAGCCGACTGGAAGCTGCACCACGACAACGCCCCGGCTCACACCGCCTTTCTTGTGAACAGCTACTTGACCAAGGCCGGCATCCCAACGCTTCCGCAGCCGCCCTACAGCCCAGATGTGCCCCCCGGACTTCTTTTTGTTTCCTCGCCTGAAACGCCCGATGAAAGGCAAGCATTTTGAGACGACAGAGGGGATTCAAGCAGCTTGCACCGCGGCTCTCAAGGCTATTCCGGAGAATGACTTCCGTGACGCCTTCAATGCTTGGGAATCGCGCTGGCAGCGCTGCATCGACGCAGAAGGAGCCTATTTTGAAAGTTTTTAAAGAATTGTAACGATTGGCTCAATAAACTTTTTAAAATCGACTCAGTTCTATTACTTTCCGGACAAACCCTGTACTTGGTTCTGGGCTTAACAAAATACCGTTAATGTATTAACAAAAGATTGTTGAATAACTTTGGTTTTGTTCAATTTTGCCATTTGGGCAAATAAATATCAATATTGGACGATCAATGTTGTAACGAAGTTGATGCATAATGTTGAAAAATAGTTTAAATTTACCAACAATTATTTGTTCCAATCAACTTCAAAATAAGAATGCTTTCTTAGCCTGATTTTTAAAAATCAATTCAAAAAATATATTAAGTTATGGCTATTTTTATTTCTAGATATTTTTAATGTTTTTTTCTCTAGGCCGTGCGCCCCCTGGGAGCTTGCGCCCATAGGCCCGGGCCTACCAGGCCTATTGGGAAATCCGGCAATGAGAATGACTTATTTCAGAAATTAAAAGCAAATCAGGTTTATAGGTCACACCCGCCTCTTCATTCAGATGTGTTTATATACCAACCCGTCCTCAAGGGAACGTTCGGTTGTGTTTATACAACTTCCGTCTCTAAAGAGTTAATAACATTGCAAACACTCAGGTTCTTGAAAATGAAATGAAATTTAATATTTCAGTTTATCCACGTTGTGCCCTTTAGGCTAAGGGAGACGATGATTAAAACAAGTGAATGATTATGGAAAAATTTGGTGGAATCAGAAAGTGGGGGAAACGGAGTGTCGAGAAAACCAACGGACACGATGTTGATCACCACGAACTTATTGACCGGGGATTGAACCAAGAACTCTACACATAGAGGTAAGTGCTCTACCACTGAGATACCGTGTACCCCTCAGTTAGTTTCTTCTACAAGTGCAAATTCTATATTGTGTTTTGCTGTAAGGGTGGTTGGGGTTGATCTACTAATTCCCCTGTTGTGTGAAGAAAGAAAAGAGACGGATCTGAGATGACATAGCAAAAAAATTCAAATAGGCAAATGATTGAGGACCAAAGTTCGTTAGCCAAATAATATTCTTACTATATCCTCTATGTGATGTTCAGAAGTTTAATTTTGATGTACTCGATTTTTAAAACATGCTTCACATTTACATGAAAAATATATATTCCATCCTTTAATATATTTCCTTCGTGGATAAGTGATTAGCATATGCGCCTTTGGCGTGGAAGATCCGGGTTCGATTCCCGGCGTGTGTTTCGGATTCCACGTTAATCAGTAGGTCCCGTCTCGTATAGCCTCGTTGCTGAAAGGGACATTAAATACTTACGTCAAGTTGGCGACCACACTTGTAGCGACCAATCTAATATTAACAAATTTTTTTGTGCTCAATTTGTGCTAATTTATGCTGCAGTTATCAGAATTTGTGCTACAATAGTTACGGAACTAAGTGAAAAACAAAGTTGGTCGCCAATTTGATGTCAAGTTAGCGACCACATTGTCAAAAGTGACTCCTACCATAGAGACATTAACAAATTATTTTGTGCTCAATTTGTGCTGATTTATGATGCCGTTATTACAACTTTCGCTGCAATAATTAAAGAATGAAAAAAAAACAGGTTGGTCACCAAGATGACGTCCAGCTAGGAAGGAAAATACTAAACTTTCAGCGACCACCCCTTGTAAACTTCAAAGAAGAAATTAATGCTTGCGATGGAATTGTCTCTCGATGCTTGTATTTGTGCAGCACAAACCAGAATTTGTGCTCAAACAGTTAACCAGAAATACGGCATTAAAAAAACTAGAAACAAAAATTAAAATTTCAGCGACCACCCTATCTACAATTGAAAGAAGAAACTAATGCTTGCGATGGAATTCTCTCTCGATGCTCGTATTTGTGCAGCACAAAGCAGAATATGTGCTCGCACATTTAACCAAAAATTCGGCATTACCAAAAAGTAAAAAGCTTTATTAAAATTTCAGCGACCACCCTTTCTACACTTGAAAGAAGAAATTAATGCTTGCGATGGAATTCTCTCTCGATGCTTGTATTTGTGCAGCACAAAGCAGAATTTGTGCTCCCATTGTTAACCAGATATACGGCATTATAAAAAGTAGAGGGAAATATCAAAATTTCAGCGACCACCCTTTCTACACTTGAAAGAAGAAATTAATGCTTGCGATGGAAATGTCTCTACATGCTTGTATTTGTGCAGCAGAAAGCAGAATTTGTGCTCGCACAGTTAACCAGAAATAAGGCATTAATAAAAAGTAGAAAAAAAATAAAATTTCAGCGACCACCCTTTCTAGACATGAAAGAAGAAATTAATGTTTGCGATGGAATTGTCTCTTGATGCCTGTACTTGTGCAGCACAAAGCAGAATTTGTGCTCGCACAGCTAACCAGAAATTCGGCAGTACCAAAAAGTAAAAAGACTTATTAAAATTTCAGCGACCACCCTTACTACACTTGAAAGAAGAAATTAATACTTGCGATGGAATTGCCTCTCGATGCTTGTATTTGTGCACCGCAAAGCAGAATTTGTGCTCCCATTGTTATCCAGATATACGGCATTAATAAAAAGCCGAGAAAAATATGAAAAGTTCAGCGACCACCCTATCTACACTTGAAAGAAAAATTTAATGCTTGCGATGGAATTGTTTCTAGATGCCTGTATATCTGCAGCACAAAGGAGAATTTGTGCTCGCACAGTTAACCAGAAATTCGGCATTAATAAAAAGTAGAAAAAAATTAAAATTTTAGCGACCACCCTTTCTACACTTGAAAGAAGAAATTAATGGTTGCGATGGAACTGTCTTTCGATGCTTGTATTTGTGCACCAGAAAGCAGAATTTGTGCTTTCACTGTTAACCAGATATACGGCATTAAAAAAACTAGAAACAAACATTAAAATTTCAGCGTCCACCCTTTCTACACTTGAACGAAAAAATTAATGCTTGCGATGGAATTGTCTCTCTATGCTTGTATTTGTGCAGCACAAAGCAGGATTTGTGCTCAAACAGTTAACCAGAAATACGGCATTAATAAAAACTAGAAACAAATATTAAAATTTCAGCGACCACCCTTTCTACACTTGAACAAAGAAATTATAGCTTGCGATGGAATTGTCTCTCGATGTTTGTATTTGTGCAGCAAAAAGCAAAATTTGTGCTCGCACAGTTAACCAGAAATACGGCATTAATAGAAAGTAGAAAGAAAAAATTAAAATTTCAGCGACCACCCTTTCTATACTTGAAAGAAGAAATTGATGCTTGCGATGGAATTGTCTTTTGATGCTTGTATTTGTGCAGCTTATAGCAGAATTTGTGCTCGCACAGTTAACCAGAAATTCGGCATTACCAAAAAGTAAAAAGACTTATTAAAATTTCAGAGACCACCCTTTCTACACTTGAAAGAAGAAATTAATGCTTGCAATGGAATTGTCTTTTGATGCTTGTATTTGTGCAGCTTATAGCAGAATTTGTGCTCGCACAGTTAACCAGAAATTCGGCATTACCAAAAAGTAAAAAGACTTATTAAAATTTCAGAGACCACCCTTTCTACACTTGAAAGAAGAAATTAATGCTTGCAATGGAATTGTCTTTTGATGCTTGTATTTGTGCAGCTTATAGCAGAATTTGTGCTCGCACAGTTAACCAGAAATACGGCATTAATAGAAAGTAGAAAGAAAAAATTAAAATTTCAGCGACCACCCTTTCTATACTTGAAAGAAGAAATTGGTGCTTGCGATGGAATTGTCTTTTGATGCTTGTATTTGTGCAGCTTATAGCAGAATTTGTGCTCGCACAGTTAACCAGAAATTCGGCATTACCAAAAAGTAAAACCACTTATTAAAATTTCAGAGACCACCCTTTCTACACTTGAAAGAAGAAATTAATGATTGCAATGGAATTAACTCTCGATACTTGTTTTTGTGCAGCACAAAGCAGAATTTGTGCTCGCACAGTTAACCAGAAATACGGCATTAATAAAAAGTAGAAACAAATATTAAAATTTCAGCGACCACTCTTTCTACACTTGAAAGAAGAAATTAATACCTGCAGTGGAATTCTCTCCATGTCTGAAATTTTGCAGCACAATTAAGAATTTCTGCTTCCAGTGTTAACCAGATATACGGCATTAATAAAAAATAGAAAAAAATATTAAAATTTCAGCGACCACCCTTTCTACACTTGAAAGAAGAAAAATAATTCTTGCGATGGAATTGTCTCTCGATGCTTGTATTTGTGCAGCACAAAGCAGAATTTGTGCTCGCACAGTTAACCAGAGTTACGGCATTTATAAAAAGTAGAATCAAATATTTAAATTTCAGCGACCACCCTCTCTATACTTGAAAGAAGAAATTAATGCTTGTGATAGAATTTTCTCTCGATGTTTGTATTTGTGCAGCACAAAGCAGAATTTGTGCTCCCACTCTTAACCAGATATACGGCATTAATAAAAACTAGAAACAAATATTAAAATTTCAGCGACCACCCTTTCTACACTTGAGACAAGAAATTAATGCCTGCGATGGAATTGTATTTGTGCACTACAAGCAGCATTTGTGCTCGCACCGCTAACCAGAAATTCGGCATTACCAAAGGTAAAAAGAATTATTAAAATTTCAGCGAACACGCTTTCTACACTTGAAAGAAGCACTTGAAAGAAGCATAGCAAGCTACAATTACCTCGTTCAAGTGTAGAAAGGGTGGTCGCTGAAATTTCAAAATTTTTCTTTCTATTTTCTATTAATGCCGTATTTCTGGTTAAAAGTGGTAGCACAAATTCTGCTTCTTTCTGCACAAATACAAGCATAGAGAAACAATTTCATCGCAAGCTATAATTTCTTCTTTCAAGTGTAGAAAGGGTGGTCGCTGAAATTTTCATATTTCCCTCTACTTTTTATTATTGCCGTATATCTGTTTAACAATGGGTGCACAAATTCTGCTTTGTGCTGCACAAATACAAGCATCGAAAGACAATTCCATCGCAAGCAATAATTTCTTCGTTGAAGTGTAAAAAGGGTGGTCGCTGAAATTTTAATATTTGTGTCTACTTTTATTAATGTCGTATATCTGGTTAACAGTGGTAGCACAAATTCTCCTTTGTGCTGCACAAATACGAGCATCAAGAGACAATTCTATCGCAAGCATTAATTTCTTCTTTCAATTGTAGAGAGGGTGGTCGCTGAAATTTTAAATTTATCTTTCTACTTTTTATTAATGCAGTATTTCTGGTTAACTATGCGAGCACAAACTCTGCTTTGTACTGTAAAAAAAGCATCGAGAGACTATTCCATCGCGATCAATAATTTCTTCTTTCAAGTGTAGAAAAGGTGGTCGCTTAAATTTTAATATTTGTTTCTAGTTTTTATTAATGCCGTATATCTGGTTAACATTGGGAGCACAAATTCTGATTTGTGCTGCACGAATACAAGGATCGAGAGACAATTCCATCGCAAGCATTAATTTCTTCTTTCAAATGTAGAAAGGGTGGTCGCTGAAATTTTCATATTTAACTCAACTTTTTATTAGTGCCGTATATCTGGTTAACAATAGGAGCACAAATTCTGCTTTGTGCTGCACAAATATAAGCATCGAGAGACAATTACATCGCAAATATTAATTTTTTTATTCCAGTGTAGAAAGGGTGGTCGGTGAAATTTTCGTATTTCCCTCTACTTTTTATTAATTACGTATATCTTGTTAACAATGGGAGCACAAATTCTGCTTTGTGCTGCACAAATACAAGCATCGAGATACTATTCCATCGCAAACATTAATTTCTTCGTTCAGGTGTAGAAAGGGTGGTCGCTGAAATTTTAATATTTGTTTCTAGTTTTTATTAATGCCGCATTGCTGGTTAGCTGTGCGAGCATACATTCTGCTTTGTGCTGTACAAATACAAGCATCGAGAGACAATTCCATCGCAAGCATTAATTTTTTCTTTCAAGTGTAGAAAGGGTGGTCGCTGAAATTTTAACATTTGTTTTTAATTTTTATTAATGCCGTATATCTGGTTAACAATAGGAGCACAAATTCTGCTTTGTGCTGCACAAATACAAGCATCGAGATACTATTCCATCGCAAACATTAATTTCTTCGTTCAAGTGTAGAAAGGGTGGTCGCTGAAATTTTAATATTTGTTTCTAGTTTTTATTAATGCCGCATTGCTGGTTAGCTGTGCGAGCATACATTCTGCTTTGTGCTGTACAAATACAAGCATCGAGAGACAATTCCATCGCAAGCATTAATTTTTTCTTTCAAGTGTAGAAAGGGTGGTCGCTGAAATTTTAATTTTTTCTTTCTACTTTCTATTAATGCCGTATATCTGGTTAACAATAGGAGCACAAATTCTGTTTTGTGCTGCACAAATACAAACATCGAGAGACAATTCCATCGCAAGCATTAATTTCTTCTTTCAAGTCTAGAAAGGGTGGTCGCTGAAATTTTAACATTTGTTTTTAATTTTTATTAATGCCGTATATCTGGGTAACAATGGGAGCATAAATTCTGCTTTGTGCTGCACAAATACAAGCATCGAGAGACAATTCAATCGCAAGCATTAATTTCTTCTTTCAAGTCTAGAAAAGGTGGTCGCTGAAATTTTAATGTCTTTTTACTTTTTGGTATTGCCGAATTTCTGGTTAACTGTGCAGGCACAAATTCTGCTTTGTGCTGCACAAATACAAGCATCGGGAGACAATTCCATCGCAAGCATTAATTTCTTCTTTCAAGTGTAGAAAGAGTGGTCGCTGAAATTGTAATATTTTTTCTAATTTTTATTAGTGCCGTATATCTGGTTAACAGTGCGAGCACAAATTCTGCTTTGTGCTGCACAAATACAAGCATCGAGAGAAAATTCCATCGCAAGCATTAATTTTTTCTTTCAAGTGTAGATAGGGTGGTCGCTGAAATTTTAATTTTTTCTTTCTACTTTCTATTAATGCCGTATATCTGGTTAACAATAGGAGCACAAATTCTGTTTTGTGCTGCACAAATACAAACATCGAGAGACAATTCCATCGCAAGCATTAATTTCTTCTTTCAATTCTAGAAAGGGTGGTCGCTGAAATTTTAACATTTGTTTTTAATTTTTATTAATGCCGTATATCTGGGTAACAATGGGAGCATAAATTCTGCTTTGTGCTGCACAAATACAAGCATCGAGAGACAATTCAATCGCAAGCATTAATTTCTTCTTTCAAGTCTAGAAAAGGTGGTCGCTGAAATTTTAATGTCTTTTTACTTTTTGGTATTGCCGAATTTCTGGTTAACTGTGCAGGCACAAATTCTGCTTTGTGCTGCACAAATACAAGCATCGGGAGACAATTCCATCGCAAGCATTAATTTCTTCTTTCAAGTGTAGAAAGAGTGGTCGCTGAAATTGTAATATTTTTTCTAATTTTTATTAGTGCCGTATATCTGGTTAACAGTGCGAGCACAAATTCTTCTTTGTGCTGCACAAATACAAGCTTCGAGAGAAGATTCCTTCGCAAGCATTAATTTCTTCTTTCAAGTGTTGAAAGTGTGGTCGCTGAAATTTTAATATATCATTCTACTTTTTATTAATGCCGTATTTCTGGTTAACTGTGCGAGCATAAATTCTGCTTTGTGCTGCACAAATACAAGCATTGGGAGAAAATTCCATCGCAAACATTAATTTCTTCTTTCCAGTGTAGAAAGGGTGCTCGCTGAAATTTTAATATTTGTTTCTACTTTTTATTAATGCCGTATTTCTGGTTAACTGTGCGAGCATACATTCTGCTTTGTGCTGTACAAATACAAGCATCGAGAGACAATTCCATCCTAAGCATTAATTTTTTCTTTCAAGTGTAGAAAGGGTGGTCGCTAAAATTTTAATATTTCTTTTTTTTTAATTAATGCCATATATCTGATTAACAATGGAAGCACAAATTCTACTTTGTTCTGCACAAATACAAGCATCGATAGACAATTCCATCGCAAGCATTAATTTCTTCTTTCAATTGTAGAAAGGGTGGTCGCTGAAATTTTAATATTTGTTTTTAATTTTTATTATTGCCGTATATCTGGTTAACAGTGCGAGCACAAATTCTGCTTTGTGCTGCACAAATACAAGCATCGAGAGAAGATTCCATCGCAAGCATTAATTTCTTCTTTCAAGTGTTGAAAGTGTGGTCGCTGAAATTTTAATATATCATTCTACTTTTTATTAATGCCGTATTTCTGGTTAACTGTGCGAGCATAAATTCTGCTTTGTGTTGCACAAATACAAGCATTGGGAGAAAATTCCATCGCAAACATTAATTTCTTCTTTCCAGTGTAGAAAGGGTGCTCGCTGAAATTTTAATATTTGTTTTTAATTTTTATTATTGCCGTATATCTGGTTAACTGTGCGAGCACAAATACAAACATCGAGAGACAATTCCATCGCAAGCATTAATTTCTTCTTTCAAGTGTAGAAAGGGTGGTCGCTGAAATTTTAACATTTGTTTTTAATTTTTATTAATGCCGTATATCTGGGTAACAATGGGAGCACAAATTCTGGTTTGTGCTGCACAAATACAAGCATCGAGAGACAATTCCATCGCAAGCATTAATTTCTTCTTTGAAGTTTACAAGGGGTTGTCGCTGAAAGTTTAGTATTTTCCTTCCTAGCTGGACGTCATCTTGGTGACCAACCTGTTTTTTTTTTTTCATTCTTTAATTATTGCAGCAAAAGTTCTAATAACTGCATCATAAATCAGCACAAATTGAGCACAAAATAATTTATTAATGTCTCTATGGTAGGAGTCACTTTTGACAATGTGGTCGCTAACTTGACATCAAATTGGCGACCAACTTTCTTTTTCACTTAGTTCCGTAACTATTGTAGCACAAATTCTGATAACTGCAGCATAAATTAGCACAAATTGAGCACAAAAAAAATTGTTAATATTAGTGTGGTCGCTACAAGTGTGGTCGCCAACTTGACGTAAGTACATTAAATTCAAAATCAACTCAACTCCATCCTTTAGTAGAAAATTTTCAGCAAATTATGGTTACTACAGTACCAGGATATACATTTCCATTAGTGTTGTTATAAAGGCGAAAACTACATTTTTGAATTCGAGACGAGAAATTTTACAAGTCTTGTTGACAACACTAACTAGTTCAGCCACGTCTTAGATCTCAAACACTGTTACATGATTCATATTATAAAACTATAAATTCATGAAGTGAATTTACGTACAGAATGAAGAGCATTTATCAGCGTTTAGAGATAAGGAAATCATTACACAATATATATCTATATATTTCAATAATAAATATGGTTTAAATGCTGTTGTATCATTCTTCATTTTGTGGACCTCCCGTGAGCATTTGTGCCGATCCCAAACATTTCAGCATTCTTGCCAATTTAATGTCGAGGACAGAACCCAAACAACCCCTGCAAGGCTTCTAACCCGTTCCTACTACTACTACTACTACTACATTAGCTGTGGATCAATATAGTACAAGGACAAACTTACTACTACTACTACTACTACTACATTTGCTGTGGATCTATATAGTACAAGGACAAACTTACTACTACTACTACTACTACTACATTTGCTGTGGATCTATATAGTACAAGGGCAAACTTATTTTAATGAAAGAAGTTTAATGAAAATTTTTAAAAAATAATCGTTAAATCACTTTTTGAATATTATTTTTAATCTTATTTCAACGAAAGAAGTGTTATAAAAATTTTTAAAAATAGTAAAAAAAAAACTTTTCGTGGGCAGGATTTGAACCCACGCCAAAAACAATTTTCATTACCAAGATGTTGCGCTAGCCCACTCGGCTACCAGAGCCAACGACATTTACCGTTTACTTTGTGCTATATGTAGATCATGACTCGTGATATCGTATCTGTATCGGCCAATCAGATCAGAGGATATCTGAAACGTTTCGGATCCGCAAATATGCCTCCCGTGACACGGATGGATTCTGGTAACTTCTAGATGAAATTAATAAAGAATCTTAGCGTAAGTTTTGAAGAATACCAGACAAAATGAGACGACAAATTTTACGAATCGAGACGAGAAAAGCTTTTTGAGAATCGTGACGCAACGGGATTTCTACAAAATTTAAGAGACGACACGAGAAAAATCTTATTTTTCGTCTCATTTCGTACCGTGGCCAATAATCGCCTGAGTACCTTCTTGATCGAATAGCCTAACGCCTGTGCTTTCTCTGTATGTAGTCTGAGTTCAATTTCCGTTGAGGATGCTAGCCTTAAATAATACAACCTCAAGTTGTGATGCAGGTCTCACTTTAAACAGGAGTTTTTGTCCAATGTAGACGAAGTGCTGAGAACTGAGGTTAAATTCGAATTAAAAAACACTTAACAAGCGCCAAAAACAATCACTCTAAAGTACAAGCAATCACGGTCTGATTAGCAACATTCTGTGTCTTCGTTCGTACCTTAAACAATAACGCGCCGTATGAATCAAGTCGCAGAGGGACAGGCGAAACACATGCTCCGGGTGCAGGGAACAGACATATGATGTATTAGGAGGAGGAGCATTCACAAAAATAACAATATTGAATCATACTTTTGAGAAGTAACATACATTAGGTAATTCATTTGTTTTAGCACACGACAAATTTACTGTGTTTTTTATTGTTCTTTGAAATACTACTGCAGATTACATTACACCATTATCGCTCAGGAGTGTACGCAGAATTTCATCAAGGGGGTCTCTTCAAGTATTTAAACTCATATCGTTTCAGGACACGCGTGATTTATATAAATTATATTAATATAGTAAATGCTTATTTATCCGTAATATATTGGTCCCCATTGCTCTGCCTTATTCGTCCATTTCTTGCACAGTGAGGTGTCGGATTGACGAAAGTACCAGATTACTATATATATCTAAATTTTTGTATATACACACACACATTACAACCTATCTTGTACTCGGTACTAGATTTCTATGATTATTTTAAAATTATGTATGTACGTGGGTAGTACAATATGTTTCCCTAAGCTGTAAAATATTTATTTTTTAAGATACGCTTGTAAACTGTACATACATGTAATAGGTGGGTCCTCCCTCACAAATGCACATAATCCCTATTGACATTTAGGAATTTGTCCACCGTTGAACCAATTTGTACAAACCCTTGCAAATATCAATCCTCTGGCTATTGAGAACTCTCCTCACATTCCGCTTTACTTCAACTCTTTCGAAACGTTCACCTTGCAATGCAGACTTTAACACCGGAAAAGGATGGAAGGAACTCGGCACTAAATTGAGGCTGTATGGAGAGTGGAGTAGCCATTCCCACCCTAATGCTTCAATTTTGTGTCTTGCTTTGTGTGCTGAGTGGAGGTGGGCGTTATCGTTAAGAGACCAGTTCGCTTATGTTGAATTGCGTTTACCTGAAGAAGAGTTCAGTATGTTGCGCTAGTACGCTTGGCTACGAGGGCCGACTCAGATTAAGAAGAAGAGTTCAGGTTCGACATAAGTGACCCGATCTGCTATCAACTGGTGATTAAGTAAAGCGGAATGTGAGAAGAGTGCTAAATAGCCAGAGCAATGATTTTTCACAAAAGGTTTGAACAAATTGGTGTAACGGTGAGACAAATGCCTGAATCTCAATGGGGATTATTTGGAGAAGTAAGGGAGGACCCACCTAAACATACATATTTTATATAGTTTATAAATGTCTTTTTTTTAAGCTTGGAGAAACATATATTGAATAACTCACATAATAAAGGGTGTTTTTGTTTTAGAGGCGGAGAACTTTAAACTGGCAACACTGTTTTCTGATCCAACAGCTGATGTAACAGTTCTCGGCTGTTTTGAGGTTAGTTTGGTATGACAGTTCATAATGAATAGACTCACGCCGGAGCAACGTTTACAAATTGTGCAAATTCATTTTGAAATCCAGGTTCAATTCGACAAACTCACCGGGCATTACGTGCATTTTACGGTGCTTATCATCCATCAGAGCGATTAATTCGAGAAACTATGGATCGTTTTCGCAATACGTTTACTCTAAACGATAATACGCATCCCATAAGACGTCGTACAGTGCGGGAATAACAAGCGATTGATGGTGTAACCATTGGTCCATATGTCCTCAAAAATGATGCTGGTCAGAACATTACAGCCAACGGTGAGCGATACAGAGACATAATTACTAACGTTTTCGTGCCTGAATTGAAAGACATTAATGTTGCAAACACGTGGTTTCCGCAGGACAGCCCCACATGCCACACAGCGCGCCACAATTAATTTACTGAAAGAAACACTTGTCGAACGATTAATTTCACGAAATGGACTTGTTAAGTGGCCACCTTGTTCGTGCGATTTGACAGAATTAGATTATTTTCCCTGGAGATATGTAAAGTCGCATATCTACTCCGAGAAACCAGAAACAATTGAGCACTTGGAAGCCTACATTCGACGCGTTATTGCCGAAATACAGCCTGACTTACTGCGAAGAGTATGTGGAAATTGGACTTCCAGATTACACCATGTGCGCGCCAGCCGCAGTAGCCACATGCGAAAATCATATTCAAACATTAATGCCATAAAAATGATTGTCAAATAAAGCCAATTTCATGGGCATTAAAAACATTTTTCTGTGTTTTATTTCAACATAAAGTTCTCCGCCTTGGATCTTTCCTTTTGGATGTCATTATTGAATTCACCAATTCGCGATCACAATAATCACTATTGGTTTAAAACTTCAAATTGAACTTCAAAATTTGACTTTGTTGGCACAACACTGTCTTAGTGATGATAATGAAGAAGAAAAAAGAAAGTTGTTTTGACAGCCGGATTAATGATAGTATACTGTACATGTTTTTTTTATTGATTAGTATGATAAAATATAAATTGTTGCTGCTGAATTGAATTTCGTTCTTTCTTCGTTTTATTCTTTGAGTTTCGACGTTGAAAATTTGTATATTTTTGTGTTATTTTTCTTTATTTTAAAATTAGGTAACTAAGTTTTAATAGTGAAGTTTTATCAACAGAAAACAATTCATTTCTTACTCCAAAAACATCGACTATGCCGATATTAGTGAATGCAAATTGCTTTCTTTTCTTTCTTTCCAGCAGACGACGCAAGGATCTATTTTAACAGGCGTACAATTCAGGAGTTCGGATGAGATCAATAACGCTGACAGAAGCTTTCTCACAAGATTCAAACCGGCAAAGCATGGAGTTGCGTCTACGTATGAGAAGCGTTAGAAGCTGCACAGTTGAACTGCATTGTTTTGTTTACCCTAATGTTTAAATACCTAGATATATTAGCCTGTATTTAATCATTATTAACAATGGTCCTAATATTAGGCTTCCAATCGGGGTGCGATGGCTCAGTGTTAGAGTGTTTACCTCTGATGCGTGGGTTCCATCCCAGCTCGCGTCAAGTGAACTTTGTGATGAACAAATATCATGAGCATAGATTTTCTAGGGGTTGTTCCGTTTCCACCTACTTTCTCCATTCACCATTTCATTCATTTCTCATTATCATTGTCTCTTTTAGCCTACCCGGCATACCTGTGGGACGTAAAACTGATAGATTTCTTTCCTTTTATTTTTATTAGACTTCTAAATTATGCTATGCAAGGGTGGGAACTCTTATAGCACGGCTACTTGTCTGTCGACGAGTATCAGACAAAAAAACGGTTGACCCTCTAACAGCGAAAAATGTTTATACTTGTCAACGGAAAGCTTTCAGGGTCCTATAGGTATGTATGAATCCAGCATCCCAAAAATAGGTTCCAACTATCTTAAGTCTCTATTTGAACTCAAAGTAGTCTAAAGCAACCATTTCCAGCTCCAACATTGATCATAGTCAGTAAACACCGTAACAGATAGCAAGAAATACTTTTTCCAAATGCATTTAGCGTCCCAAGAATACGTTCCATTTTCCTCTTATTCCTTTACTGAAACCAAAGTCTGTAAAAAAATCTACCACCACTTTTGGTTGCAATATTGATCTCCATTCAGCAGAAACAGTATGGCGAATAACTGTTAAAGGCGGATTTTCATGCAAGCATCCGCTGCGTTTTTTTGATTATGATGTGGCTCAATAGCCAATTGAGAAGACGGTTCTACGTGTAACACAACTTTCGATTGGCTACACGTAGAAATCGCAAGCAACGAACGTAATGGACGCTTGCATGAAAATCCACCCTTACGAAAATGGTGTACAAAAAGCACTCTGGAATTAAATGATGCGTGTAACCTCTTTAGATAACATGTATCTTCTGTAGTTATACTCGATTTCCTTCAGATCCATCGATATTCACATTCGAAACATATACGGGTAAGGGAGGGACTTTTGTTCACTTTGTATAAGATTAAATTCAAGTCATTTACATTATTATTATTATTATTATTATTATTATTTTGAATGATCTAAAATTTCTCATTGTTCTAGCTTACCTAGTTCTGCGTAAGTCTACATATAGTCATAAGTAAATCTTTTTCGTAGAGCATTCCGATACAATACATTCCGATATCATCTACGATCAAATTCCATGATTTATGTTCAGTAAGAAACATTTTAAACTACGTATATATCTATGATGATATTTTAAGTTTTACACTAGTCTCACAATATTTTCAATAATTTTATTTTTAAAATTTTCTAAATATGCAAAATTAGACAGGCATTAAATATGACTAGGGTAAGCTGAAAATTGTCTTTCTCTTGCTTTCGCAATTATCAGCATTGCTTCTCATACGACTTAAACAATACTTTCTTTTTAAAGAAGGAAATCTAATGGAAGAGGTAGTACTGATAAAATGAAATTCAATCTTAGTAAAACGTGACAATTTTATTTTCTTTACTAATGTTACAGATAAGGCAAATACTGTACAACTGCATCCAACAAAATCATGGAATAGGCTATGTAAAATTGCTTCAAACCTGGAATGCATTAAACAATATAAAGAAGGGCCAATATTAATTGACTCGCTGCAGTTTAAAGTTTCAAAAATCAAAAGGGAAATTCTGGATGGTCAGGTACTCTGAAATGAAACGAAAACATATAATAAAATACTTTGGCTCAAAAATACACATTTGAAACTATTGAAAGTTTTAAAACAAGTTATAATTTACAAGTTTTGAAATGTTATAATTTACACATTCAATCTTCTAAAGTTGCAATACATTTTAATTTCACATATTTTCTTCTCTTTTCGATACAAACTGCACTAACCACCAATTGAAATATTTGAAATCACTTATCTTTGTTGTTTCCTTCCTTCAGAGGCATAGTTTTATATTTATTTCCCTCTCTCTCTCTCTTATATATATTTATATATGAAGGAGGGTCCTATCTCAAAATCTCACTTTTTCAGACATAAGGAAAGACAACAATTACGTCGACAGGAAAGTAGTTGAACATGTAGGGGAAGATGGGGCAAGATGATACAGTTTTTTTTTTATCCCGTGGTAAAAGTACTATTCAGCGCAAGTCACTGCTTTTTATACCGACAAAGAATGGTATTTCTAGTAAAAACTAACACTGTGATATTGATGTTTCCTCAGTGGTTGCCAAGGAACATTTGTTTTTAATGACTAGGTTAAAAATATCAACTTATCGGGCAAGATGATGATAATACTGGGGCAAGTTGATACAATATTAATGTTTTTCTTAGATATAAATAATATATAATTTTGTAATCTAAAAGCATAAATAAACCTATATCGATTATTTTAAATTTATATTAGTGATAGACACAAATGTTACACAGAGATCTCAACGATACAGATTAAAAAAAAAAAAAAAAACGGTCAATACTGCATTTGTAATTTGAAAATATAAACCTGAAAAGGACTAGTCTACTCATAGTTTATATTCAGATATTCCTCTGATCTTATAACTTTAAAATAAAACTGTTATTACATATTCTTTGTTCGCTAATAATAATTTTAATAAAAACGAATGAACTAATTCTGAAGTAATATAAAATGTAGATGATAACACTAAAACTAATATAAAAAATAAATGGGAGGTGAAACTTGAGGTGTGCCGAATTCCTATCACTAATCACTCACCACTTACAGATATCACTCATTACTACAGATGAAAGGACTAACGCCTTTATAATTTGTACAGTTCTCATGAAACCACTGTTTGCAATCACAACATTCAATCAAATCTGTGGACGGCGGATCGACATATTTTTCTGAACATATTGAGCAGTAATATTCACGTTTGTGTGCTGGTGACTTCTCGATACGTTTTCCCATAATGCATTTTCCCTTCTTATCCTTAGACGCAAGTTCTTTATCATTTTTACTAACTATTAAATGAATCGCGTACAGGGTTACAAGCCGTCAAGGAGAAAAACATAGGTTTCCGAACTTAAGATGCTCTCCTGAATAATTTACAAAGTGTGACTTAACGTATTTCTTCCTTGTACCCTTCATATAAATAATGATGGGGTAAGATAATACATGTAACATTTTGCCCCACGTCTTTCCATATTAACTTGCTCCGAAGTACACTTAAAATATTTTTCGTTATTTAAAATACTGCTTGCAGCTGTGGCGCCATAAGGTCTATATGTCTTTGTTCACAACATTCATCAGTTCTCGTCGTAATGCTTAGAATTTTCGTACACACACACACACACACACACACACACACACATTTATGAAATACCTTAGTACTTACTAACTGGAATTTACAGTCATACTGCTATTTTTCTTTTACATTAGTTAAACACACCTATTTTTAAAGCAAATTTGCCTGCATTTATGCAATACTTCCGTCTTGATATCATCATCTTTCTCAACGATTGCTTAAAGCTTAGAAATGTAGCCACTAGAGGGAAAATACCATCTTGCCCCCTTTTCCTATAATAACTCGTCACCTATTCCAGATAATAATTATGTGGAATTATTGATTAATTATTGCATATTTAACTTTTTCCTCCTCTGTGAAATTATATTTCCTTCTTTATGTCTGAAAAAGTGAGATTTTGAGTTACGAACCTTCGCCAAATTGCTGACGATATATATATATATTTAGCCTCCGGCTTGGCTGGACAATATATTTATACTACCAAACCATTTGGTTGTTAGGTAAACAACGTTTATTTATTTTCTCCCTCGCCATACATTTTCTTACCTAATTACTTATTAATTTCATTTTTCTTTCAAAATTTAGACCAAAGTTATAATCCTACCTTTTCCTGCATATTCCTATCTTTAGACAATTCAAAATTGGACTTCTCTTATTTATTATACAGAGTTAACAAAAACTGAGCGTACATATGAAACAATGGACTTTTCATTCAGAAAGAGAGAGACAATGTCACTGACGAAGGACAAACGCATATAATAGTTAATCCTTTGAGCAGAGGGTGGCAGTTGCAGGAAAGCCGCGGATATTACAATAAGTAACATACAGACACGTCGACGATAGACATATGACACCGTAAACAAGAGGAACATAGAATTCAAGAAGATCGGAGTGTAGAGATTAGCCAAATAGCGGTAGACCACACACGGAAGCAGGTAATACAACGTCCTCAATGGTCTTGATAATGATTTGTAAGAGTCCACAGAAGGATCAGCCGATTATAAGTCAAGATACTATCTTTGCATTGTGGAGCTTCAGCATATAGCACACACACACAAGTTGCAACCCCTGAGTCGCCTCAAAAATGATCTGGATCATCGGCGCAAATCTGTCTTCGGCATTGGGGGAAGCGGGTAAGACCGTTCCCATATTTTTTATTATATATATATATAAAGCGATGTTCAAAAAATTTATGAAGTTTAAAAACAATGCTGTGGGGGATCAGAGGAGCAGAGTTGTCTTCAACATTGGGAGGCGGGTAGATTTGAGGCTTATTTTGAGGAGGAGAAATGAGATTCATATTACAGTAAATGAATCTGATCTCTGAGGTGAACCTGTTGTATATTACACAGCAAGGGACATCCATTTCATTTCACTTTTCTTTGTGGCAGTCGGACACAAATCATCACATTTCTCCCCAAAAAAACCCATTTCAAATCTGATTATTAGGGAAACAGTTCCCCAGTTCCAAGATTGGGGGACATGTCCCTCTCATCCCCTTGGGACTTGCGCCAGTGATTTGGATAGACGAATGGGATTTTGTGAATGAATACAGAAGCAGCTAGGTGACTACCAGATTCATCTTTAATGATTACTACCGTGATTACTAGTGACATTCTCACCGATGAGATGAACTCGTATTTTCACTTATTAAAAGATGAGAAGTTTTAGTGTTGCAAATCTCTACTGGATCGAGTTTTTCAAACCGCATCGTAGTGTGAAAAACTAACGTACCGTTATGGTAATTGGAATATCAAAGTCGTTGTTAACGACAGTGCTTTAACCGCAGAAACATATCTTTTCATGTTCTTAGCTGAATACTGATTTTCCCTGAAGTTCCCCACAACGATGGTGCATCTCATTTCATATTTCAAAGCATAAAGTTTTGCCTCTATAGAAACAAAGAGGCACAAAGATCAGCAAGAATGTAGTGTTAGAGATTATGTTTTAATATTTCTGTGAGAAATTTTTCATGTATGATAATCATGATAATCATGCAAAATACACAACACTAATTTTGTTCGTCTCAGAGATGGCCAACTCTTCAATTCAACCCATTCTCTTTATACTGGAATCGTTTACGGTCAAGGTTTTACGTTGTTTCTACAAATAGTCTTTCATAATAACCTTATTATTTATGCAGGAATTTCTTTCATAGTAACCTTATTATTTATGTAGAAATTTACTCTTTACTAAACGATTACATTTTTCAAGTTTGGTGCGGCATACCCGGGTTCGATTCTCGTTGGATTATTCCACCTCTCATATGCTTTCTATAATGTCGGTACTGAGAGGGGATAATCTTCAAACGAACTTAACATAATAAGTAAATAGACATTTACAGAGTAACATGATTGCGTGGAAATACCGAGCAAATGCGAACGGCCGGTGAGTACAACGTAGATGGTAATGTGAACAAATAGTAACAACAAATGGTGTCACGGCGTGCAGACGCGGCTGTAAGGAACTGGGGGACTTTACGAATTCAGCACACTATCAGTGCTGTATAACGAGTATCGCCAACAATTGTTAACAGAATGATGCAGTTCAAATAGGACGGAAATAAAATATTGTGTCAAGCACAACCAACGCCACTCCTGAAATGTACGTTCCCTTCCCAATTTTATCAATGACATTGCAGTCGAGGTTCACAAATCAGCACGAACCGTCCAGCGATGCCGTGGAAATATCGCCAAAAAGAAGCCTGCTTACAAACTACAAATGGCACGGAGGCACAATTAGGCCCTCGCCATATTGCATTTTCCAATGAAAGCCTTTTTGCACTTTCTCGAACATCAATCTATAGTTGGTGTTGAAGGGATCGATAGACCACGATTTACTACAATGTTATCATCCTGCTCTGCGATATGGAGTTGTAAGTGCCAATGATGCAAGATGTAATTTGGAAAGTGGTCGTAGTAATTTTTTCAGTGGGTATATCAATGATGTCCGTAAAATCCATTTTCAGAGTAATGTCATTTTTAGTACACCTTTCTTCCATTATAAATTCTTTTGAATGGAAAAAACCTCTCTACTGTGCAATTATGACAAGCAACGTCAAATATATTTTCACTGTTACTTCTGAAGGAGAAGTTCTTTCTAACTCACGAAGATAAATTATTTTTTGTAGTTTCACATAGACTTGGAAATTTAAACAATCATCTACTAAGCTCAGTTAATCAACGTCTTGTTGATGGGACTATGCGTCTTTTTGTTTGAATTTCTATGTTCTGTAGTTCTTTCTCGTGGCTGTTCTTAAATATCTCAATCTTCTTGTTAAGGGTGGCATATCAATTTCTTCGTCTCTTGACTTGTATTACATAAGAATGTCGATAATAGCTTAAATTACCCTAGTTTTCGTCCCATTGCCGATTCAACTCCTGTCTTTTCATCAGCAATCGCTGTTCGTCTGTTTCTATCATAGTCGTCAATTTTAAACTCACAAATTTTCTTGTTTGAGCGTTCGTATTTTTCAAAAGTATATCTCTTCTTCTAGAAATGACTAAGATCTGCTGGCTTTAAAATTTGGTTTAACACGCATGCTTGAACCATCTCATGGCGCGCTCTGTCACATGCGCTCCTAAGTGTGTGCCCAGTCTGCTAATTTGGAAACACTGTCATGATTATTAACGTTCTTTGAAATAGACGAATTATTGTGGTACTCCACACAACTAATGGATGATGGAACATATACCATAGTAGTAAGCTGGGCATACGCTATAATGGGTCAAATAATCCTCGAATCTAAGTACTGTATAAAATGTTTGCCAACTCCTACCACTAAAATTGGACGAAAGGCCTCACGGACAGCAAGCAAACAACATTTATTTGGGGCACTTTGTAACGGGTTGAATCATCTTTCATAAAAATTCATCGATGACTTACTGAATACCATGCCACGTAGGAAAGAAACTTGCAAAGGGGACTCCACTAAATATTAATTCCTGCATCAGAAGTGGTTCCTTCTGTGCACTGGTACGTAGTAATACAGTATATTGGTCGGTCACAGACTTGTTTTTCGGGTGTCTATTTACTTATGTACAGGTAAGATATATTAAGCGCTCTTTTAAGAAAAAGTAGAAGCACTTGAAATACAGTTGCTTACCCTTTGAAGAAATGAAAATCTACAACTCGTGCTGAAGGTCCTTGATCTAAATCATTCAACGTGGAAACATCTTCAGAGCTCAACTCAAAATCATATAACTGAAAGAAAAAGAATGTCAATTTATTTACCGATAGGTTATGTCTACGATTATAATTACGGTGGACCATAACTCTCAGACGATGTTTATGTATTTTCAATTCTTATAACTACGTTAACTTGGTCTTTCACAATTGGCAATGGTGTTTGGCAACAATTGAAATAACAGTGGTACCAGTAACAAAACACAGCTGAAAAATAATTTTAAGGAAGATAACAGAAACAAGAAATCATTTGATTGAACACTTGGTTGCGAGTGAGAGTTAAAAAAAAAAATATCTTTGAGTTCAACATCCCACGATTATGCTCTTTAGGTTAAAGGAGACAATGATTAAAACAAGTGAATGATGGAAGATTTGGTGGAATCAGAAAGTGTTAGGAAACGGGTCAAGTCTACAAAAGACAATGAACTGGGCAGATAATGCAGAAACTTATGACGTAGTTCCAGAGACATACGAAAGGAGAGTTTCGGGCTTTAAATCCCTTATTGGGCAAGATATTATAGACAAATAAATATTGTCCTGAAAGAACATGAGATTAAATGCTTGAACCCCATTGAAATTCTGCGTAGCCCACTGCACAGTTCTAACAGATTTGGAAAATCACTTCCAAGAAAAAGAACACTGTTAGCTTGGGGAAAACGAGTATTTCCTTCTGCCAACGTCGTAAAACGAACGAATGGGTCAACAAGTCACCAGGTTTAACACACATCCTGTACTTGGTGAGCCTCTTGCAAGATTACCTCGTAACTCGACCAAACCACGGCGAGTACTATATTCAACATTAGATGAGACTATTCCGACAGTCCTTTAACACTTAACTTACGTTAGTATTAGGAAGATATACAGAAACTAGCAGATCACGTGCTTAATTACTGGAAACATATCCATCCTTTCTTTGAGAATGTGTTCTTTTCAGTGCTGCGGCACGATTTACCGTTTGGGCTGAAGGTATTAGAACATAATCCATCATGTATTATGTTGTGAGTAGGTATTGTTGCAAATTATGCAATTAGATCAATTTTTAAAGAGCCTGTTGCGGAGCAACCTATCAGGAAAACGCTTCAATATTAGTTGGAATTCCCAAATTGTAAAAAAAAAAAAAAAAAAAAAAAAAAGTTATTAATTAAATGCTGTTGTAACAGGATGATGCACCAGTTCATTTCACGTTTCTTACTCGTGAATTTCTTAACTTCCCAGGAAGGTGGTTTAGTTCCGGATCTCCGATATTAGTTGGTCTCCACTAATTTCCTGTCTTACTACATCAGAAAATATCCTGTGGGAGTGCTCAAAGAAAAAGTGGCTGCAAACCGCTATCAAAGAAACGATAAGTCGAGAAAAACTTTGGCCAGTGGCGTATAAAATTTGTTAAGGAGGTTTAAGCTACCAAGTTTATATCATTTTAGGATTCATGTATACATCATTGGGTAGGAATGCCCTACTTTTTCGTTGTTGTGCATTTTCCGCCCCTCCAAATAAGGTAAAGCCGTTGAATTTAAGTTTAATTTGAAGAACGATGAATCGTTTGTAATATATCAAAATACAATTTTATTTTAATAATTTTAAGAACATACACAAAACCATTTATAAAAACTTTTAAGAGGGGAGACTTTGGCATACATGTTGGAGGAAGATGTCCCAGGTTTCCAATATTTCTTAAAGTGCTCGTAAGCATCGTAAAGATAAGCAATTACGCTGATGTATCACTAATACTACTAACTTTGAATTGTACTTACTATCTATCTAGTTACAAGAATATCTTGAACGTAATGACAAATGTTTTCGAAATGTGTTTTCTAAAGCAGTAGAAAAAAAGAATAGTGGATATTTCACATCGTTACCACTTGGTCATTCTCTTTTCAAACTGGGATTTTTTGCGATCACAATTAATGCACTGGCAGCCATAGATTGTGCATGTTTCGTGTAACCACCTCTCACACACCATATACATAACAGAAACACATTATTATTTTCTTGTGTGGAGTAGTCGTTGCACTTAATACAGCGATCGCTACAACAATCTTTGTTCCTGTTGCTACGCACATTATTATTTTGCTACCTCTACTTGTTACACCACATTATTTTCATTCACACCTTGTTCATCTTTAGTAATGAAAATTGATTTCGTCACCTACTGTATGTTTGCCATAGTTCATGTATGTCCTGCGATATTGAGAATTTTCCAGTAAATATGACTTTTAGCATTAGCTGTTTTTGATTTTGATTTTTCAATTACTGGAGGTGAAACTAATTGAACAAGTAACTTGGTCGGTGTTTCCTTTATAGAGGGCGCAATACCATCTTTATACCCAGTACACCTTAGAGGAAACAATGAAACTGAACGAGGTATAAAGCTGCTGTCATTCTTCTACATTTTGCAAAGTTCATTTAATACGTTGCTTTCCTAACATTCTGCAGATAAACCTGAAACTTGGCTAGTGTATGTCTATGATAAACTAAAGAGTGAATTGACACTAGAGTCAGATATTGCAAACGCAAGATCTGGAATTGTATCCTTATTCCAATGAAAATTCCTGAAGGCCAAAATCCTATATGTTGCATTTGATACGGCACTATCCTTTCCCCATGCTTTGCCAAAGGGAGTCTCAAACTAAGAACGAGTTTTATTTCTAAGAAAGTTTAAAAATGTATCATCATTTGGCACATAAACCTCGACAGGTTTAACAATTTCATACATAGCACATTCTTGTTAAATCAATTAAATATACCCTATTTAATGATCACTAAAGGCATTCAGATTTCTTAAATTCAGATTTTTAAATCAAATTTTGGCATTGTGAGTCTTGAGAGCAAATTTGCTCTAATGTTCCCTTCTCTGGTTTCTTGTCCACACACTTTTGCTGCAAACTCCGTAACAAGTTTGACACATCTTTCAACTTCCTGAGTATGGCATGGAAAATTTAAGAAGTCAAACTCATGAGCAGATTTGCCATGCATAAGGGATATGATAGTTTCTGCTGTCAAGCTTTCCAGCACTGGAGTGGGTGAAAGCTTACATTTTCTCCAATCTATCAGCTCACTGTAGTTCATGGCATCAAAATTTATTGAAGTTGCCATAAAAGTTCTAACAGAGCAATTCAGACAGGGCAGTGTGTTCCAGATGTGGCCATAAGAGATCCTAGATCTCTCAGTTACTTCCGATGGCTGACATGTGCAAACTGGGTCTTACGGTTGCACGTTTCTCAAACAAATCCTACAAACTAAATCAAAGTGCTTGTAAACTTCATTATAAAGACATATGTTCCTACCTGGTTCAACATAAAGAGATATCAGTCAGTGAAATATGGGTCTAAACATATTTTGAAGGTAGTTCAAACAATTAGACATTTGCCAAACAACATTAAAAGAATTATCGATCCTGTGATTTAGAGAGACGCGTTCTTCTGTCATCCAAAGAACATGTTGTTAGCTATGACAGTGTATGAGAGACAACACATACGAGAGTTGGGTTACAGGAGAGTGCTAAGAGGCAAGAAATCAAAATCCGAAGTTGAAATTTGTTAGAACGTTTGTTGCAACTTCAATAAATTTTGATGCCACGGACTACAATGGCTGATAGATTGGAGAAAATGTAAGCAGTTGCTTCCTCCAGTGCTGGAAAGCTTGAGAACAGAAACTATCCTATCTTATCACTTATGTATGGCAAATCTGCTCATGAGCTTGACTTAAATTTTCCATGCCATACTCAGGAAGTTGAAAGATGTGTCAAACTTGTTACTGAGTTTGCAGGAAAAGTGTGTGAACAAGAAACCAGAAAAGGATACATTAGAGCAAATTTTCTCTAAACTCACAATGCCAAAATTTGATTAAAAAGTCTGAATTTAAGACATCCTTTACTAAATCAACATAATTTAGCACACCCTAATTGGTCGGAAGGTTGAGTAGGATGTAGGTGGAACTCGAATTGTAGCCGCCACCTCGTGATGAGTTCTGGGCCATTTCGAAAAAGAAAAAAGAAGAAAACGTTGATAAATGGGGGAAGAGCTGCAAAATCATTATGAAAATGTATAAAATCACTCACATTAACGAACATGCCTCACACAACTAAAATAAAGTACTTAGACTCTATAGAAATGAAAAGAGAAAAGTAATCTGATATTCCTTGCGTAAAGGTAAATTTTCGTGTTTTGTTGTCTTTTTTTTTTTTTTTTTTTTTAAGTTTTAGGCCGTTTACGCCAACTGAAGATAAGAAGTTTGATTATTTTCGTTATTGTCCCATTGATTAGGAAGCAAATACGCAACTTTTGAGCCCTATTAGAATTCGATACTCAAAAATCTGATTCTTTCCCCTAAAGGTAAATGTTGGTGTTTTTGGTATTTTTTTAAAAAAAAACTTTAGGCCGTTTGCGCGAACTAAAGATCCAAAGTGTGATTTTTCTCATTATTTCCCCATTGATTAGCATGGCGAATACGTAAACTTTTGAGCCCTATTAGAATTGGATACTCGAAAATTTGATTTTTCTTCGCTCCACCCTAATGACTAGCTCTCTTGTGCAGCGCGGAAACCTAAATGAGCCAATTAGCAAATCGTTCTTAACAAATTTATATGATCGAAACAAGTTATCTGTGTGAAGGAAAAACACAGACTCCAAAACTTTTCACATGAGTGAATGCCCCGCAACACCCCCCTAACACCCCTCCAATTTTCTTTACACACACCCCTGGATGGAAAAGGAATACTCCCCCAATCCAATTGTATCAATATCATATAGGTTATTTATTACATCAAGGTAAAAAGGTTTAGCGTTTAGGAAAGAGGACCATATTCTTTATATTTATATATATATATATATATATATATATATATATATATATATATATATATATATAATCACCCACTAAAATTTGCTGGGGTGAATAAATTGAAATAATAGCAGAATTTTGCGAAATAATTAGACTACAATAATTCGTATGTAATCAATTCACATGCAATTACTAGGTAAAATAGTGGAAGTTAATTCCTAATATAGTGAAACCTGTCTTAACGGGCATCTCTCAATAGTGGACATCTTCGTAAGAGGACAAACTTTCTTATTTTTCCATGCCATAAATGTGTGATGTGGTGTCATGAGAGAGAACCCTCCCTTTTAGGAACACCTCTCATTTACGACAAATAATCGGTTCCACCGATGTTCGTTTTGAGAGGTTTCACTGTATTACTTAGTTTAATAATAATAATAATAAAAAATGCTCAGATGTGTGAACTTACTTTCTTGAACCTACCACTGCAAAGAGTTAGAGTTGATATTATTATTCTTATTATTAGTAGTAGTAGTATTGCAGTAGTTGCGTAACAAAATATACTGTTTTCTAGTTTGAGTTTGTTTAAAAATTATATCACTATTCTGAGAGCGCACACACCCTTTTATTCTGAACACCCCCATAAATAAAAATTTCTGGCGTACTTACTCAGTGAATCTATTGTGAATCAGACAAAATGAATTGATTCACCGAAATAAATCATTTTGCCCGTTAGCGTTACGATCTCCACCAGATTCTTACCTTAGGATGATGTAACTTTTAGTGCTGTGACAGGCCATATTCAAGACTATTAAATTCAAAGCAGTACTTATATTACTGCTTCTACAAAAAGTAACATTAAAGAAATTCAATGTACCGAAGACATGTATGTTTGCAGACGATGTCTCCAGTTCACGTTTTCTCATGTTTTAACGAAGAGTATTTTTTATCTCATGATTCACATGTAGGAATATAGGAAGACATATAACCACCAATAATATAGCTTAAGTAAAAATTCAATTGAAAATCGTTATTTCGCAACACTTTCTTACTAACTCCTGAATTTGTTAATCTCTTACGTAATAATGGAAAAGATATATATGCTGCCATCTAGGAAGCATATTTTTACTAAACAAAATACCGAAATTTGTGGGAAGCTATGTTTTTAAACAAGAAAGATTCTTTTCTCTAATCCAAGGTAAATGCATAATAAATATATACAAAAAGAAGGAAACATTGTGGTTTATAGAAAAAGAGGCGTGTATATAAACATAGTGGCGTATTTATGGTTTTGTTTCGGGGGGCTTAAGCCCTGAAGCCACTGTATATATATGTTGGAAGATGGATTGGACACAAAGGGTGTATAAGAAGGGTGATTTTTTTTCTTTTTTAGAGGCGGAGAACTTTGTGTTGAAATAAAACACAGAAAAATGTTAATATCCATGAAATTGGTTTTATTTGAAAGATCAATTTATAGCATTAATGTTATATAGGTGGGCATGTGTTTATAGGTAACATGTGGCCACCACAGCTTGCGCGTACATTTCGTAATTTGGAGGTCCAATTTTCACACACTCGTCGCAGTAAATCACACTGACTTTCGGCAATAACGCGTCGAATGCTGTCTTCCAAGTGTTCTATTGTTTCTGGTTCCTCGGCATAGACATGCAACTTTATATATCCATACAGAAAACTATCTAATGGCGTCAAATCACACGAATGAGGTGGACAATTAACAGGTCCATTTCGTGAAATTCAGTTGTGTAACATGACGGGTGCAAGGGGCATTGCCCCCCTAAATTCTGATAGAAGTTATTGTGGGCGTCGAGGGCGCCTAATGATTACTTTTCCTTTTTTTTAAAGCCAATTGAAGAGTGAAAAGTTTATGTACAAAAGCAGTGTTTTGTATGCACTGCCAAATCTTCGACAAAATATAGAGTGCTTTGTATTATTATAACTAATGGATACTTTTTCTGTTCCTTTTGGTGTTGATTGTCTAGGGCACATTTGATACAATAAAATAAAGAAATAAAAAATTACCTATATGACAATCAAGCAGCGATAAAAACATTTTCTTAATCTTTTGTCGCCCCTCGTTATGTACGGGCGACATAATCATTCGATAGAATAAAAATGGAAATAATGATACAATGACGGAGCATTGTAAATCTAATTATTCCTTTCGTCGCCCCTGACTGTCTAGGGGTGCCTTAGATAGAATTAAAAAAAAAAAAAAAAAAGAAATAATATTGCATCTAGGTGCGCTGTAGATATATTAATTATTCCTTTTGTCACCCCTGATTGTATAGGGGCGCCTTCGATAGAACAAAAAAGAATGTAATATTGCCCCAAGGGTGCTGTAGATATATTATTTCTTTTGTCGCCCCTGATTGTATAGGGGGCGCCTTCGATATAACAAAAAAGGGTATAATATTGCACCAAGGGCGTTGTAGATATATTAATTATTCCTTTTGTCGCCCCTGATTGTATAGGGCGCCTTCGATAGAACAAAAAAGGATATAATATTGCACCAAGGACATTGTAGATATATTAATTATTCCTTTTGTCGCCCCTGATTGTAGTCTATAGGTTCGCCTCCGATAGAACAAGGATCTCCTCAGCTACCGCGCAGGAAACAGACCCCGAAAAGACTAGAACACTCGCAGACATCCGCGAAAAATTACCAATTCAACACCGCAGTAGAGAAATTACGCGCAACATATTATGAATGTTTGGACAATATCATTTGCAAAATTGAGTCGATTCCATCAGCCTGGACTGAAGAAGTATCGTGCAATAGAGAAACAATGAAATGAAATCTTTGAGTTTTACGTCCCACGGTTATGCCGGTTAGGCTAAAGGAGACGGTGATAATGAGTAATGAAATGGTGGAATGAAGAAAGTGGGAGGAAACGGGAGAATCCCGAGAAAACCCACGCACACGGTGTTTGTCCACCACTCGTGCAATAGAGAATGCAATTCTGGAAGGCAGGGGTGCCCACAAGGGGGGCTATGACGCAAAGTGCGTCATTGAAATATTTGGGGGGTTAAAAAATCTGTATAAATATGTTTGAGGGAGTGTAAAAATTAATCGAAAAGATTTTTTTCATGGAAGAACACCTACGGGTAGACAATTGGGGGGTGCGTCATGGACATAAGGGGGGAACCACTGTGGAAGGTAACTTTTCTCAAAACATTAGTGACATTTTAAAAGAATAGAATGTCAGTCCGGACTGAATACAACTACAGATGCAACAGTTGCTCACCACTACTCCCACTTCAAAAAATCTGAGAGACCTGCTTGAGAACTTCAAGAAACTCTGTAAAGAAACAAGACTGTGGTTTCCTGAAGTGTTGAAAGTCCTTTGTCTCCTACTTGTCATCCCGGTGACATCTGCAACTGCCGAGAGAAGTTTCTCAATGTTGCGGCGTCTCAAAACTTATTTGAGGTCCACAATGACCCACGCAAGACTGAACCATTTTGCGGTTCGTAGTACATACCCAGACAGATTTGACTCACTGGACGTGAAGGAACTGTAGAGAAAATTCACAAATAGCTCCTACAGTACAACTGTCTTTGGAAAAGTGCTAATTCTGCTCTTTGAACTGTGCAGTTTTTGTGTCGAAATGAGCTATAGAATCACAGTGGCTGGTTATTTTTACATTGAACATTTAATCAAATTGAAACTATAGCCCTATTATTCCGTTCTTGTTAAATATAATTAAAGTTGGATCGTTACGTACGCAAGGGCTCAAAAAACTGCTTTCAAAATAGTTTTTTCTACCGCTTTTATGCCTGTCATTTTATTATTATTATTATTATTATTATTATTATTATTATTATTATTATTATTATTATTATTATTATTATTATTTCAACTTTAACGAAGAAAGTACTTTCCACCTTTGTTCCCCATTATAAGAAGAAAAAAAAAGACTTAATTACTGCATTCTGAAAAAATAAATATGAGAAATTCAATAATGAAGGATAATCGATCATTCATAAGAGAAAAAAGGGCAACTATATTAACCCTTTGAGGACTTTTGGTATAGATCTGAACATGGCGTCGACCTTCGGAATTTGCTTTATAAATTTCTAGTAAAGCTTTTCATACCGTCTTTTTTGCATTCATTCAAGCAGGAAAGCATCAAAGAATATGTTTCATGGGCAGTTTGCAGTCACGCTTGCGATACCTGGGGGCAGTGACGTCACAAACATGGACGAAGGAAAAAAGAAAAGGATACATTTTAGAGCATTTTTTTTTTTAAATGACATGTCTATTAATCCTAGGATCATGGTCCATACCTCGTTGTGTTCGTAAATGAGGAATGTTCGCAACTGCACCACTCAAATTTCCCTATTATGTACCAGAAGCTGAAATATCCCGCCCAAAGTGGAAAAAAGGGTATTTTTCAGGAGATCTTTTTCTTTTTTTCGGGAATTTCTCCCCTCAGGGACATAAGAATGGTACCGTTTAAAACCTACTAGCATTCCAAAAAAAAAAAAAAAAGGTAGAAACCATGATCGTAGGGCACATAGTGATTTTTCAACAAAAAAAAGTTGAATTTTTCCCCTATTACACATTTTTAGTCAACGTGTTTAGTAAAGTAACTAGAGTGTCATCCCTATTTGTCGTAGGATCATGGTCTGTACCTCATTTTGTTCGTAATGATGCAACGTTTCCATCGGTACCACTATCATTGCGCTGTCATGTACCTAGAAGGATAAATTTCCGGGAAAGTTAATTTTTGAACATTTGAATTTCCCGCTATTTCTTTATATATTTTGGGCGGGAATTTCTCCCCTAAGGTACATGATACGGACATGCAAGTGATACAATTTAAAACGCTGGTTCATTACAAACAAAAAGGTACAAACCATAATCCTAGAACAAATAGTCTTGATGCTAGAGCTGATGTACTAAATTTCCTTCCCCGTTTTTGGGTAAGTCTGTGGCTATTTGAGAATGCGATTTCGAAGAGTTACCCACTAGAGAGAATGCGACCAAGGTGGCTCTTTGGTAACTTTATTTTTGCCAGAGTTATAAATCATACTGTGAGCCAGTCAGGGTTTCCAGGTCTTTCTTGCCAAGTCCAGGTCTATAACAGTATAGTTCCATTACTCTCCACAAAGCATCTTCAAGGCATTTGTTTCTTGCTAAAATCCCCTTGCCTAGCAACACGTCTTTTTTTTTTTTTTTTTTACTTCCTTTTGACATCTTTTAAAGAGCAGGCGGTCTATTGTTCCGAAACGCACCAAATACGCTCGAGCTGACGTTTTCTCCGCGTTTTTATTGCTTTCGCGTTTGTGATTAGCCATCCACATTTAAATACATGGTCAGTGTATTCCAAGCGTACGCATGAGCAATAAAAACGCGTTGCGATCGCTTCAAATAGCCGCCTTGTAATAGTTACTAATGTATTGTTGTTCAATAAGCTCTAGCGTCAAGAGTGTTCATTGTACGATCATGGTTCGTACCTCATTTTGTTAGTAATCAAGTAACGTTTCTGTAATACTGCCGTGGCTCTAGCATGTATCCTCATCCGCAAAAAAAAGTTCGCATATACTGTAACTTCCACATTTTCATTAATAACTCGCTTTTCTGACTATATTATCGCTTCTTTGTGCTTTCCTTAACAAAGCAGTGTAATAATGCATAATTATTTATTATTTTAGAGAAAAAATAAAGCAAAATAAGAAAATTATAAGCAAAAAACCTTTAATCTTATGAAACCTTAGTGTGTCAAATAATTACACGAAGAATATCCCGTGGGAAAAAAGAGGGAAAATGACACAGGTATTAGGAAACACTCACTAACATGTGAAGCTATTGAACAGAAACATGAACTGAAGAGTCAACTACGTGTTTCTGCGTTTAATATGCAATTCACACTTCATGCACAGTTCCAATATGCAAAATCAGTCAATATCTTCAGTTGAAATTACTGATATAGGGAGAAAATGACTATTTAAAACTTCAGGTGTGAACGTGCGCTTGGAGCGATATATGAGCATTATTACAGCATGTTGTTTCCTGAATTGTCTCGGTGGTCAAGCGTGTTTAGTAGTGTTCTTGAAAGTCTAGCATCGGAGGGCGGCAGTTCGAATCTGCCTCCTGGTAGTTTTGATTTTTTTTTCAACGTATGGAAACATTTCTTTAAATATAAAGTTCTGCTTTGAAGTGCTTGAAAAAAAAAAAAAAATCAGATGAACTATCACCTTTCAAAACCTGTTACATTTGTTCACCCTGTCATCATTTATATACGAAGACGCTAAAATGAGGAACGTTAACATTGTTATAATGGGAACAACTTTCTGATTTGAATACCAACCTTAAATCACACGTCCAAAATGAAAATTATTCATGTTCTGATACCTATTGTAATATACAGGAGTGTGCATATAGAGAAAGAAAGAGAGAGAGAGAAAGTGTGTGAGAGAGATAGAAAACAATATATGCTGTAATTTTAATTACAACGTAAAAAGTTATTGCAATTCATAATCTGTATTTTTACAAAGCGATTTGAACGCTTGAAGCGACTTAATATTCATAAAGCATCTTTTTCTTGAAGTGTCGCAAATAGTCCGATGCTTTGTAATATGTGCCAAAGAAATAAATGCATGTTTTTAACAGGATAGTATCGTCTACCTTTTGCTTCAATTGATGGTATAAAATAATGTTGAGTTGATTTTAACATCCCTTTCAGCATCGAGGCTATATGAGACGTTTAGCTACTGATTAGCGTGAAATCCGAACCACATGAGCTCACACCGGGAATCGAACCGGGTCTCTTACGTCAAAGGTGCGTATGCTAACCGCTTAGCTACGAAGGAACTCGGTATGAAACTAGAATAGCACACATTACCCCATATTATTTCACCGAAAGATTTCTGTTTTATGATCAGTTAAAATAGTATTTCTGGACACCGTAGCGAAAAATGTATTTGCTTTTTCAAGTAGTGTACGAAAAATACAAAGAATAAACACAGTAGAAACGAAACCAAGAAATGAATTCAAAGTAAAGTGCTTTGCCTCTCTCGAATAAATCACTCAATGTATTACAAGTGCATATCTCGTGCATTTCCAGTAGAATTATTAAAACGCGCTGGCTTTATAACTTGGCTGTGTGGTCTAGTGGCTAGCATGTGTGTCTGTGGTGTACAGGGTACCGGGTTTGATTCCCGGTGGGAGAACTTTTGGAATTTTAAATGTTCTCGACGTGTCTGTGTTTGTGTCCCTGTCATTCAAGGTTACTGTAAAACGTGTATAACCGAGTAGGAAATATACAGAAAGTACTGATAAGGGGAAAGTAGACTTTGGTAAGTGAACTTCGGGTCCGCCTTTCGCGACGTAAATTAAGAAGAAAATAAGTGGGTTTAGCGAGGCGCTTGAAATTACAGTAATGATTGACGATTCGGTTCCCAGTCCGGTTTTCTTTCTATATAAGGATATTTTATTTTTTCTAAATACAGCGTTACATTTTTAACATTGAATTGGTTATAAAAACAAAATCAGATAAACTGTCAGCTTTCAAACCTCTGTCACTTTTATTCATCATCTGTTTGTATACGAAGATGACGCTATGGAAATGCTAGCACTACCAAAGTTCAAATAGATTTCTTAGTTAATATCAAATTGAAAACACACGCCCAAAATGAGAATACATGTTTCTGCTTTATATGTATAGTTCAATTATACCAAACAAAATCCGCTATCCCCATTCCGTTTGGCGGTAGGGGTAACTTTAAAATTTTAAAGTGGGACCCCCATTTCTTATTGGACATTTCGATTCTCCAGAAAAAAGTGACTGATTTCACCCAGAATTGAAAACAATTCCTTCACGGATGGCACTTTAATCGATACGGGAAAAGGAGGGGTAGCAAAACGTTATGAAAATGTTTTTTTGTCAGATCCGTGCTCTGTGGTCATACAGTTAGCATACTGGACTGCACAGTCAGAGATCCTGATTTCAATTCCTAGTAACCCTAGGGGAACACCAAATGAGTACATAACACACTGAGAAAAATCCATTATCCGGACAGCGGTATATTGTACAAATACAAGGATTCGTTATGTTTACTAAGGAAATCTGTACGGAGCGTACTTTATCCATATACTACATAGGTACTGCCTTTTACCCGCTTAGATATTACATCATGTCTCTGCAGGATGTCTGATATCTAACAATCTTCTGTATTTTACATACGTATACGTATGTTAAATACTTCAGCTATACGTTATATACGTCCATCTGTGTGTAAGATCCAGACCGCCTATAGACACTCTTTCTTTCGCCATGGCTGACGTCATTGAACTACCGTCTTTTGCTTGCGAAACGAGGTTGTTTACAAACGGAACAGAAGAGAGGAAGGAAACCTGGGAAGCCTGGGTAAGTACAATAGTTAACTATTACTTTAGTTAAATATTCCCATTAATTATATATTCTTTAATGTAACTTGCTTTAATATAGTACTAAGTAAGTAATGTAGTTTATGACTACAATTCTTACTATTGTAACTCGTAAATGATTGAGGAGAATGGAATGGGTGAATCTGAATTTTGAAAAAACTTTGAATATTAATGTTTTGAAACATATTATGTTTCAAGGTAGCAAAATGAATGTTATGTGTTTATTCATTCCATTTTATATGTGACGATTTATTACTTGGTGCAGATTTACTACAGGACTGCTTAACATAATTGCTAATAAACCGTTTTCAGCGCGGAAATTTCCTTGTGTAGTGAAGATTTAGGATTTAGATTTCTGGGCTTTCGGCATCAATGGCCTTGTTACCCCATATGAGGGATGACTTTCCTCGGCGAGTACACTATCCGGGGAAAGGAAGGGAAGAAAGGATTGGGGAAGGAAGAAAACGGCCTGGGACCTATATGTTAGGTACCACTCCGGCATTTGCCTGCTGTGAATGAGGAAAACCCAAGAAAACCTCATTCAGGATGGCTGGACTTAAAATCTTTTGATACTTTTTCGACCGAGTTCTCCCCCGGGATCGAACCCGGAACCGTTCGCACCGAAGGCGAGAGCGCTAGCGACTACCCTACGCGGGGCCACTTGTGTAGTCTAGAAAACTCATTTTTACTAGGATATTTGCAAATTTTTTTTTTTTTTTTTTTTTTTTTTTTGCTTTTAGTTTAACGCCCCATGATTGTACATCAATGTAAGAGAGAAGGTGACAATGAGATACATGATAATGGTGGAATCAAGAAAATGTAAGGAAACTGGAAAGTCTTAAGAATAACCACACCTACAGTGTTCACCAAAAGGCTATTTGTCGGGAGCAGGAATCGAACCAGGGACCTAACGCGTCAGAGGTAAGCGCTCTACTACAAAGCTTTCTTTTGTTTAAAGAACTTGTTTACATTGAAATATATATATTTTACGAAGATACTAACATATTTTACAGCCTCACTGAAATTAAAAAAAAAAAAAAAAAAGTAGTCAGGGAGAGTTTACTTGTCAGATTTTTATTTTTTAATTTAATTTATTTTTATTTTTATTTATTTTTGCTTTGTTATGTTCCCTAGTTAATTAATGTTTGGGTTACTGAAAATTAAAACCTTTTTAGTATTATTGTTATGTCATCACTTTGGAACCAAAAAAGTTAGATTTTTTTTTCTTGTGTTTTCATATAGGAAGTTGGTAAGTTTGTGCCTTAGCATTGGTTTGGTTTCTAGAACGTAATTGAAGGTCATGTTGAGTTGAGTCTTGGCGGGTTTAGAGTTCGTGAAGTGTCAGGCACTGCTTGTGCCCCTGTCTTCTGTCTGTGACGTTTCCTGGCTTTGGGCTGTGAGGTATTTATGTTGAGGAGTACCAACGCAGGCCGCGTGATATACAGGTAGCTTCAACAGCTACGAGTGCCAGATGTTCATCTTTCGTTACGGCGTGACTAATGCAGTATAGTACTAGGTTCAAATTCTATGGGTGGTAAAAATGGTCGTGGTGTGGTAAGAAATACAACGTAATTGTTATTAGTTTATTAGTGTTTCTTCATAGTATAGTTTCACTATTTCTAGAAGGAATTAAGTATTAACGAAGTAATAAATAAGCAAAAGCACACTTTGATTGGCGTTAACTATTTCTCATACTCCATTGAGAATGTTTTGATCCTCAGTTGCGCAAACATCCAGTGTGCGTTTTTTTGTTTGCTTACACTGCCTTATAGATGAGCTCCCTCGTGGCTAAGTGGTTAGTGAACACGCCTTTGGCGTGGGACACCCGGGTTCGATTCCCGGCCGGGGGCCGCGGTGGCTCAGTGGTAGAAGGTTCACCTCTGGTGCTTGGGGTCCCGGGTTCGATCCCAGCCCCGCCAAGTGAACCTTGTGGTGGACAAACACCGTGTGCGTGGGTTTTCTCGGGGTTCTCCCGTTTCCTCCCACTTTCTTCATTCCACTATTTAATTCATTACTCATCACCGTCTCCATTAGCCTAACCATCATAACCGTAGGACATAAAACTCAAAGATTTCATTTCATTTTTTCGATTCCCGGCCGGAGCTTATGTGGTTCGGATTCCACGTTAATCTGTAGGTCCACGTCTCATACAGCCTTGCTGCTGAAAGGAACGTTAAAATCAAATCAGCACTGTTTTACAGATGCAATTGTTCGATTCCGAGTTCGAATGAAGCTTTTTACGGGCAGGGGGCGACTTTTATATATACAATCCAAGGATTTTAGTTATTAGTCAGTGATGCAATATATAGACCTATATATATTACAAAATTGAAAGTGACTATGTTTGTGACTCTTAATCTCTTAAGAGCTGCGGTGGCTCAGTGGTAGAGCGTTCACCTCCGGTACTTGGGGTCCCGGGTTCGATCCCAGCCCCCGTCAAATGAACTTTGTGATGGACAAACACCTTGTGCGTGGGTTTCCTCGGGGTTCTCCCGTTTCCTTCCACTTTCTTCATTCCACCTTTCATTCATTGCTTATCATCAGCGTCTCCTTTAGCCTAACCGGCATAACTGTGGGACGTAAAACTCAAAGGTTTCATTTCATTTTTTCTTAATCTCTTTGGAATCTTGTACTTAGGTTCACAGCGGAAGCGACGAAATAACTCGACTCATCCATTGTAGCTCTCTTCGCAACCAGTTTCCAAAATGTTGGCAATAAGTTTGCGAAACGGGATATGACGACTCCAATTTTGGGTGAAAAGTCGCTATAAAAAATAATAGAGAAATTCATTGTCTATAAGCATTGTTTTAAAGTTGTAGATGTAAACTAAACAATATGTTCTACTCACTGGCGCAAATCCGTGGGGGGGGATGACGGATACATGTCCCCTCCAATCTTGGAACTGAGGGGGACTTCTCCCCAATAATCCGATTTGAAATGTGTTTTTTGGGAGAAATTTGATTATTTTTGTCCGATTGCTACAAAGGAACGTGAGATAAAATAGATGTCCCCCAGATAAGCCTCAAATCTGCAGCCTCCCAACGCTGAAAACAACTCTGATCCTCCACAACATTGTTTTTCAACTTCATAAGTATTTTGGACATCGTCAAAAAAAAGTATGGTAACGGTCTTACCCCCCCCCCCTCCCAATGTTGAAGACAGATTTGCGCCGCTGGTTCTACTCACATCTTTGTAAATAGGGCGCAACCAATCCTTTAATTCAGGGATCATTTTTTTGTAAAAGAAAAAGTGCAGAATAATTAAAAGACCCCAAAGGACAAATATAACAAACATCTTCTTCGCCTTTATTCACGCAATCTATAGCTAATCTTGTTGCTATCGGTAATGATGTATTACGTGTGTTTCTCAACGGAAACTCTGCGAACTAAAGGACATCAAGTTTGTAGTTGTTCTTCGTTAGAGGGCAAGGGTAACATAACAATGCAGGATTGTGGGGCAGTGAGTATGCTGTATTTCCAAACTCTTCATCAGTTGGGCTGATTAAAACAAACAAACAGAAAAAAAGAACGTAAAAACTGTTTTGAACTAATAATGCTTCTCTACAGATGAACATTTTGTTTGGAGCAGAAAGTCGCTAAATGTGTAAGTAGGTAAATCGTCATTTAAAAATCACCCAAAAAAGTCTCCAATCGGAAAAAAATATTTTTTGTCGCTATCGTAGGGCGACCATACGTCCCGTTTTGACCGGGACAGTCCCGTTTTAGTGGCGTGTCCCGGCCGTCCCGTCAGTAGATGGAAAAAGTAGTATTCGTCCCGTTCTATGTAAATGAAAGAAGTAAATAACAAACCCAGTATCTTTACTCCTTTTAAAAGTATTAATAATTAATAATAACAAAGAGGCAAAAATTGAACTGAAATTCCCTATATTAAACATACTCTATAGTTCGCAGTACTGCTCGAAAGGCAGCAGAGGTTTTAGCCAGGGTTGCCACACTCGAGAGTCGCGATGATGCCAAACACGGGCCTGAATTATGCTAGATTTTTGCAAATTATGCCAGATTTTTAAATTATATTTCCGTACTAATTTTAAAGACCTGCCCCTATTATATATATATATATATATATATATATATATATATATGTGTGTGTGTGTGTGTGTGTATGTGTATGTATCCAGGATATGATTAAGGGAGGAGCTAAATCATAGTTTGCAGCTTTATCCAGTGTAAAGTAGGATTGAAGCCCATTTTATCCAGTGTATACCTGAACAAAAGCAAAACATCCCCTTTAAAGCGATCGAATTAAAAGAATGCTATCCTCAGGTTTGTATTCACAGAGATTATTTTCACAAAATTTGAGTTTCATGGGTAAATCAGTAGACTTTGAATACATTCACATCGTATCCATTGAGTTGCGAAATAGTGTACCTCGAGACATGGGCGCCCGAAGAAAATTTTCTAGGGGAGCATCTCCATGGTTGCTATATTATGTCTGATGGTTTGCTATATTACGTATAAATTTTCGTGAGCCAGAGGAGGGGAGCATTCTTATCAATCACGGAGATTACTGAACTAAATATAATAAAAACATCTAATTCGAATTTCTATCATCCCTCAGTCGAACCCGAGACTGAAACATAAGAGATGGGATTTGTTTTTAAACAACGTAACGTGCCTAGCGAAGACTTCACATTGTGAAGATTATATTAGTGAAAGTTATACAAATGCAATTTTACAACTTAATATAGTCTACATATTACTAAATGTTGAGCGCCCTGTTGCTATGTTGTTAGAGTATGCGTCTTTTGCGAACAGAGTTTGATTCCTAGTAGGAGCTCATATGTTTCAAATCCGACGTTAAGCTGTAGTTTGCGTCTTGTAGAGCTTTGCTCCTGAAAGCGACTCTACACTATAATCTAATTTAATATCACTAAATATTAAAAAAATATATAATAACACCGAGATGACGTGAAATGGCAGCCATCAAATCCATTTTATATTTTCACTTAATCTAGTGGTAATTAATATAACAATTACCAGGCACACGTATAAATACTCAGAAACAAGCACATACCCACGTACACGTACACAAATATGAACCCTTCAAATCTGTTTAAATCTGGTGGACTTTCGCTGCATCAAGCACTGTTATCCTCAAACAAACTTCATCATCAACTTCCCATGTATCTGCATTATTTGATTCATCTACAGATTTGTCATTTGCACGCATCTTTGCTTTTGACATTTTCGGGGAAGGTTCAGGTTTCTTTCTTCATTTAAAGAATCGGTTCTCAATATTAAGAGAATCAGGGAAGGGAGAATTTATGTTTTATGAATGGATAACATTTTAAGAACCATATATAAAACATACCGCTTCCGACACAGCACTGAAGCATTTCTTTTAGCGGCATACTAGTGGTCTCCTAACGCTCATACCCCTTTCCCTCACAAATTGTAAAGTGAGAAGGAACAGAAATATCCCAGATAACCATACACTCAGGTTTCAGTTGAAGGAAGTAAAACTACGGGTAAGTAAACATCTTGTGCAGAGTCACGTTTTGTTAATTTTTGAACATTTCTGTGAATTCAACAATACAATAGCGGAAATACTAACTGGTTTTATTGCTCCAACCAATGCTACAACTAAAAGGAATTCTGATCGTTGAACCATCCAAATTTTCGTTTTCTTTCTGTTCTCCAGAGGGAAGAATGAAATTATGCTAGATTTGGCCAAGATGCTAAAGTCAAGATGCTAGATGCTAAATGCGTATGAATTATGCTAGATCTAGCACCAAGATGCTAGATATGGCTTCACTGGTTTTAGCAGTTGGTTGTGTGTTGAACAAATTTCAACGTGTCTTTCCTTTTTCATAAGTACCCGTTCTGTAACAAAGAGAGAGAGGAGGAAATCTGATATCAAGGCACTGATAAGAACAAAGGTAGATCTAAAAGTCTAGGGTTGCAAGAACCTGTCCCGTTTTTAACTGAAAATTTTATGGTCAACCTACGCTATCGTTGAGGTCGAATTCCCCTTATTTAGCGACTTTACCCAAAATTGGCAACATTGACGCCCACCGAACAACCAGGGTTGAATTCAGGGGGTAGCCCGGGGGGAATCTCCCCCCGAAGAAAATTCATTCCCCCCGGAGAAACTCCCAAAATTTCAGTCACAAAATGTAGAAATTACTTCACCCAATTATTTGCTTTTCTGTCCGTGTACGTGCAGACGAAATCCGATCTCTCAATATACATATAAATGACGCAGACCCATTCTATATAAATGTTAACATGTAACATCTAAGATAGAATACCAAATAGTGAATAAAACTTGTATTTCTTAACGCTATGACTGAGTTTGGCAGAACATGAAATTGTTAACTGTTGAAGAAAGGTTTGTATTTTAGTAGGTACTATACTCTCGCCCTATATTATATATTAGTAGGTAGCACTAGCACAGGTTGAGATACGAAAGGAAAGATAGGGAAGATCTTTTGATCATTCCATATAATCTCTCATGTCAGCAGACTTCAGTTCTTGAAAATATACAGTTCCTACATTATTTGAAATAGGGCGCCTAAATCCCATTTCTCGCATCGGAAGTAACAGACGTAAATGTGTTTTACGATTGTTAAAGTAAACACATCTTTCTTTAATTAAAAATAATTCAGTTAAAGGGTGAGATTCAGTGGGCGTCATTTAGAGGGATCAGGGAGGAACAGTTATCCCTCCTTGATTAGAGACTTATATAGAATTTATCAATATGATAATAGTATATAAGTGAAAGATTGCTATTGAAGGTGGCCAAGATCCTGCTCAGTGCCGTTCCATGGGGGAGGGGCAAGCGGGGCGACGGCCCCGGGCGCCGAAGTAAGGGGTGAAAAATTCGGGAGGGAAAAAGAAAAAAGAAGGAAAGAAAAACAGAGGAATGAAATACATGTGGACATATATAAAATGAAAGGAAAAAAGTAATGAAAAGTGCTCAAAATCAAGGAAAAGCAGGGTTTACTTTTTAAAATTTTCCCACCTTTGGCGGCTGGTCTGTCGACCTCACTCATATATACGGGGATGCCGTCGTATACTCTCGCGCCAAGCGCTGATTTTCCACGACACGGCACTAATCCTACTGAAGATTTCGTCAACTAAACTATTGATGTATATGCAGTGAAGAAACCAAGGCTAATATGTTTGATTTAGAATCAGAAGTGTGAGAAAGAATGATAACTTTTTATTAAGATATTCCTAAGTATGTTTGTTTTAGGAGAAAAAATATTTCAGTTAATTTAAATCTTTTTAAAAATTTTTACATTAGTAACAAACAGTAATTACTGAATATAGGAAATAATAAAAATAGTTACTGTAAATAGCAGTTAAAGTTTAGTCTAAACTATTTTTGCCAGTCTTTATTTAATGTTTTAGATGAAATCAAACGATTGTTTTCTTAAAATTATAATCTCATTGAATATTTATCAGCAATTAGTCTCAATATTAGGTAAGATGTGTATGTGAATGGAATTGTTAAATATGCTGCTTTCTTGAAAAAAATACAGAAAAATAACCCTCCCCCGAGCAGTTGACATTCCCCCCCGGGTGTAAATGTCTGAATTCAACACTGCGAACAACACCCCGTTATCTTTAGCCTAGCCAGCATAATAGTGGGACGTAAAACTTAAAGATTTCATTTCGAACAACACTCCCAGAAACCTATTGTTATACCATTCCCAAAACACCCTTTTGTACAGTTCTCCCTATTCGAAAAAAAAATTGTAAATAGCAGTGTTCATATATAAATATGGAACTCAATTTCCCTGAATTTTCCAGGTTTTCCAGGTATTAATTTTTAAATTTCCAGGTCTAGTGGAAGAAACTAATAGTACGAGAACACATAAATTTTAAGAATACTATATTTATATATTTGAGAATGGCCACCCTTCTCCCCAATGAACGATTGCAATTAAATATTGAGTCACAAGAAAATAAATAATTAAAATAAATAAAATTTAAGTTGAAAAATATGAAGTTGAGAAACCTACTAAGGGAATTATATAATACTTTTGTTCCATACTTGAATACATTCAAAATATACAAAAATATTGGCTTGGGGAAGAAAAAAGGGCCCGCGAGATTTTAACTGATTCTTATAGTACTCGACAACAGAAATAAATTACTGAAAGAATTTTCAAAATCGGCGCAGGTAAACATGCAGAAAATCGCATTTTCATGTACCGGTTCAAAATGGGGAAGAAAAGACGACCGCGAGATTTTAATTGATTCTTGTAGTACTCGTCGAGAGAAATCGATTAGTGAAGGAATTTTCAAAATCGGCGCAGGCAAACATAGAGAAAATCTCATTTTCATTTTCCGGTTCAAAGTGGGGAAGAAAAAAGGGCCGCAAGATTTTAACTGATTCTTGTAATACTCGACGAGAGAAATCGATTAGTGAAGGAATTTTCAAAATCGGCGCAGGCAAACATGGAGAAAATGGCATTTTCATGTACCCGTTCAAAATGGGGAAGGAAAAAGGTTCCGCGAGATTTTAACTGATTCTTGTAGTACTCGTCGAGAGAAATCGATTAGTGAAGGAATTTTCAAAATCGGCGCAGGCAAACATAGAGAAAAATCTCATTTTCATTTTCCGGTTCAAAGTGGGGAAGAAAAAAGGGCCGCAAGATTTTAACTGATTCTTGTAATACTCGACGAGAGAAATCGACTAGTGAAGGAATTGTCAAAATCGGCGCAGGCAAGCATGAAGAAAATGGCATTTTCATGTATCAGTTCAAAATGGGGAAGAAAAAAGGGCCCGCGAGATTTTAACTGTTTCTTGTAGTACTCGACGAGAGAAATCGATTAGTGAAGGAATTTTCAAAATCGGCGCAGGCAAACATGGAGAAAATGGCATTTTCATGTACCGGTTCAAAATGGGGAAGGAAAAAGGTTCCGCGAGTTTGAACCGCTACGATGTATGTTCACGAATGTCCCCGTCTTCTCAAATTTAGTTAATTACTGTGACACTGAAACATGTGACACAGAGTCACATTGTGGATGACTGCAATCGGCAACCACTGCACATATACTCCTCCCGCCCCACAGTTTGATTATTTCGATCCATTCCTCACGTGCTAACGGCATGGTTCAACATCTGCAAGAAAGAGGTAAATGTAACGTTCAATTGGCAATAGCTTTTCACCAAATTAAGCTGCATGAAATCTGATTGCATATTTGACATACTGAGAAAATTCTAGTCCGTGGCCATATGTATCACATATCCCATCAATTCATAAAAATTTTGAACACAAAATTACGGTCGTCCGTGTGACGTACTCCCAAAAGGCCTAATGTGTATCACCCACCTCACATTCAATGAAACCACATCCGTGTAGAATTTAGAAAGGAACTTCTTATGATGTATACAGGATGTCTCAAACGTTCCCTGACATAGGATAACTCTGTTATTATCAGAGTTACAACAAAATGTAAGAGGAAAAACATCTCGAAATATGACGTTTTCAATCTAAAGTGAACACTTTTTAAAAAAAATCGGACGAGATGTTTGTGCTGTATACTCTTTATGCACCCAATTTTAAATGAAAATGCAACGTTGTCATTTACCTGGACCCACAACATAAGTGAATGAAGTTACTGTTTGAAACGGGGGCTGGCCATCGACATGTTAGCGTAAAAGACAGTAACTTCACTCACTTACGTTGTGGGTCCAGGTAAATGGCAATGTTGCATTTTCATTTCACATTGGACGCATAGCGAGTGTACAGCGCAAACGGGTCATCCGATTTTAAAAATTCCTTCACTTTAGAATGAAAACATTATATTTGGAGACGCTTTCCAAAGTAGTATAATTTAGTTTGTTTAAATTTACAATTTAATACAAGTAGATTCGGATTTATATGCGTAGGATTTTGTATGCATCTAACTAATGAATTCTTTATTTTCATGCTTAACTTAGTGACTTGGCTTTGGACTGCAACTGATTATTGTAACCCATTATTGCTTGAGAAGAAACAAGATATCCGAATCTTCATTTGGAGAAATCAAACGTCTATTGGAAAGCTGGGGATTACAATCATTAATTTCTACATTTCAAGGTGCGTAAATTATATATTCTGTGTTTGTTGTTAAATTACTATTACTATTATTGGGTTTAGAATCAATCAAGCACTTCATGATATTTTATGGGGATCAAGATGGGTGCCGGATAGATAAGTATTTGAGCGTCAGGCTCTTATTTCTTTTCAATTTAATATTTAATCAATGATTATTTTTCTCCCTCATTATTCCACCAAATCGTATTCCAAGATCATATATCCATTTTTGATCGATATATCCATATTTTTGATCTCTTTCATATTTCTATATTTTCGATTTTTGATATTGTTTATATTTCGATATTGCTGTATTTTTCGATATTTCGAACAAGTTTCGATAGTTTGTCAATATCGATTATCTATATCTAAATTCGGATATCCCAAAGCCCTATCGAACCCCCTCCGAAATGAAGTTTTTGGCTATGGACCTGATTAGGGATGCGCACGAGACAAGACGAGACAGAATTTTTGTTACGAAATTCGAGACGAGATAGAGCTCTTCCAATAGAAACGGATCCAGTTTTCGAGACGAGACATAACTTTCGCGGCACCTTTTCGAGAGGAGACAATCTCAAATCTTTTCTCTTGCGCATCCCTACACTTGATCATGAGGTATCAAAAAAAAAAAAAAAAAAAAAAAAGTTAATGAGAAATACCGGTAACATGTAAATACAATATAGGTAGCTAAAACATTTTTGTTTTCATTCTTCAGTAATGCATTATTATTAATCTCAGGGGGGCGCGGTGGCTCAGTGGTAGAGTGTTAACCTCCGGTGTTTGGGGTCCCTGGTTCGATCCCAACTCGCGCCGTGTGGACTTTGTAGTGGACAAACACCGTGCTCGTGGGTTTTCTCGGGGTTCTCCCGTTTCCTCCCACTTTCTTCATTCCACCATTTCACTCATTTCTCATTATCTCCGTCTCCTGTAGCCTAACCGGCATAATCGTGGGACGTTAAACTTAAAGATTTCATTTTTTATTAATCTCTGTATTTTATAGTGTATTCTCAAGCTTAAGGTGATGTATAATTAAATTTTGAATTCAGTTAACTTATTTTGTTTCTCAGATTGTTTTTAAAATGTATGTACAAACGTTTATTTTCATTCTTGAGAGTTTAAAGTGACGTATAGTTATTAAACATAGTATTTAATATTGTACTCTTAACGTGGAAGTGATATACAGTTAACTTTTGAATTCAGTTAACATTTTTCTCTCTGAAATTGCTTTAAAAAGTATGTAAAAACGTTTTTATTTTATTTCTTGAGTGCTAAAAGTGATGCAAAGTTATTAAGCTTACTACTTTATATTGTATTCTTAACCCTAAACTGATACACAGTGCGTTTTTGAATAAATTATGTCAAGTTATTTGAGTGACGAACACTGGTAGAAAATCCTGACTACTACTGGAACATTTTGATTTTAAGGTGACGACTACTGGTGCAAGGATTTTAAAATATTGTTTTTCCTCCAACGGCTACTCCTTTTTTAATTCTAACTACATGGTCATTATAGGAAGGATCAGTGAGTCTTTCCAACTATGGTACAGCTCCGACAGATTCACGATGCTCAGAGAAGAGACAAAATAGTATGTTTTCAACCTTAAAGTGAGAACCACTGGCGTTTTTACCCTGCTATGCAAAAGTAAGTGAGTACTCCAATGGAGTTCCAATGCGGTACTTAATTTCTGCGTTTTAGATATATGGAAATACATGTCTCTAAAATGTAAAGAACTGATTTTTTTTTTTTTTTACTGAAAACTGCAACTCGGTAAGCCTTATGGATACCGAGGTATGGGAAAATAAACTATAGGTATGTGGGGCTTGCATACTTGAAGCTACAATTCGGAAATTGAATTAAAATATGACTAACGGCTATCAAGATGTTGTCAAATAAAGGGAGGACCAACACAGTTAAGGGGTTTTCGTGTTAGATGCTAAAATTTCCGAAATCGGTCATGGAAAGTTAATAAACACCAGTAGCAATTTCATCTTAAAGTAATTAGATATCTTCATGGGGTGTTAGAACATCATGGAGTCTACCAAAATTAAATTTTAAAAGCTTTTGAAAATATAATCTGACATTTGTAAACAGTATTTGAAATATGTATTTACCCAAAACTTCCAGCTAGTACATCTAACATCTGGAGAAACACTGTGAAATAAAAGCTTGAAATTTCGGAAACAATTATTGGTCGCAACAAAATTAAATAAGATGGTACTTCTATGGGTTAAATCAGTACCTCAGTACAATTTCGATCGAAAGATTAGTTCAGTCCTAGGTTTTCTTCAGGCAATTCCAAGGGTTCATCGAGCTGTGCAAAAGAATGAAAATTCGCTGTCAATATCTAAGATAGTAAATAAGATATAAGGAATTATATATTTTATGACGTGAAAATAGAGATCTTTATGGATTTGTACTTGTGGGTCTTTCCTAAAAGAAAAAAATTCAGAAAACTACTGTATATACCTTAATAGACAATTCAGTGGGCGGGGACACAGTAGCTTAGTGGTAGGGTATTTAACTAATCTTTTTTTTTTTTTTGCAGAAACTATTGGAGTATTCACTTAACCCATAGAAATACGATCATACTTAACTCCCTATTTAATTTTAAAATTAAATAAAAGGAAATATTTCAGTGTAGCGACCCACGATTATGCATTTTAGTCTCAGGGAGATTATGATTAAAGCAAGTGAATGTTGTTGACAGAATTGATGGAATGCAAAGGTGGGAGGAGAGTACCCCGAGAAAACCCACGAATACGATGTCCACTACAAACTGACTTGGCCGTGGATCGAACCAAGAACCCAATACACCAGAGGTAAGCACTCTACCACTAAGCCACTGTGCCCCCGCCCATTTAATTGTCTATTAAGGTATATACGGTTGTTTTCTGAAATTTCTTCTTCTTACAGCAAATACTCAAAAGTACAAATCCATGTGGGTCTCTATTTTTACGACGTCATAAAATACATAATTCCTTATATCTCGCTTGCTATATTAGATATTGACAAAAAATGTTCACTTTATTTCAGAGCCCGATGAACGCTTGGAATTGTCCAAAGAAAATTTAGAGCTGAATTAATCTTTCGATCGAAATTGTACTGACGAGTCTGAGGTTCTCACTTAACCCATATAAGTACCATCTTATTTAACTTTTGTTAGGATCAATAATTGTTTTCTGAAATTTCAAGATCTAATACGCTTTTATTGTATGGTGTCTCTCTAGCTGCTAGATGTACTAGCTGGAACTTTTAGGTAAATACATATTTCTAATACTCTTTACAAATGTCAAAATATATTTTACAAAACTTTTAAAATTTAATCTTGGTAGACCCCATGATGTTCTTAAACTCCATGGAAATACCTAATTATTTTAAGATGAAATTGCTACTGATGCTTATTAACTTTACATGACCGGTTTCGGAAATTTTACCACCTAACACGAAAACCCCATAACTATATGGATCCTCCCTTTATTTGACAATATCTTGATAGTCATATTTTAATTAATTTTCTAAATTGTACTGTCTAATATGCAAGCTCCACGTACCTATGGTGTCGCTTTTTATTTCACCATATTTCGGTAACTGTTAGGCGTACCGACTTGCGGTTTCGGTAAACACACACCTCTAACGTTCTTTAAAACGTTATTAAGACATATTTTAGAATATTTAGAAATGAGAGTTCTGGGAATATCATGGTACCCGAAAACCCCCATCAGGGCGTGTGTGTAGTGTATTTAATTGAAACTACTTTTGAGGTTGTTGTAAGCCCTCGTAATTACGTTTCCGAAACTGCACCATCTAGTACGCAAACTCCACAGTTCTGTAGTGTCGCTCTTTATTTTCCCATATCTCGATATCCATAAGGCTTACCGAGTTGAGGTTTTCGGTAAACAGATGTCAGTTCCTTACATTTTAGAGACATATATTTTCATATATCTAAAAAATACAGACATTAGGTACCCCATGGTAGCCCGAACACCATTGAGGTACCCACTTACTTTTGAATGGTAATACATTTTGAGTTGTTGTTCAGCATCAATAAACACTTCATAGTTTTTCTACGTGCAACCCAAAATTCCATACCTGACCTAACAGATTTTGTCCATTTAATCTCAAAAATGTTAAGATACTTTGTATTGTTAAGTACAACCAAATTAAGCACACTGAATATAACATTTTAAATATTTTCTGATTTTTGTTGCAGGTATTTCGTGCATCAAACCAGGATTCTGCTTGAAAGACAGTCAAAAGAAGCAGTGTAGGTTGTGGCTAAAAGTACGCCCTTTCTGAAGACAGACTCAGTTGTACTTACATTATTTTGTACGAATATATAACCCTAATAAAGATACTGTACTACAAATTATTTCTTTCTTCCATAAATTATAATAAAATATTATCTCTGTTTAAAGAAAATGATTGTTAATGTTAAGTCATTTTAATTCTTTTTCTCTGTAATAAGAACATTATCCCTAGCAATATTTTTTATCTTTGTGCTATTGCGATTGGATGAAGTAAAATTCTATACGAAGCACTATTATTTCAGACATGCATTAATAACTAATGTATTGTTCTGTATGTAAGACAATGTGTATACTGAACATGTCTAGCGAAGGTGTTGTTTTAATACAGAATCTATAACTCAGCTTTTCAGTAGTCAACTTTATTGGGAATCCGAAGAAAGAAGTTAAAAAAAAAAAAAAATGTTGGACTTACCAGCGTGTGTGTGTTCGAATTCTGGACTAATCCAAATTATCCAGAGAAATCATTATATATTTCTTTGTTGCTATTTCAGATGTATCCTTTATCCAAGTCGTATGAAACGGAGACTTCATACATCGCTATACTTTGTATGAACTATGTTCCGTATTTACTTAATCACTTTGTAACTTTCTCTAGTGTTGACAAGGCCGCAGGTGTCAATCGAATAGTTTAGTGTTTCACTCATGTCACCTTGTGACTAAGGTACGTCCTGTCGGTATATGTATGGTACTGGGTTCAATTAGCGATAAAATACATTTTTAGCGTTAAACAAATGCAAAAATCTATACGAAATGAGATACCGTGATCTCTGACTTACGGATAACACCAAGCAACTAATGGTACTGAGTGTGATTGAGTTTACTAATTACTATTTGGCTAAAATCAGTGTTCCTTTATCTATAGTTCTTTTCGTGCTTTGAATTGCAAAGTTTGAAATAACCGTTTTAAATTATTGTGTATATATATCTTCCGAGTAATTCTGAGAATCATTGCTCTTTCTTTAAGCAATGTATGAGACTGTTAAATTGCTCTTTCCTTAAAATGTTGCACTAAGAAGGATGCATCCAGGAAAGTCCAAATTTGCAGAATGTCTATAGCAGGGAAGAATAAATATGTTTAGTCGATGGCTGCACAACGCCTCCGCTGTCACCACGTTGTCACACAGCGAATACAGCGAACGTTTAAGAGTATTCTGCACTTACTATTAGGTATCGGCCTGGGAACTTTGGCGCATCTACCCAGTCTCCTTCTTGGTGTTTCATTTTTAATGGCGAGTACTGAGTAGGAATAATATTGTAAGCGAATGCGTTTCCGGCTGACACCACACTTTTAATTATTGCGACATTTAAAAAAAAAAAAAAAAAAAAAAAACCTGTTAATTAAAATGTACAGAGAAGTTATTTCTGGAAAATTCTATTCAGGCCTCTTGTGGTAACAACTGCACTTTAGTAGAAGATACTATTAAGGAAAAGAATGAGGTAAAATAATCTTTATATCGTACAAGCAATGGATGATAACAGCTTAATAAATGATTGTACGTAAATCTTGTTTGAGTTTGAATATAGGATTGTATAAGGCTGTGCATTTTGCATTATTATTGAGGTGCTGCAACTAACTAACTGCAAACCATATGATAAATTCTTACAGTAATATATCACATATTGATTTACTCTGTATGGAAACGAAAATAGTTTAATATATGGTTAACCTCCTTTGTGCCAGGGGCGGATCCAGAGGGGGGCGATCGGGGCGATCGCCCCCCCCCCACAAGAGGAAACTTTCTTATTATATATATAAATAAACCCATCCATAACAAGTTTGGAGCTCTTAAAAGTAGCAGTATTACCGCCGACCGCCCCCCCCCCAGAAGTCCGTCCTGGATCCGCCCCTGCTTTGTGCCCATAATTTTAAAATTAACGCTTGTGTCACTTTTCAACACTTGACTTTGCAGTAGCTTTCCAACGAATTAGCAGGAAGCCCAAACTTATAGGACACCCTGCAGGTAAATACATTTCTTTGGACAGTTTCACTGCTCCAAACTAAGATTTGAAAAGTGTAGTATTGTTAATTTTATTATTATTGGCACAAAGGAGATCAACCATATTTTAAGCTATTTTTGTTTTCATACAGAGTAAAACAATATTTGACAACATTACAGTAAGAATGTATCATGCACTTTGCAGTATGTTGCAGCACTTTAATAATGGTGCACTATACGTACACTCTAGATCCTGCATATGTCCGATCCATACATTACAAGAAGGCAATACGTATTCGATACAGGTAAAATCTGTATATTTCATATGGACAACCTATTAGCTATATACATCCAATCTATACATTACATATGGCCAACCTGTACGCGACATACGTATAATCTATATGCTGCATGCAGACAGTCTGTAAGCTACATATATGCACTCTGTATGGTGCATACGGATATTCTGTATGCTGTATCTGGACAAGCTGTGTGCGACATAAGGAAAATCTGTATAATACATACGTACAATACGTATACTGTATCTAGTCGTACGTATGGGGCACAAGTACAATATAGATGCTGTCTCGGGGTTGAACGCAAGAAACATACGTACAGAACGTATATTGCATACTTCTTGAAATCATGCTCCGTCCTGATAGTCAGTGTATGTCGTCATTATTAACCCACATGCTACATACGACCCTGACGTCACAAAGCTAGATATTACCTCCGTATATACTTGTTACTGCAGATAACGTCACACGAATGACGTCATTGCACTTGTGCAGACAGTACGTATAATACATACTTTTTCAGCTATACGTTTGCTGCAGGATGTTATATACGGTTGTACGTTAAGTCCAGAAACTACAGGAATTACGAATGTAACCTACGTTTTTAAGTATGCCACCTACATTTTTTTTTCTCAGTGCACGTAGTGACTATTTTCATGAATATATGCATCATATAAAAATCGCTTAAAGTTTGATACTAAGATATTATTATTATTATTATTATTATTATTGGTATTATTATGTTACATATTACTTGAGCTTATAATTAGGAAGACCTAGGCGCAGATGGGAGGACAATATTAAGATGGATCTCTCAGAAATAGGAATACAAAGTAGAAACTGGATCCAGTTAGCTAAGGATAGAAGTCAGTGGAGAGCTTTTGTGAATGCGGCATTGAACCTCCGGGTTCCATAGGCCATAGAATTAGTTAGTTAGTTAGGAGGGTAAGTGTGCCTAAAGTCAGCCGTCTCCAGTAATCAGCCATTTTTCAGTAAAAAGCATATTAAATAAACATACGGTAGCTTGTTATCAAACAAATAATCAACTACAACTTAAATCAGAGCTCCAGTATTCAACCTCATTTGTTCTGGCCTGGTGTGACTCCTCGTGGCAGAAAAGAAAAATTATCATTTGAGGTCTGCTGATGCAAGTGAGCAAAGTGCGCATTTTGTTAATAAAAAAATAAGGAAGAAGCTTTACTTCAAAGTTAAGTTAAAATTATATTATTGTAAAATAGTACGAGTTATTGCTTTCTTCTATGCATGAATGTATCGTAGCTTATCAAAAATTCGTGGTTTATGATACAAAACAAGATATTGCGTAGAAATAAGGGGGCTGACTACAAGTTGCATTTTTGATAACGTTTTCCGGTAGTCAGCCATTAGGGGCTGACTACTGGAAATGACTCTTCACTTCAATTTCCAATGGTCAGCCCCCCATTAGTTTCAACGGACGACTACTGGATATATATACTCCAGTAGTCATCCACTTATCATTCATTCAATTTAAATGATACATGACATACAACTAAGACACTTAACTAATACGTAGAAGACTTTTCTAACGATTTAATGAAAAAGTAACTGTTATGATGTCACTAATTGCATCATACAAGTATAATACAGTTATAAAGTACGGGACAAAATTAAACGATCGAAAATGCCATTAAAACTTATGACGATGTTGGTCGTTTATTTTTGTCCCGTACTTTAATATCAGTCTGGTATTGTAACCATTTCAATTCTTGTATTTTTCTAGAACTGAGAGAAAAAAGGTTAAGGATTTATGGCTGGTCTGAATTATTTCTCTAAAATTTAAAAAGGACAGGTAATGAGTATTTATTTTGCCCTAAGCATACGCCCTACATAAGCTTTGGGGGCCCGGGCCCCCCGGCGCTAGTAGGATCGACGCCCTTGACCCTGATCATAGCTTAGTCTTTTAATCTAAGGTAGCTATGAGGAAGTAAGGGTTATCCATATCTAATTGATTTATTTTTTTAAATTGCTCCGCACAATGTCGCGTTTCTGCACGTTTTTAATTCCAAGGCTGCAATTGCTCTTCAACTATTATTATTATTATTATTATTATTATTATTATTATTATTATTATTATTATTATTATCTGTTCTTATCTGCTCTGTTCCTAGAGTTGCCTGATTGCCGAAACAATACAGAATAATCATAAATATTTACATTCTAACTCACTATGAGCGTGAGGAAAATATTGTCTAACAGTTTAAGAACGCGTGATTTAGCGTTTCTTTCAACCAGTCCAAAGACATCTACTGGAATAGACTCAGTGTCAGATGTTTTTGCAATCAGGTGCGTTGAGGATACTCTATCCAAAGAGTCTTCTTATTCTACACTAATGAACACATATAAGGCTATTGTTCTGTCCGAAGAGGATCGATCTGTTATCAGTAGATACTTGCTAGTGAAATGCTCGATATCTTAGTCCTGGAACATACCAAATTTTAGCAATTGGCCGTCTAGAGCCTACAAATATATCTTCGATATCAGAAATAGACGTTACGTCTGACTCAAACCAGGAAAACAACATATCCGTTATGGCATCTTGTACTGAAGCGACGCAAGGTGAAAGGTCTGCTTCTGTTTCTACAGTCAGTAGAGCCAGAAATAACTCCATATGATCTCAGAAGAAATTCAAAGAAAACCTTCGTAAAATACTTCCATATCATCTGGCTTTGATTAGCATCTTTTCTGGCTAGCTCCAATCAAAAACAAAACTACCAAACATGTGCCCAGAGAAAAAGTTCAAAGTGCAGTATCCTCCCAAGCATGGAGAAATTATCAGATGGTAAAGAATGAAAAGAAAAGAAAACTAGAAGAGGAATGTCTAAAATGAAAAAGGGAGAGAATAAAAAAGGAAGGAAAAAATTTAAGTCAAACAAAAAGAAAAGGACTGTCAAGCCAAGTAGCACTAGTAGTTAAAAAGACGAGAAGCAAGAAGTTGTCGAAATGCCGTCTAAGGCCTGAGGAAGAATTCATAAGTGATATTGAGAACGATACACTTAAATATATTGGGTGTCACTTTTGTGATCACTGGTACCACTTAAAATGCACGTGCCTCAGTGTATTATCGTACGAAGAACCTGCTAAACAAGTGCTTATGTGTCCTGAATGTGCTTAATGAACTTCATATTAAAGGGTTAATGTCATAGCTAAATATAAATATCAATGTAAATATAAATAGGCCTATATATTAGTTTTAAATAGGCTAGTCTAGGCTGAGGCACATTTTTCTTAGTTTATGGTAAATATCATACAAGAAGTCTTTTTTCCTGTATCGCAATATATTTTCCACCAGGCCTGCTTCTAGCCACAGAGGTTTGGGGGGGCATAGATATGTTAGGGGGGGGCAAGTCATTAAAAATCTCTTACACATATCTAAATTGTGTTTTTTGTGTTGAGGTCTGGAGGGGCCACGAAAAGTTTAGGAGGGCCAGGCCCCCTAGCTCCCTCTAGTTGCGGGCCTGTTTTCCACGTAGTTTTTCTTTGTAGGAACTCTGAGTGCAATATATTTGTCCCTTAATTTGCTACTGAGGAATTGATCTCTAAAATTCCATTTAAAAAGTCAATTCTATAGTGTGGCTGAGTACTGGTTAAAGTAATGGCTGACCTTTGGTTTTCATAGGCCGACTACTGTTTTTTTCAGGGTTTCTGGTATTTTCTTTTTCCTGTGTAATTATGTATAAAATATTTCCTATGCGAGCTACACGAACGTAAAATTTAAACACTGTTCTTTCTAATGACATATGCAGTAAAAGTTATTAGTAAAAAATGATTTTTTTATACTTTAACAAAGTTGAAAATCTCCTTAAATGGTCGACTACTGGCACATTTACCCTATTACTTGAGATGCAAACTATAGTTGCAATTTTTTGAAGGAATGTTGCCTAACTGGAAAGTAGAACTTTACATATTGTTTTGTCTGTAAAACATATGCTTGTTTAGCTTTATTTGAAAGTGTTAATTTTGCCAAAAATATTGAATGTTGGAAAACCGCAATAGCATTTCCATATAGGGGCCAAAAAAAGAGAGCTGATATTTCTAAAGGAGGCAATCGTAACAAAAACGGATAGGAGATAAACATAAATCGAAAATGTTATGTTGAAAACATTTTCATTGATTTTGTCTTCTGCCTCAGGCACTGACAAGGCCAGACAAATATTGTCTATTACGTTTAAAATTGCCTAAAGGAAAGTTGAACAGAATACCACAGATCTTATCACTCAGTAATCAGTTGTGAAGTGCTCCCTTGTAGTCAAACAACATGTATCGAAATAACGTGTTTTCTGCCTCTTAGCAAATAAAAACTACGATCTTACTAGCTCTTGGAGTAACCAACTGCGTCTCCGCAGACTTACCGAAAGCATGCCCAGAAGGCTCCAGGCAGTCATCGATGTAGAAGGTCATTGGACCTCCTATTAGACACTTATATATAAACAGCCCTTTTCAGGGCTACGTATTCCCTTCCATTTTTTTTTTTTTTGAATGCCAATGAAAATGTATCTACGTCACTTTCACCGTTAAACAATGAAAATAAAAAAAAAACATAATAGCAGTGGACAAGACTCGATCGTGCGAACTTGTGTATTGTAATCTCTCACTTATCCCCTGAGCTACGAAGTAACACGTAAACTTTTTGAAAAAGATATTAGTAGTTCATAACAACACACTCCCTTTTTATGTAATTCATGTGCCCCTTGCTGCTATCGATGGCGTGAAAACAAAATGCTACACATTACCCCATATCATTTCACCAGTAGATTGCTGTTTTCTGATCAGTTAAAACAGGATTCCTGGATATCTAAGCGAAAAATGTATTTGTTTTTCATGTATTCTACGAAAAACCTAAAGAGTAAACACAATCGAGACAAGCAACTTTCTCGAACAAACCACTCAATGTATCAGTGTCATTGCAAACAACGTCTCGCTGATGTAATGAATAACAACATGTAGTAAAGATCATGGGGTCTTCAGATCAAATACAGCTTGTCATATGGTTTTGTTTTCTTCAGCACAATAGAATTTTTTAAAAAAATTATCCAGTCATGTAAGAAAAACAAATTTTGCAGAAATATAACATTTCGTTTTGAGAGGCGTATTAGCACGAAGAAATAGTTTTATTTCTTGCAATCCAAACCGTGAAGAATGAGCTAATGAATATCGTTTATGGGTCTTTCAATAAACACCATCCAGTGTGTTGTCGTCGGCAACGTTACGTTTTTCCTTTTCTTTTTTTCTCGTTTTCGCGCATCACATTCTGTTTTTCAATGACTTCTAATACTAAATTTTAATCCACTGTTACTTCGTTCGTCGTTTTCACTTCCACCTATTACAATATTAGATTTAGGCATAGCTGACTATCCTCTAATTTGTATCGAAGTTTTGTCAAGTTTCTAGTGAACGTCAGCTAACCATTTTCTTCCAAATACTAAATGTATTCAAATATTTATTTCAAACGGCTGATTTGATTTCCCGTGATGATCGGACAGACAAACACGACGTCACTTTTACATATTGACCGCCTTATTTGGAACTTGCCCCATTTCCCCCTCAAAAGTGGATTTTTAAGGACAACGGAAGATGGGCTCACATATTTTAAAATAAGGTGTTTATATCCATCTGTTCCTCTTACGACATATGTGTTAATGAATCCGACTGGACCAAATGCTAAATACCTTATATTTAAAAGATAATTTCAAGTGCTTCATCCGTTTTGCTGTGAAGACAAGACACAATCTCGATGTCATCATTCTTAAATATTGAGCAAAAACGATACAAATTGCCCCTCTTCTCCATTTAGTACCGAAATTTCTAAACACGGTCGGACACGTGCACACTCGTTTTAAATAAGGAATTTATGTATCATATTTCATCTCACAAACGTGAGAGATTCTATTTTTGGCATACATTTTAACCCCCTCTCTTCTGTTTGGATACGCATTTCAATAAAAATGGCGTGACAACAACCCAGTCCGAGGTAGGTGTTAACTATGTTAATAAAATTCATTTCAAACGGTTCAGCCATTTTTCGTTACGATAAACAACGTGTTTTTAATTTATATACTATGCAAATATAGGTTAATAGTATTGTTCTGTCTTGTTATTTATTTATTTAAGTTATTTATTGATATAAGATTGAGGTGTTACGTTTAATGTTTAACAATACCTAGCATTTAGCATGTTATCAACCGTGAAGTAGCGAATTTTGTGTCTAATATTTATATTATATTCAATTTATTGTGTCACGCTAGTAGCAAATTAAGCATAAATGCGAAAACATTGTTCACTTTCAGTTCTCAAGAGAATTTCTTTCCTGTCTTTCTATTATTTTGTCAATAGCTTACAAAACACTGGCATCAGACTTTTGCAATTATATTTTTTAACGTTTTTCCCATAAACTCCCCTGAAAATTTAACCTGAATCGAATTATATTTTTTAACGTTTTTCCCATAAACTTCCCTGAAAATTTAACCTGAATCGACCCTTACCGGGAATCGAACCCGAGACTACAAGAACCAAAAACACTCGCGCTAGCCACTAGACTTTTTTTATTTTTATTCCACGTTAATTAGTAAGCCCACGTTTCATATAGCCTCGCTGTTGAAAGTGTTACGTGTATATAGACTAGACCAAAATTAATTATTGGTGTCCATTTCAGGATCACTCAGTATTATTATGTTTTTAAGTGTTAGAGTGTTACAAAATCCAACACTTTTCAGTGCCTTATTAAACAACTTATTTTTTTAAAAAAAGTCTTGAATGTATATTCACGGATACAATAAGAATAAAAATCACTATTAGAAACAAACATTTGCAGTAAAAGGAAAAGCAGAAACTATTTGTGTAATAAAATGTATATCTTTGTCAAAATATTTGTGACTTGGTGTAATCTATATTCACGTAACATTCCTCCACTAAAAACATGCTACCGAGTGATCCTGAAATGAACACCAGTAAAAAATTTTGGTCTAGTCTATATTCACATAACAAAAGGAACAAGAAACTAAAAATCAACTCAACACTACTTTTATACCACCAATAGCAGCAAGGGGCAGACGATACTATCCCGAAAAAATGCATTTATTCCTTTGACTCGCATTGCAAAGCATCGGACAATTTGCAACATCAATTACAAAAGCTTGAAGAGAAAGAATCTTTATGGACAATAAGTTTCTTACATACAATATTCAATTATAAATTGCCTACTACTTATCTTTCTTATTTAATTTATGGGGCGCGATGGTTCACTGGTAGAGCGCTTACCTTTGGTGCATGCGGTCTCTGGTTTTATTTCGTTCAAGTAAGCTTCTGGTGGACAACATTATGTCCGTGACTTTTCTCAAAGCATTTCCTTTTCCTTCCACTTTCTCATTCCACCAATTCTTATATCATTTTCTTAATTTAATTATCTTCTCCCTTAGCCTAAAATAGCAGGATTCTAGAACACTGATCCGTATACCAATTGAGTGGTGATGAAGAAAGCAATCAACCTGGTTAACCTGCCTTCACCCGCTATCGCTTGCTCGACATTACTATATGAATTGTGTATTGAGATTTGATAAAGAAAAGAACCAAACTGGTTACTAATCCAAATTCTCCTCTATGTGAGGACCAGCAATCTAGAACCTTCCCGCCTAAAGGGCGTAATAGTGGGATGTTAAATATTTCATTTCATTTTCTAATTTAATTTAGCTCTTCCACATAATATTTTATCTGAAATAATAATAAGATATTATCAAGTGCTCGCAAAGCTGGGAGCGATCTCGGAATCTACCGTAATGTGCGGTAATCTTATTAAATATGTTTCACTACTAGATCAGTTGTTGAATGTTTCATAATGCTATACTAAATTCCATAAACATTCAAGCGAAATAAGTAAAATTGATGAGATTGACAATTTAAACCGCACAGTATTGCAAAGCTGGCGGTGTAAATATTTACTCCATTACGCAAACTCTGTTTCAAATACAACCATTATTATACAGTTCATGTTCATAAACTTGTTCTTATAACAACTATATCATTTCCTATTTAAATTCAATTTATAGATAATTTTGTGTTACATATCAGCTGATACTCACGCTATAAACTATACAATAAGTTAACATTCGATGTAAATAAATAAGAAATGTATAATGTTACAGATTCTGGAATTGCAATGTAATTCAATTTTAAACTGTATACATTTTCTATATGATTGTTTCATTTACTTTACAAAAATCCAGATTATGATTTACACTAACTGTTTTAATTAAAAATACAAGCTTATACAGGGTGCGGGGAAAGTCCCGGAACGGTCCAATATCTCGCGAAATATACAGATCAGCAAAACAAAAATAACACGTGTTAAACAGTTTTGAAAAATCTATCCAATGATACCAAACGCAATCCTCCATTCCCACACGGGGGGTAACTTTAAAATTTTAAATGGAAATCCCCATATTTTGTTGCACATTTGGATTCTTCAGAATAAGTAACAGTGATTTGACCCAAAATTGAAAACAGTGCCTTCACGGATAGTACTTGAATCGACACATAAAAAATGGAGGCGGCAAATCTTTATGAAAATGTGGCCTCTCAGTGTCGAGCTCTGGGCCATGCGGTTAGCGTACGGGACTGCGGCATGAAAGGTCATTAGTTCGATTTCCACGCAGAGTAAAATTTTCATGTGATTTTTTTACCCACATAACGAATTCATACATTTTAACTTCCATAAAATAATGCATTTGTCCATATTTATTAATTTGCAAGAAAATACAAATGGTGACAAAAATGGCTTATTTTTGTTGTAAATAACCCTACTACTAAGAACTACTTCATAAAGCTACTTTGCAAAACAATTATCGATATTGTATTCCATGTAACTTCATCTTCGCACACACTGTTTTCAATTTTTGATCAAATCACTATCACTTTTTCTGGAGAATCCACATATGAAATAAGAAATAGGGGTTCCCATTTAAAATTTTAAAGTTATCCCCCGTAGTCCCCAAGGAGGTAGGGATAGGTGATTGTGTTTTCTATCATTGGATAGCTTCTTTAAAACTATTTAACATGTGTTATTTTTGTTTTGGTGATATTTATACTTCGCGAGATATTGGACCGTTCCGGGAATTTTTCCGCACCCTGTATACAGTATTTTATCTCTCTTTCGCACTCTCACTCTCTATATTACAACTGAGTGTTGCAATAGGTATCAAGAATATGAATAATTTTCATTTTGGACGTATGGTTTAAGGTTGGTATTCAGATCACAAATCTGTTCTCATTATAACGGATGTGGTATTAACGTTAATAAGGATCGTTAACGTTCCACATTTTAGTGTCTTCGTATATAGCCTAATTGATGAACATAGTGAATAAATGTGACTGGGCTTTGAAAAGTGATTGTTCATCTGGTCTTGTGTTTTTAAGCACTTCAAACTAGACATTTATATTTTAAAAAATATTTCACTATATTGAAAAAAAAAAAAAGCGTTCCGCACTCAGGCTCGAACTGCCACCCTTCGGCTCTAGAATTTCAACAGCATTACTAAACCCGCTTGGCCACGCAGGCATGTTACGAAATAACGCGTTCTGATATTAGAAATAGACTCGCTCCAAGCGCAGGTTTACACTTGGAGTTTTAAATGTTAAATAGCCATTTTCTGTTTTTATTTTCAGTAATTTCAACTGAAGATATTGATTGATTTCCCATATTGGAACTTCACGTGAAGTGTGAATTGTATATTCATCTCAAAAATACATTATTTTCTGTTCCTTCAATTTTACGTATTTGTGAGTGCTCCTAATACCTGTGCACTGTATGGAGTGAATTTCCCTCGGGATATTCTTCGCGTAATTATCTGACAGACTAAAGTTTCATAACAATCACAGTTTTTTGCTTATAATTTTCTTATTTTGCTTTATTTTTTCACAAAAATCATAAATAATTATTCATTACTACACTGCTTTGTTAAGGAAAGCACAAAGAAGCGATAATATATTAAGAAAACTGAGTTATTAATGAAAATGTGGAAGTTACAGTATATGCGAACTTTTTTTTTGCGGATGACAATACCTTGCGGAACAAATTCCCGAAAAAGTTATTTTTCTTGACAAAAATCTCTCACTTCCCGGGCGGGATTTTTTCACTTCTGGTTAGTGATGTGAGGTGGAAAATTTTCCATTTCGGAAAATTTTCCGCTATATTTTTCCGGAAAATTTTCTGTTCTAAACAAATATCAGTAATCAAGTAACAATTCCTCAGCAATCATAAAATTGGTTAAATTCACGTATAGAAATGTAAAAAAGTGAAAGATCTTTTAAAGAATCTGAAAATTTTCATGGCTCAGACAATTTTCAGTAGAATGTAGGAACAAGTGAAAATTTTTCATGAATCGAAATATTTTCTGTCTTATATGGAAAAACCGAAGAAGTTTTTATGAGTTCGAAAATTTTCATCATTTTGAAGCAAAAAGTAAAACAAGTTTTTGTGAATCGGAAAGTTTTATTGCTCTGTAGAAACAAGTGAAAGAAATTTTCATAGATCGGGAAATTTTCATCACGATGTAGAAACAAGTGGAAAAAACTTTTCATAAGCCGGACAATTTTGGATATTATGTATAGTGATGTTAGGTGGAAAATTTTCCACTATATTTAACTGCACATTCAGCTACAAAATTGAATTTCTGTAGAGGAAAGTTAGTCAGCAACAAATTATAATTTTCCAATTAGCTTTCAGGAAACAGAAAATGTTCCAATATTTCAAGTTGGGAAGTAAACTTTTACACAGTGTTTCTCTCTCTCTTCATCTGCGAGCTCCTTCGTTGCTAAGCGGTTAGCATACGCGCCTTTGGCATGGAAGACCTGGCTTCGATTCCCAGCGGGAGCTCATGTAGTTCGGATTTCACGTTAATCAGTTGGTCCCGTCTTATATAGTCTCGCTGCTGAAAGGGACGTTAAACTCAAAATCAACTCAATTCAACTCCTCTGTGTGTGTGTATGTGTGCAAAATGCAGAGAACATGAGTTCGTAGAGTACAAATATCACATTCTATAATTTAAAATTTCAATTTATTAAAAGTCATGAATGTTTTCCGATTCATAAAAACATACTCCACTTATTCCTACGTCGTTGTTTAGCCGTGAAATTTATTGGTAATATGTATTAAGTTTCATGAAGTGAAAATCTAACGATTCTTCATTTCAAGAATGTTTCAAAACCTTCAATGCGTTCTTACGAATCGACCTTTGATCTTACAATATTAGATTTCGTCAGTTTAATACGCATGAGATTGTTTTCTCATAGCTTTACTACTTTTATAGATTTACATTCTGCAACATTTATAAATAAGTAGATATAAGAGAGAGAGGAAGAGAGAGAGAGAGAGAGAGAGAGAGAGAGAGAGAGAGAGAGAGAAACATTATGTAAATTTTACTTCCCAACTTGAAATATTAGAAAATGTTCTGGTTCCCGAAATCTAATTGAAAAAATTATAATTTTGTTGCTGTCTAATTTTCCTCTGCAGGAATTGTATATCTCAATGTGCAGTTACATATAATGGAAAAATTTCCACCTAACATCACTATACATAATATCCAAAACTGTCCGGATTATGAAAAGTGTTTTCAGTTGTTTCTACATCGTGATGAAAATTTTCCGATTCATGAAAATTCCTTACATTTGTTTCTACAGAGCAATAAAACTCTCCGATTCACAAAAAGTTGTTTTACTTTTTGCTTCAAAATGATGAAAATTTTCTGACATAAAAAGTTCTTCAATTTTTCTATACAAGATACAAAATATTTCGATTTATGAAACATTGTTTCACTTGTTCCTACATAGTACTGAAAAGTGAGAGCCATGAAAATTTTCAGATTCTTTAAACGATCTTTCACTTTTTAACATTTTTATACATAATTTCAGTCAATTTTATGAATACTGAGGAACTGTTACTTGATCACTGATATTTGTTAAGAACGGAAAGTTTTCCGGAAAAATATAGAAGAAAATTTTTCACCTCACATCACTGCTAAACAACTATGTAGGAATAAGTGAGGTATGTTTTTTATGAATCGGAAAATTTTCCGTTTCAAAATTTTCCGGAAAATTTTCATCACTGCTTCTGGTACATAGGGGATATTTGAATGGTACAGTTGGAAACATTCATTCATTACTAATACAAAGAATTACGTACTATGATCCTACGATAAAGAGTATTGACACTAGTGCTTGTTGAATAACAATAGTTTAGTAGATATTAAGGAAAAAAGGGCTGGGAAAAACAGTAAATGAATTTTAGCACCAAGACTATTTACCCCAGTATCATGGTTCATACCTCGTTTTGTTTGGAGTGTTTTTTTTTTTTTTTGGAGGGGGGGGTATTCGCATGTCCATGTTGTGTACCGGAGGGAAGAAATTCACAGGAAATGGAGACTTCTTTTTTTAGAAAAATCCTTTTTTCCCGATTTGGACAGGAATTTTATTGCCTTAGGTACATATGAGGGAAATTTACAAATTAGAAAAACACTGTTTCATTCCGAACAAAACGGGGTATGAACCATGATGCTACGATAAATAGTCTCGATGCAATAGCTGCTTGACAAAGTCTAAAATTTACCTAAAAAGTGAAGTCTTAAAAGGGTTAATGTATAGGGTTTTCTAATTCGAACGAATTGTTTGTACAACTCTAACAATAATGTTTAACGACAAAAAAGTTTCAGTAAAAAGTTAGTGGTAGGAACAATTCTGAACTGTTCTGAATAGGAACAATTCTGAACTGAACAGTAGGAACTGTTCTGAATAGTGGTTTAAGGTCTCGAAAAAAAAAAAAAGACTAAAAAAACGATTATCTTTTCCATGCTTTTTTGCTATTTCCATGCTATTTAGTGATTAATTAATAGTAAACTGTACTTCATACGTATCGCGACGCAAATCAAATGAGGTCTACTAGTTTTACTAATGTACGACTCTGTGTTGAATGAATACATTGGACATCTGAAAAAGCTGTCCTTACTTCAAGTTAGTTTAATATTTTAATTTTTCAAATGTATAGTTTTTCCGTAAATTACAACTATTTTCCCCACACACATGAAAAGAAATACATAACAGTAATACTGTAATGATTAGTGGAATGTGGAAATGACGCGCTGTGATGGGGGGGGGGGGGCGCTGTTGAGAGAAGGGCGCAACAAGAACTCTTGCCCGCTCCTCTATTTGAAATGTTGTTACGTGTCTGGTGAAATTAATCGTTCATCAAATGTTTCTTTCAGTAAATTAATTGTGGCATGTGGCGCCGTCCTGCTGAAACCACAAGTCTGCAATATTAATATCTGTCAATTGAGGCCCGAAAAAGTTAGTAATCATGTCTCTGTACCGCTCACCGTTGACTGTAACGTTCTCACAAGCATAATTTTTAAGACATCAATCGCATGTTGTATCCACACTATACGACATCTTACAGGATGCGTATTACCGTATAGAGTAAACGTATTGCAGAAACGATCTAGTTTCTCGAATTAATTGTTGTGATGGACGATTATGAGCATCGTAAAATGCACGTATTGCCCGATGAGTTTGTTGAATTGAACCATGGTTTACAAAATAAATTTGTATAATTTGCAAACGTTGCTCTAGCGTGAGTCTCTTCATGATAAATTGCCAAACCAAACTCACCTCAAAACAACCGAGAACTATAATATCAGCTGTAACTGAAAACAGTGTTGCCAGTTTAAAGTTCTCCGCCTCAAAAAAAAAAAAAAACTTTAGATTAGTTGACTCAAATTTCTAAATAGGGTTGCCAGATTTTTCAGAGTAAAAAAAGGGATATTTTTAGTGATTTTTAGAAGGAAAAAGAAGTTTGTTAATTATGTGGAACAATCAAACTTAAGCGTTATCCACAATCCACCAGTGGATTAAGCAAAACTTCGTCAAAAGAGGTGGGTTCAAGCTTCCAAATTCACATCCTTTCAAGTGTTTGCTCTTCGTATCTTAATATGATGAATGTTCATTTTTCTATAATGTCTTGCTGACGGAGGAATTAAAAAAGGGAAACCTCTTGTGTACGCCACTGCACTCTACAAATAAGAAATAACCACATTCTCATTACAGTTTGTATTCTATCGACTCAATATGTTATTAACAAGACAGCGATACTAGCATAGAGTCAGGTCTGTCTCGAATAAAGTTGAATCACAAGTGAAGTTCTTTCAATAGACTGGAATAGTGATGTCGTCATTTCCTTCCCGTTACGATAATGATCGCCATGTTTTTTTTTTCTATACAAACGCGTGAAGCTAATGGAGCTAAAGAGCTTATTTCTAAAAGCTCCACATTCCTAAATAAGGTAGAAATCGAATAGTTAATGTAAGCACAATTATCATGTAATCCACCATAAGAAGCAATTGTACGCAACATAAACTCCCTAATGTGTAGATTGACAAACTGTCGGCACAGAGAAAGCTGTAAAAATATATTATTTTTAAAAAAGAAGAAAGTCTTTTAGAATAATGTTAATTCTATTGGGGCATTTAGACTTCTAATGTCTGCTGTTTACAATGGGAGTGCACAATATTATCTCTAAGTATAGTCTACATTACAAAAGAAAGAAAAGGCTAGCCTTGAGAAATATTCAATCCAGACCATCAGTGGATATAGGTAACATATTTTCTTATATTCTCTATCAACTTTTTTGTTTAAAAAGAAGCATTTAGAAAACGTACAATAGTTACGCATCCATTTATGAATGGTTCAGTATATATTTTAAACAACTGTCAAACAATAATCCTGTTCAAATTTGCAATATCATGTTATTGAATCAAAAATTTTCCGGAATTATTTAGGGTTAATATCTGATTATGAACAGGGTGAGTACACTTTAAGGTTTAATTTAACCTGAAAATATAGAAATTCCCAAAATATACATCAGAAAGAAAATTTCACAAGACATGTGAACTCGCTGATCCAAGTTTCAATGCTTGTCATGCACGTAAAATTATTTAACATATTTTTTTCTAATTACTTTTTTTACCTTTTTTTTCAGTTTCAGTCATTAGAAATATTTAAAAAGCATAAGTATTTATTCCAATCTAATGTTTGCAGTTCCGAAATATTTCATCACTGTTTTCGTTTTGCACATAGGTTCTTTAGGTATTTAGGCTACTTGTTGTTTAGAAAATAAAATGGCGATCACCATGGCAACGAGAAGGATGTGACGTCACACTATTTCAGTCTATTCTCGGAATTTCCCCTTCCCCGGCTAATAAAACCACCAATGTAGCTCAGTAGCATCATTCCAGATTTTGAGGGTAAAGTTGTCCAGCAACATAAGAGATTCACGGTTTTTGTTAGTATATGTGTACGCTATCTAATAAAAGCATGTGGTTCTCAAATTCATAGAGGTGATTACCCCTCTTCCCCCCCTAAAAGAAGCAACTGATGTCTTTTGTCAGTCAAGAGAAAGAAAGCAAAGCCTTCTAATGTTAGATTATATTCACCTCTTGACTTGATTATATTCACCTCTTGATTCTTCTCAAGTACAGTACTTCTTCTCAAGTAGTTAATGATGCTATTTTTTCTTAAAACAAGAATTTATTCCCATCCGAGAATGGGCGGGTCGTAGAAGGCAATATCTTCTCTGTAGCCAGAGATTTTCTAGTTTTTAAGCGTTAAATGTGTAGAATGGTTACTGGCTGTATGATACTATGAGCTGAAGGGGAGAACGTATAAGGGCTGAAGTACTGGAGACAATATGATGATTACACACAATGAAAAAGTGCCTCCTTATTATGTGATGTCTGCAGTAGTGCACGGAGATTATGTGCAATATATATGTGGGTTGCAGTGGTATATACGTCAGTCTGGATTATATAGGTCTATAGCAATAGTCTCTGTTCGTATATTGCTAGAAGATGATCCAGTGGTGGGTAGACATAGCGTGGTAAAGCTGGAACTTGGTCTAGGAGCTCATGGACAATTGGATGTTCCAGATTGATGCGTGTTTGGATATAACGTTGGCGTAGATGGAAGAAGTGCGGCAAAAGGGTTGGAAATTGCGCACGAAGATATATTTCAGCAGTGGAAGTATTGAAAGCATGAGAGTAGGCCAAGCGTAAGGCGTATCTTTCGAGAGCTTTCAGACGCTCATAGAAAGTCGGAGCTGTTGATAACCGGGTGAGATGACTGTATGTGATTGCTGGGCGTACAAAAACTTTATAGGTAAGCATAAGAAGTTTTGTATTGAGACTCCACGTGGTGCATTTGAGACTTCGTAATAAATTCAAACGGCAGCGGATATTAGCTTCCAGTTGTGCGAGATGAGGCTTCCGACTAAGATATTTGCCAAAGATGACATTCAGGTATTTAAGACTTTTGAAGTGGTATTGGGGAGTCCAAGAGAGTTAAATGTGAATGTTGAGGATTTCGGCGCATGGCCCAAAGAGAATCATTTGAGTTTGTTTGGATTTAGCATGAGCTTCCATTTCAGACACCATGAAATAAGTTTGTCTAAAGCTGGTTGTAGGAGTAGATTAACACGGTCAACGGAAGATCCCAATGCCAGAAGAGCAGAATTATCAACAAATTGTAGTGCATATAGTGGAAGCTGAGATTGAGGCATGTCTGCTATATAAAGAATACATAGTCGAGGTGATAGAACTGATCCTTGTGGCGCATCAGCGCTTAGTTGAAAGGAAAGAGATATGGCCATGTTGATCTGAACGAAAGCCTGGCATTGATGGAGAAAACTTCCATAAGTATGAGGAAGCAGATGTGTTAGTTTATAAATTAGACCCTCATGTCAAATAGTATCAAACACTAGTTCAATATGAAAGAGAAATTACAGAGTAACGGAGTACGCTGTAGCGGAGGTGGAGTTTTGATATGTGGAGTTTCCAGGAATTGAATTTTCGTGTTAACACCAAACATTGCTGGTCCCACTTTATAGATAAGACGTTTATAAAGATCGGGATTCTTGGTTTTGAGGATGGTTCCGTTAGAAGTCTTAGTTAATTGATGGAGATCTAGCCGTGAACAATATCGTAGTAATTTTTAATGTAATTTTTGATGTCCACAAGCTCAGAAGAAACATTAGTAAATAGAATAGCAAAAATGAGAGAAGGAATAAAGTCCATATATCTCCAGAAACACATCGTGCAGATTGGGATTGTATGTTGACTGTTGTAGCGATTTCCAATGCGCTACATTATTTTTATGATATATTAAATTCTGTTGTTGTGAAGTAAATTTACTGTTTAAAAAGGGCAGAGAAAGAAATTGGTTAAAGTTTATTTAAAAAAAAAAAAACAGGATTGTAATATGTAGGAAGGAATTCGTTTTGTTTTTCTTTCTTTCGCTCTTATTTCTGTAAAAGCTTGAAGTTGTAAGCAAAACACCTTTTCTTTTCATTAGCTGTGATTTTGAATGATGTAGCACGGGAAAACGGGAAAGTGAGTGACACGCCCCCTTTTGTGGCTTCGGTTGCCTCGTGCTAGCTATGCCTCGTCACTTGGTTTGAAGGTGTGATACAGGGAACTAGTGGAAGTTTTCGTACATGCAACAGCTTACGGTTGAAGTCGGGAAATTCGTATTACATTTCTCTTTCCTTGTCAGTGCAAAAATCTAAAATATAAAAATATCGTGAATTAATGTAGTGAGTGTGGAGTGTTTTTCTTTTTCAAAAAATGTATGAAGAAGTAACTTAACGTTAGTTTGCTACAGTTTGATAGGAAAATTGTTAGGCTATGTAAACTGTCTCAATTTAATTGAAGTTGCATTAGGACTCCTATTATACCGTCTTGATGCTAGAAATTAACAAAGTTAACAATTAAAAGTGTGATTAATTTCTAAAAGTGAGATTAAAAAGTGAGACAAAAAAAATAGATTTTTTTAAAAAAAAAAGTGAGCTTGTAAAGATTAAGTAATCTCTAAATGACTTTTCTTCTTACTTCTAAGTTTTTAAAAATTGGAATTAAAGTACTTAGTGGAATGATAGAGCTAGTACGTAGTAGAGTGGGTAAATACGTTAGTGGCTGTAAATTGAATTAAGTAGTTTTCGGAGTAGTGGTTAAAGAGGTCAAAACTAATTTAATAAACGGTAGATTTCTAATCGAATAAATTTAATGACACTATATAGGGAGTTTTAAGAGGAGTAGAGAAATAAAACACAGTACCAGTTTGATCGAATTGAGGCAGAAAATTACGTTAAATTTAGACTTATTAAAGGAAATTATTTAACTGTAAAATTAACACAGTAAGATTATATAGGGCGTTTAAAATTATTAAGCACTGAAATAATTAAATTTATTGCTAAATCGTGTTGCACTATAGTAGAAGAAAGAGAAGTTCTTAGACTGTGGAGCCAGCAGATGATTAGAGCCTTTGGGGTAAAAAATTATATTTCCTTTCTATTTCTAATTTTTCTAATGTAAAGTGGTATGTACTTAAGAATTTATTTTTGCTATTACTTAGAAACAGTAGATATAGTCACTGGGTGTTGAATGTAAACGTAAAAAAAGAAATTAAATTATTCACTGAATATCTTTTGAGCCCAAAATTCTCCACATCGATTACATTTAAAGTTAATAAATTTGTAACGAAGAAAGGGTGTTCGCAATTCAAGCTTATAATTCTCTATTGGTCATTAAATGTTTGGTTTTATAGTCCAAATTAAACTGATTTAAATACAGTGAATTGCACTCCTTATACTATATAGATCGTTGAAAGATCAGTAATTGTTAGCTATTGTTATTGTTTGACTATATTTAATTGTATATTGTACCTTAAATAAAAAAAAAATTTAAGCTAATTAAAACTGTCCCAAAAATTTAATTTATCTGTTTAATTGCTATGTTCTTGCATTCACCAATCAGTTCTTTTATTGTATGAACGAGAGAGAGAGTGGAGTGCTATAATATTAACTATTTGTCTTTTTTTTATTTTTGGGAGGTTTTCAGGTACGCTGCTGCTGTAAATTTTCACTGGTTCCGAGTCACTCGCGATTACTTTGTTTTTTTAAAATTATTTTTCTCAAGCCATATAGTAATTGCGATACCGAAAAGTGACGCTTCGAACAAACCAAGTCAATATTTTTTTTATTTGTTTGAAGAAGTTCTGGTTGATTACCTAGGAGATTTGTTTTTAAATTTGGATGCTATCACTTCCGAATTATAAATTGGATCAGTCTAGATATTTATTAATGTTTTAGTAAAGTACTCAATGCTACACTGTACGAGGTCTAGGAGCACTGAGCAAAGCATCAGTATACTTTAGTTTCTTGGTTGAGCGTGAGCGGTCTTGGTTTGTTTCGCGAGCTAGTGAGAGGCTAGAAATGGACGATGTTTCCGCTATAAAACATCGGTTTCTCATTACAGATTTTAGAGTAAACTGCCTTTCGAACCTCCTAAGATGGTGATGGTGGTGGGATCAACTATGCCGTCATTTTATAGCATTTGCGAAGATATCAAAACTAACTAATTTTCCTAATCTGATGTGTATTTCTTATTTTCAACTGTTGGTAACCCATTTAGGTTTTTGTCGGTTACAGCGCCATCTATTACGCGCAATGAACAAAATGTTTAATACAAAGTTCTGTATTTCCCTCCGGAGAATCCGAATCTGCAATAAGAAATGAGGTTCCTATTTAAGATCTCAAAGTTGACCCCTCCCGACCCGAGGAGTGGGGCAGGATGTCGAATGTGGTCATTGAATGTCGAGACCAACAACTCCTGTTAGAATATTTTTCAAGTCCGATTTGTAGTTTGCCAGATATGTCCAAAAAGAGTTTTAATACATCACCCGGTATTATATAAGTAGGCCCTATGTGTCTGCGTATAAGTAACCTTAAATTCAGAACTTTCATCATGAAATTAAGTAATTACTATAATTTCAAACATAAGTAGCCAAACTATATTTTAGATTTTAAAAACAAACATATTCTTCACTTCCATTGGTGAATACCGAGAAATTCGCAAAGAAGCTTTTGAATTTGTGTTTCGTTTCGCTAAATATTTTTACCGTAAAATAATCTAAATTAAAATGCTATTGTGTGGTCACATACAGAAAGAAACGTCAAAAGTTTACAATTACTACTTGAAATTAATGCTGTCGCCCATTTCGAAAATTTTAAAATTACATAGTTTCTAATGTATTGAAATTTCATTTCTTATTGATAGTTTGAAACGTTGTAAATGGTTGTAAATTTTCACAACTCTCCCCCAAGTGGATTTGCATTCAACCAAAGGTAGTTTTGTAGGGCCTTATGCAGAGACGTTTTGAAGTGTTATTAGAGCCATACTAAAGAGTTCGACTAACGTATGTTTCCTGCAGTAGTCAGGTTTTTAGTATTACTCTAATCACATGTTAAAGCGACTCTGCATAAGGCGGGTAAAGTTTAACAAAAAGTCCAAAAAAGCCTCGTGAAAACAGCTCTTATTTGTAGAAGAATACATAATGATCGTTTTTGACTGTTGCAATGGTCTGTTCAAGCAGCTTGATAAAGATTCACCGTAGCATAACAACAAAAGCTACTTCTCTTATACGTTAAAAAAAAAAAAGAAAGAAAGAAAAGGAAAAGCTTGGTAAGGTGAATGTAGGGGACACCAAAATCTCTAGCAACGGCTCTGTTCCTGTGGCGGATACAGTTTCCGGCAATCCAAGCACTAAATCACTTTCTAGTTACAAATATTTACATCGTTCACCTCTGGTGCTTGGGGTCCCGGGTTCGATCCCGGCCCCTGCCAAGTGAACTTTGTGGTGGACAAACACTGTGTGCGTGGGTTTTCTCGGGGTTCTCCCGTTTCCTTCCACTTTCTTCATTCCACCATTTCATTTATTACTCATCATCACCGTCTCCTTTCGCCTAACCGGCATAACTGTGGGACGTAAAACTCAAAGATTTCATTTCATTTTTTCACAAGTATTTACATGCAACTTACCTGAAAATTTTCTTTAATCCTGTTCGAATTTACACTTTTGGGTATTACTGCGATTCCTTTTTGCAGTGTGTGGCGCAGCAAAATTTGTGCTGGAGTTCTTTGATATTTCTTTGCAATTTCTTGTACTACAGGATGATTAAGCAGATCTGGTAATTCTTTCCTGAAAAGAATAGTTTAAAAGTAATCAAATGTGTAATTAATATTATCATCATTCGTATTAAGATTCTAACGGCTAACTTTGTCCTAATTTCAAGTAAACTTTCGATTAATTATTCATATACCAGGTACTATCAAAATTTGAATTACAGTTTTAGTGTGAACATCTATGTACATTGGGATTCTTCGATGCTTCATGCTCATTCAACTTTAAAGTTTGTTCCAATTAAATTCTAGCATTACATAACCATTTTATTGTTATATGAATGCGTTTTACGATAACGATGATTTACATAATAATTATCTTATTAAGAGTGAATTGCTGAAACAATTTCAAGTATTAATTCTAGGGAGAAAATACTTTTAGCAATACCATGAATTTTATCTTTAAGAATATTTCCTGATTACTTCGAGTTGCTACTAGTCTTGATAAACAAATAGTTTCTTACATGAAATTATACTGAGCGCGTTCAGCGATCGCATCAATTTTTATATATAGGGGCCTATAAACTTTTGAGCAACGGCGCGGCGTAGTGATCGTTAAAACGATAGAGATTTCAATGAACTTATTGGTTTCATACCTCCTAGAAGCAGAAAAACAAATTTTTGGATGTCTGTCTGTCTATTAGTCCTGATGTATATCACTCACCTAGAGCAGTAGTTCTCAACCCTTTGTGTCGCGACACACTGGTGTGTCACGAAGTCCCCTAAAGAAGTGTCGCGAAATTTTAGAATTTAAAAATCATGAAAAATTTAATAATAATTAGTTAAAATTTAGATTGATTGTACAGTCAACATCTCCAGCGGTAACAATATTGCTCGTGCTATATATAGCCATTATAAAAACTAATTGGTTTCACTATTAATAATAATAATAATAATAATAATAATAATAATAATAATAATAATAATAATAATAATAATAATAATAATAATAATATTATTATTTATAATAAAAATATCAAACAAGTGTGGCGCGATGTCCTAGACGTTCAGCAAAGTGTGTCGTTAGTCAAAAAAGGTTGAGAACCATTGGCCTAAAGGACATAACTGTTCAACGCAGTCAGACCAAATTGTAAACTACACGTTTATATGATTGTCTATGGCTGAACTTTCTTCCTATCCCCAAGAAATAAGGTCAGTTTAATTGCATGTGAAAACGTTGCAAATTTTCCCGTAAACCACTCTAACGATTTTGTTTATATTTCTTAAATCAATATACCATTAACAACTCTAAAATATCGTATAGGTGTATATCGCTTTCCTAGGAAATATCCAGAAGGGATAATTTACTCTTGGGAGTAAGTTCTTTCTGATCGAATTTCTCAAAAAAACGACTCCGGCGATTTTGTTTATATTTATGACATAAGTTATTTCTCATGAAACATTCACAAGCAATAATTTATATTTTGGGGGAGCATGAGATTTCCAAGTTTTCCGTAAATCATAATATAATTTTGTTCATATTTAATAAATAAATAAATGAATTAGTAATAACTGTAGTATCACTTAAGAAATGAAAACGAGAAAGTTTAGTGTGGTGAACCGTACTTTTTATTTCATTGGCGTTCCTTATTTTGTCGTAAGGTTTGCAGTTTTCAAGGAGTTTCTTCCAGATCGATGACTTTCATCCTTTTCACATCCACTTTTTCTCCCTAATGTTACATCTCTTCAGTACCTTATAAGCTTTCTTTAAAATCGACTTTGTGTTTAAATTAGTCAGGAACAAAGGGATGAGTACATACTATCTTTGGTAAAAATATATTTAACCCTTAAAGGATCCTGGCTTTTTGGGCTATTTTTTAGACTTTCAGTCAAGCAGCTACTGTATCGTCACTATTTATCCTAGGATCATGGTTCATACCTCATTCTCTTCAGAATAGAACTGGCTTTCAAATGGTACCACTTGCATGCTCATACCATATACCAGAAGCGGGAAAAAATGTCAAAGTGAAAATTTCGGAGGGAATTTTTTTCTCGAACTTTGGCCCCCCCTGGACCCCCCCCCCCCTGTGTGATCGTAGTCATCTAAAAAAATCTGATAAATAGTACTTGGTATACTGAATGTGTGTGCCAAATTTCAAGTTTCTATCTTGAATAGTAAGGGTGGGAGAATTTTTATCAAAAATTCGCACAATGCCCCAAATTACCATAAAACACTATGATCTCAGGGAAAAAAATTCCTGAGACATTCCTAATTACCCTAGGACTATAATCCGCCAATCATTCTCTTCAGAATAGAACTGTCTTTCAGGCGGTACCATTCACATGTCTCCATTATGTATCTAAGGCGAAAAATTCCTGGAAAAAAGGGATTTTTGGGGGCAAAATTTCCCTTTTTTCAAATTTTGCCCCTCTGGACTCCCCCTGTTTTTACGCAGAAATCGAAAAAAAAACTTCTGGTAAATACTACTCGGTGGACTGAATGTTTGTGCAAAATTTCAATCTTCTACGTGAAAAAATAGGCCCGCCAGAAAAAATTTCCCTACCATGCCCCACTTTTACCCTATACAAAAGTATATTTGGATAAAAATTCACTGAGACGGTCCTAATTACCCTAGAATAATAATTCGACCGTCGTTCTCTTCAGAATAGAACTGCCTTTCAGGCGGTATGACTCACGTGGTCCTATCATGTATGTAAGGCGGGAAAATGACGAAAAACGGGATTTTTGGGGTAAAAAATCCCTTTTTTTTAACCCTTTGCCCCTCTGGTTCCCCCCCTGTTTTAACACTGACACCGGAACAAAAAATGTGGTAAATACTACTCGGTGGACTGAATGTTTGTGCAAAATTTCAATCTTCTACGTGGAAAAATAAGCCCGCCAAAAAATATTGAACATAGGCTTAGAAAATGAGAAAAGAAATTTTTGAATTATGACGTCATCACCTCCTATGTCTGGACGCAGGACGGTCTGAAACCATACGTAATGTCTTCTACAAGGCCTCTGGACTTGAAAAAAAAAACGGACGAAAAAGCTCAAATAGAAGAGAAATAACGCAATGTACCATGAAAAACGCGTATGGTACAAATTGTACCATAGGATCCCCAAAGGGTTAACGGTGTTTTTCCTAGAAGGTAAAGAGAATTTCATGACACAAAATGTATGCTTTCTTCTTAGTATGACCTATTTCTTGTGGTTGACATTATTCGGTGGCAAGAGTGAGTTTATCCCCAGATTTAAGAACATGTTTCAGTATAGTTCAGTATACTGCTTAGGAAACGAGAGAATTCTTCCAATAAAAACTGATACACTTACCGAAACGAAACACCATTTTTCGACACATTTTCGAGACTTCACAACCTTAACTCTTATGTCCTCTTCATTCCCATGTTTCAGAATATTTCATAATATTTAGGGTTGAAATCGATCATAGAGGAGATGACACCATTGTTTTTACCAAGGTCAAATCAGCTCTATCAGATTATATTTTTTAGAATTCAATAAGAGCTTGCAAATACGGGATTTTCTTCATGTTTAACCTCACTTAATGTCACATTGAAATCATAATAGGAAAGAAACGCAGTAAGGCTATGGTAACGGAATGTAACTTGGCAACAGATTTATGATTTATTGTTATTGAATAAATCAAATGGTAACGCTATATATTTTATTATGCACAATGCATGAGTCGAACAGAACTATCAAGGCTGGATTTGGTTGGTTTACCAATTGGAATTAAACATTCTTTTCAGCACTGAGGCTACATGAGACCGGATCTGCTGTTTAAAGTGGAATCCAAACCATTACTCGAGATTATATCCAAGACAAGTAACCCCACACGACTTAACCAGTTTCCTATGAAAGTGTACTTGCACAGGCGTACACGTTTTGCATAGTTGTTTCATTTAATTTCATAGTGAAAGTAAATTTGTACGACTTTAAGAGGGGAAAAGAAAGAAAATGCGTAAGTGCCCACGGTTTAGTAAACATCAAGGTTCAACTGTCACTGGACATCAACTACCACAGAAGACTTAAAGAACGACGTAATGAACATTTAGTGAATTTAGCATGAAGACAAAGGTTTATAAAACTTCTTGTTCTCATGCTTAAGATCAGGAATATCAGAATACGTCTTCTCAATTCTAAAGAAAACCTTTTTGAATATAGTACTTGTAACAGTAACAAACTTCCACATTCTAATCATCTATTTTCTCAATCAATGGTAAAATCCAATTCGATATGTTGCCTCAATTCGCATATTCCATTAATTTTCAGTCTTTCAAGAAGTATCTACCACAAGCGGATTACTGAGGGGATTTTGCTCGTCTGTAATAGGGCTTAAGTAATTTCGTGGTGCTGTATTTTCCACGAAATAGCCAGGGAGAGAGGGATCTGTTTTTGGTAGCATGAGATTCTGTCCTGATGGGTGATCTACAAAACAGTAGGAGGACTCTGCACTCATCTGCGAAATAAATATTCACTGAGCATACAAAGGAGTATCGGTGACATTAGAAAGAGAGCTTCAACCAAGAATATTATTAAATAGAGGATCTGCCCATATGTTCTTCATCATATTACCTCAATTAAGTCAAAAGACATCCGAGCATCCGCACGTCTGATCGACTACTCTCGTTTCCGCCATCCTCTAATTGGGTACTTTCGTTTCCGCCATGAACGTAGGCTTAAAATATTTGCGATCTTTTTGGGCGGAGCGGATAGAGTGGGGGATGGCGAAACTGTGACTTATGGCTTCACGATTTTGTTATATAGGCAGATCCTGTATTTTACAATATCCTTGGCTTCAACTCTTGGTAAGTAGTAGCTACTTATTTATTCTATCACAGAGAAGATGATGACAATATTTTTAGTATATACTCTTCATATGATCGACACTACAAATACTGTGGCTCAGGAGCAGCTAAGAAATAACACAATAACAGTTCGTTGGATACAATGTAAATTTTACCAGTCCTTGTTTTAGAGAAATTATAAAATAACAATGCATACTTACTTGATTCCTAAATGTTCAAATATTTTCGCTGTGCCACGAGTACCCAATGGAGAATAAGCACAGACTGTAATTCCGTTTTCACGACAAAATTTCACCATTTCCTTTTGTTGGAAGTACAAATGCAGTTCTATCTGTAAGTTAGCTGGAGGTATTCTTGCAGATTTCAATATTCGTTCGATTTGCTTGGAATTAAAATTTGATAAACCTATTGCTTTTGCTCTCCCAGCATCCACTTGTGCCTCCATGGCCTAAATAAAGAAGAAAATTATAAAGTAAGCTATTAGTTCCTAGGGTGAATATTGGATTGTTTTGTGCTGGAAGTTACACCTGAAATTGTTCCTAATTCATACATTCATGCATCGTAAAAGTAAGTGAATGGAAACTAGTTACGTTACGTTTTTGTGTTGAAAATATTGTAACTTATATTATATATTGTAACTATTGATTAAAGAAAACTAACGTTCTTTTATTTTGAAAACATGTGCCACAAAAATCTGGGTGTTTTCTTTTATTTCTTTACACACAAAATAAAAATCTATAATAAACTAACAGAAGACGCAAATGTGTTTTGCGTTACACTAAGACATCAGTAGAATAAAATGATTATTTTACGGAATAACTACAAAAAGTGTGAAATTAAATAAATTGCACATGCTGTCACCTACTTTATTCTAGATTAGAGGGGCCGCGGTGACTCAGTGGTACAGTGTTCAACTCTAGTGCATGGGGTCCTTGGTTCAATCCCAGCTCGCACCAAGTGAGCCTTGTGATGGGCAAACACTGTGTGCGTGGGTTTCCTCGAGGTTTTCCCGTCCCGTTTCCTTCCACTTTCTTCATTCCACCATTTCATTCATTTCTCATCATCACCATCTCCTTTAGCCTAACCGGCATAACCGTGGAACGTAAAACATAAAAGATTTCATTTCATTTTTTTTTTTTTTAAATTTTAGATTAATGATGATCAAATAGCGAATTTTCCGTTTTTCTAACTCCATGCGTAACAGAGTAATGTTGCTGCCTTTCATACATAATCCACCTGAAAGAGGACTTTACCTTAAACTTAAACATATTCTTTTTAAGCATTTGGTTACCAAGCCCCTTGTGTAATGTAAGGTCGTTAATACAGGGTCGAAGAAAAATAAAGATTTCATTATACAGTAGTTACTTTCAATTGCTCGTAGCCCTAATTTTCCTGAATTTTGCAAGTAGAAATACGTAGAATAGAACTAATATTCAGAAAATGTATGACTTACGCACACTGGGCGAAACAGAGCCTTAAGCGGAGGTGCACGTAAAAATAGTCCCCAAGTACAGTTTTTATTTTGTCCTGATCAGGCCCGTATCCAAGGGGGTCTAGGGGGCCGGGCCCCCTACATTTTTACTGCTAGGGATGGGCACGAGACAAGATTTATGGCTGTCTCGTCTCGAAAATGTGCTGTAAAAGTGGTCTTGACTCGAAAAATATATATTTTTCTATTGGAAGAGCCGTGTCTCGACTCGAATTTTGTCAGTAAAATCCTGTCTCGACTCGTCTCGTGCGCATCCCTATTTACTGCCCCCTAAAATTTTCACGGTTGGCTTGCAAATGAACTATAATATGGTGATGAAATATAATATGGTTGGATCGGGCCCCCCCTAAATTCTACCGGACCTACCCTACATTTTTGGGCTGGCTACCAGCCTGGTCTTGCACAGCAGTGTATAATTAATTGTGCATCAGTGCCTTATATCATATTAGATAAAGTCAAGTGGAGTCAACCTAGGTTACGATTAAGTACGCGACATTTGTGGAGCACACAAAACGAGAAAAAAAGGACATGAATCACGGTAAAGCGTTCGTTTTTAAAGTTTGAAGCAGGTAAGCTACAGTCTACGTTAGACCGTATTGATATAGCTCAACCTCCTCATACAATCGCCAGAAATGTGACCCATAGTAGTGAGGGTACATTTATTACAAATACTGATGAAGTGAAAGGCCAGTGTACCTAGTTAAAAATTCAATTTTTCTAGTGAGAAGTATAGGCCTATTTACGAATAGAATAGTAACAAAGCTTATACGAAGAAAGAACTAAAAACTGGAAGTAGTAAATCGCTAGATAAAAATTCTGAGTAGCTTACGTCTCTTCCCTACAGATGGTTAGAACAGAAGTATACCCAAGCCTATAACGATATTGTGTACTTTTAAATATCATTTCTTGTATTTACGGGCAATAGGTGCTATTGAAATATGCACAAGCTAGTTAGAAGAAGAAGAAAAAATATGAAAAGAAACAAGGATCTTATAAAATAGAGGATCTTCCCTTACAACAAAATCTTGAAGCCATACGTCAGTTTCGCCACCCCTACTCTGCCCACTCCGCCCAATAGGATCGCAAAGTTTTGAGCCAACAATCATGGCGAAAATGAAAGTAGCCAATCAGACGATGGAAGAAACGAGAGTAGCCAATCAGACGTGCCGATGCTCGGTTGCTTTTTGGCTTCACTGATTTAATAGGATGAAGATACATATGGGCAGATCCTCTATTTATAACATTCTTGAAAAGAAATTAAATTAATTTTATTTCTGATATTATTATTGATACCTTGTCTACATGATAATCTGATATGTGTTATTGGTTGTCATAGAAACGAAAAACAATATATAACAGAAGATCCATTTTGTAGAATCAACATGTACAATATTTAAAAGGTGTAAATGTTTAATTCTTACGTACTATAATAAAAAAGGGAAATATCAAGATGGAGTGTTTAAGTGAATTTTAGTAAAAAGTAGTAGACAAGATAATAATTATTCGGACTGTGGGCTAAAGTGTAACACAGAAAATACAGAATAAGTACAGTGTTAACATTTTAAGCCAACGTGTGAATTTGTGTCGTGGACAAATTAAACCATATTACATTTCATTTTGAATTGCGATGATATTTTAATATAAAAATTTCTGCCTCGTTACGACATTCTGTATAGTATTATTTCTTTAACTATTGTTCCTATTTCATTATTGTTATAATTTCAGTTATTATTGTTAATTACTCCCAGGAACAGTTCAAGCAGGGCCGGATTTAATTTTTTGCCGCCTCTAGGGCGAAAGGTTCCGATGCACAAAATTTTAACGCCACAGAAAATTTAAACAAAAATAATAATATGCATACCTTCGTATAAGTTTAATGAACTTTCATTTCCAAAGAAGGATTTGTAGCTATTGTCACAAGTTTATGTTCTGGGAAATAAAATTATAGCGAATGGTTACTTTTAGTTTTACAATATGCAGTAGTACAATAATAATAATTTGCTTTCAATTTTGATCCAAAACATTATGCATATTTAAATAGTAAGGATATCACTAAAGCGAATAGGATAATTTTTGATCGTTGAAATTTTCCTACTATAATACTAAATTACTAGCTACTTTCTCAATATTACATTTTTCTATTCACATTAAAATCATAAAAGTAAATGAAAAACGAGAAAATGACATTATTAAACAGTATAATAATTATTTTTAATATCTTTGGTCAATTTTTGTATTTTTTCCGTCATACTATTACATTTTCTATCATTGTCTCTAGGGCCGGACCTATTGGTAAATCTGGCCCTGAGCTCACGACGGGTACTTAGAGGGCGGAAGGGTCAGTTTTAAACCATCAGTTTGATCAGAAGATACTAATTTCAGAACAAAATAATAACTTTTAAGTTATGATAACTTGAGTAAGAAAAATGCCGAGTATGGCATTGTTCATACTAAGGAGTATTATAAACAAAGTTTACTTGCGAAAGTTACTCATATCATTAAATATCTGCGTTCAAAAATAACACATTGCTATAATCCTAATAGACCTTAAATGAGGAAGACCTCGGTTCGATTCTGGTGGGAGCTCATGTGGTTCGGACCTCACACTAAAATGTAGGTAGTCTCATATTGCCTTAGTGCTAAAAGAGACGCTAAACTCTAATTTAACCAATCAATTTTAATATAATGAGCAGAAGCTAGATCGTTGTTAATACTATACATTTTAGTCTAAAGAGTATATTTTATGTATATTAAAAAGTATTTGAAAATTAAGTCTACAAGCTTTTCTTTACCTTCCATACTCCGATGTGATCTGTGCTGGGATCAATGAGCATAACTCCGTTCTCATCCATTGGGTGAATGTCGTCGCCTCGCTCGAAGTATCCAAAAGGTGTGTGCACAAGATACAAATCTACATAGTCCAACTGCAGTCTTGCAAGAGTTTTCTTCAAATATTTCTCAACTCCTTCTGGTCTGTTTCCAATTTCAGGCAACTATGTATAAAAGAAAGTTTTCAACCTATTTTGAAATCTCCCGGGGGAAATTTAGGATCTAAACTTAGGTAACACTAAGAAAATTTCAAATCATATTTCTAACGTTTATCCTCTTACTAATTTAAATCAGTGTATACGAAGGAAGAACTTCGTTAATGAATTAGTTAAGTTATTTTACTACTATTTTAGGAAAATATTGTAATAGCTCAGGAAGCAGATTAGGTAAAACTGGACACTCATTACGTTAATTATAAGAAAACATAAATAGTAAGTACATCAATTAAATTTTAAAATTTAGACCATTAAGCAGATGCGTCTCAAGATTACTAACATCCGAACTTAGAAATGTAAGAGAAAACGTGTGAGTGTTACATAACGAAATGTGCCAAGCGTGTGAAAAATAAGCGTTAAAAGTCTATAAAAATTACAATGTTATGGATTTCGTGTTGAAAACAGTGTCATAATATATTTATTAAGATTTCACACTATCTGCTTCACTTAGTTCGATCGTTGACCGTTGACAGCAGCATGCACAATGTAAACAAACATGATAGACCATTTACTTGTTTGTAAGTGAACTCAGGATCGTTGCGCTTCATGAAGTGTAGAAAATGGTCATTTTAGTGCAGAGGTGGTGGCGCATAGTGAATGGAGTAAACGCTACAATTCGTTCAAAGACAATTTAGAACTATCATACAAAGCTAATGGCCACTTGCTCTGTAAAAGATGTGAGAAGTAGCCGCCTGTCCACCTCACGATCGAAGAAAAACGTGGCAAGAGTTCAAAAAAAATTTAGCCACAGCCCGGAAAAAATCACTCCAGGTAGCTAGTGACAGTGGATTTTAAGGCATGCAGTAAAGAATACAATTTTCGCCTACGGAAATTCATGGAGGCACGAATTCAAGGAATTATTGCCAACATCTCAATTGATTTTCTTAAGAAAAGCATCAATTGTACTCGTATTCCTGGTCGTTTGAGGAAGCTGGTTAACAACATGAGTGTCCATATTGATACGAGACATATTCCTTTCTTTTTAATCCTTCTCGCATTTAACGTATACCTTTCTTTTTAATCTGACGAAGGACATTACATATTTTTCTAATGTATAAAAATCAATAGGCCCTATAAAGAAGGTTTTTTTTTTGGGGGGGGGATGTAGTTCCTGAAATCTATATTATAAAATTGAAAGTGACTATGCTTGTGACTATCCCGACCGATCTCGATCAAATTTTCAACGTAGATGCGGTTCTGGCCTGCAAGTGGTTTTAGCTATTTACTTTGACGGTAGAACTTTGGGGAGGGGGAGGAGGGGGACAGAAAAAATAAATAAAACTAATTCTTGAACCACCCGACCGATCTTGATCAAATTTCCAATATATATGAGGTTCGAGACTGGTATGATTTTTATGATTTCACACACTTTGACGGAACAACGTAGGGGAGGGGGTGGAGGGGGAGATATACAAAAATCAATAAATATAAAAATAAAACTGACTATGTTTGTGAATTAATAACTTTTGAACCACCCGATCGATCTCAAATTTTCAACATATATATATAAAGTTCAAACCTGAGAAGTTTTTTATAATTTCATTTTGACAGTAGATCTTAGGAGAGGGGAAGGGGAGGAGGGGAAATATATGAAAATGAATAAAACTTAATGACTCTTGAATCACCCGACTGATCTCGATTAAATTTTCGACATAGATAAGGTTCGGTCCTGAGGTGTTTTTATTTTCATATCACTTTAACTGTAGAGCTTAGGGGAGGGGAAGAAGAGGGAAGAAATCTATAAAAATAAATAAAACTTAAGTCTTCAACCATCAGAACGATCTTGATCAAACTTTCAACATAGATAATGTTCGGGCCTGGGATGTTTTCGTCATTTCACTTTTATGGGAGGGAGAGATGGAAGATATGTATAACAAGAATAAAAGTGACTGTCTTTGTGATTCCATCACGCTTTAACCACAGGATCGATCTTAATCAGATTTTCAATATGGATGAAGTTCGGGCCTGGGATGCTTTTTATCATATCACTTCTGATGTCATTTAAATCCAAATTCAGCCCCGCAAAAATTGTGGGAGGGGATATATATATATATATATATATATATATATATATATATATATATATATATATATATATATATATATATAATAAAAATGACCAATATCAGTGTCGAATTCATACTTTTCGTGGTCGCTGAGGTGAACAGTGACACTTCCTATGCCGTGGCCAAGAACATGGGGAGGAGAAGGGATAAATAAAAATCATCGAAAATGACCAATATCAACGAGCGCTTTAGTAATAGTAAAAAGTGACTGACTAACGAAACATATTACTATTTTTTTTTTTTTTTAATTTAATCCAGCGAAGCGGGTAATTGATGCTAGTGGATACATAAAAACGGAAGCTTACCACTCACAGTGATGTAGGGCCATGTCTAACTGTTCAACTCGAGGCGTCTTTTCAGGAGTAGATTAATAAAATGCTTTTCCGGAATTGTTTTTAATCATCCAACGCATGTATCAGGAATTTGTGTAAAACGTACTGTTGAGTCGCTAGTAGAGGAATAAATGGGTATTTTCACGGTTTGTTGGGGAATTTTCAAGTGAATGATGGGCTCATTTGAAAATCGTTACTGAGCATCTAGCAGATAAGAGAAATTTTCTCTCGAGAATCATTGTTAAACTACCAGCAAATGAATTTGAGTTCGGTTTCGTGAATCATTTCTGATGCTTGAGTAGACCAAATCAGGGACACTTACGGTTGTTGAACCTAAGTACGAGAAGTGCATTTCCAGAATTTACTTTGGATTTCCGAACAGAGAAATCTGGAGTTGCCTCTTTCAGTGTTGTTTACTTTGAGTTATGTATTATGATGGTTGTAAAAATTGTTTTTTTTTTTTTTTTCAGCAGCAATATTTACTCCTTCAGATGTGATTTTTCAACGTAAAAAATTTTTTCGCCCAACAGTGTACTTTTCTTTTCAAGCACACACACATCTTGATATATAGGAGTATTCTACTGTCAGCTTACAGAGCGGTTTATGCTCTTGATACGAGAAAACTTAAAAATTATATGATTAAGACTTACATTGAAATTTGGATTACAATGAAAATACAAATCCCTTCGTGATTTTGCATTGCAATTTAAATAATGATTATAATAAGCAAGTGTTGAAGAAAAAGTTCATTCACTGGCGTCTTTACCACAACCTTTTCACTAAGACTACCATACGAATTAGTGATGTGAAAATTAAAATGCTTTCAAATTTGAATCAGTACCGTGAAAATATTCTTAAGCTCTGCTTAATTAATGTGATTTAGAGTACAAAATTTGATGATCAATGGAGTCTTTAGAATAGCCGAAAAAAATGTTTCAATGTAGAATTATTTAATTACAATATATTCCAAAGTTATAAACCTCAAAGACTGCGCAAGTTAATTGGAAAGTTTCTGACCTGACCCAGAAGACAATAGTTCTGAATTTTAAACGTTTTGTGTGTTAGAAAGTAACTACATATTTCCTATCACATAATATGTTTTAATCATTGCTTCTGTGCAAGTGGAACCGTGAAACAGAATAGAGGAACTCGTAAGTGAGCAGCGCTTTGCAGTGATCGTGCTGTGATTCGTTAGCTGTTCCTGAGAAGTTGATAGCCAAATACACAAAACACGTTGGAAAAATGAAATCTTTAAGTTTAACGTCCCACGATTATGCCGATTAGGCTAAAGGAGACAGTGATAATGAGAAATGAGTGAAATGGTGGAATGAAGAAAGTGGGAGGAAAGGGGGGAACCCCGAGAAAACCCACGAGTACGGTGTTTGTCCACCACAAAGTCCACACGGCGCGAGCTGGGATCGAACCAGGGACCCCAAACATCAGAGGCGAACGCTCTGCCACTGAGCCACCGTGCCCCTCACAAAACATGTTGAAGTGCTATGCTCCATAGTATTCAGAGCTGGTTTAAGGGGAGCTGTAGATCCGGGAATCCAGGTGGACGGTGGTCTTCACTCTAAACAAAATCTCAACTGGCTGCCTAGAAACAATCATACAAGATACAATCATCATTTTTTTTTGTTTATTACATTTATATAATAGGGTAACTGTGTATTTTTATGCATTTGTAAAGTTCTATTAGGTATAATATCGTCTAATGCATGGCATGATTGATTTAGAACTACGTATATTCCCTTAACTTTCCGACTATACTTTCAAGGAAAAGTATTATGCGAAGTCAGTAGCCCCGGGCCTCCAGATGAGTTAATCTGGCCCTGATATAAATTTATGGGTGAATGAATTTTAATATCGTCGACGAGACAACCCGTGGGTGCCTCCACAAATGGAAACTCGTGGGTGCCTAATAAAGCAGCAAATTATTGCAACAAATCAGAGAATATCTAAATAGCAGGTGCAGGTTATGGCTACACACTGGGTCCCCAGACATTTTATGATGGAAGCAAAGCGCAAATGGATAGTTCTATCAGACAAATTTGAAACTCATACTTGCAGATTGCAGATTTCCTATGTAAGTCTGATAAAACGTCATCATTTCTTTTCTTTGTCAGCAAGGCACATCTGAGGGCAAAACATTTCTCCAATTACTTTGATATTTTAGATGCTGTATCAAATTAACTTTATACCCAGAAAGAATACTGTATATAATATTGGTAAAATTCCAGTTCGATACCACATATCCTTCCTTGTCACATCAGGAACTTTCCAATCGATCCTCGTACTTTTATATTAAATACAGTATTACAACATCCAAATATTACCTTACGGTTTATGGGACTCGGATACCAAAAACACACATGAATATAATGATATGATTCAGAGGATACAATCGAAAATTCGTGTTTTCTTTTCATTCATATATTTTAGAAAGTCATTTACCTTAGCCACGATAAATAACTCTTCTCTCTTCACTTTCCCAGAGTCCAGCCATTTTTTAAGAATTCGTCCAACCACGTGTTCGTTTTCATAGACAAACGCTGTGTCTATGTGACGATAACCCGTTTCCAAAGCTGTGTCCAATGCTTGTTCTAGCTCACCTTCAGCCGCCTAAAGCAAAGAAAAACAAACATTAGTTAATTGAATAAGGTTAGATTTAAAATATCGTTTTAATTCATTTGATAGAAATGCCTGGAAGCTAACTAACGTTTTACGACCTGTAGGAATTGTGAATTCTGTGCGGGGGGGGGGGGGTCCGGAGAACCTCAGTGATTAGCACCTATACCTTGTCATTCGTAGGTAGTTTAAAAGAGGTCCTTGGGCCATGGGGATGAAAAAAGTGACCAAGAAGATCGTCCTGACTGATGTCTTCAATTCTCCCAATCCGCCATTTCTCGTCGAAAAATACAGACTACGGTATCATTAGGTTCAAATGACAACATGCTATGTTCTGGAAGTACTGAAGAGTACTGCAATCAGTAAATTCATCTGGTTACGACAATTGATAACATATGATTTGTGTTTGTCAGAGGTACAAATCTATGATATCATCTGGTATTGATAATTCTTTTACAAGTAGCAAATCTCGAATTTCTTGCTGTTTGACTGCACTTCTGATGAAACTTAGATAAATTGTGTGCCTGAGATAGTATCAACACAGAACCTGAACATCTGTTCAGCTGTTAAAATTTCGAGTTTCACATCAATGTAACAACTTATAACTCAGAAACTACTCAAGTCTCAGTGATGCAGTTTTACCCACTTGTTACCGCACAACTATAGTATATTTTGTGCAAATTTCAGATTTTTTATTTGCGTCCTTCCTGAGATATTTGATGATGAAAATGCACGATTTTAAAAAATTCGCAACGTTTAAAAATTTCCAAAAAATTAACTATATGGTTCTCAAATCTGAAACTTGTTTGGAACGTTGTCTTTTATCTAATCTCTATGTAGACAAAAAAAAAATGAAGGCGAGTCTCATTTATTTCGTTCCAAAATGTACATTCCAAAACGCCCATTTTTAGGTTTCCAACATCAATGTTCAGAGCTTTTTCCCCGACGTTCTAAAGTACGTCTCAATGTCCACAGAACACGGAATGTTGTCCATTCTATTATGTTTCATATGGTTTTGGTTTGAACTCATTACCTTTAAAACTTGTTACAGCGTTTAACGGAACCCTCTTAAAAATGCACACACGCGCCAAATGCGCACACGCGCCTATACAAAATGGCCGCTGCAAACAAACCTGCGCGGCTAAAAAATAAATAAATACCCGTTTGCAACTCCTTGAATGTGGTACAATATTAGGGGAAAAAATAATAAATAAATAAATTTTGTCAGCAACCTTTGACATGGAAATTGGTCGCTTTCATTTGGATTGCCTCATGTTGTTTACTATTCTGCGTTCACAGTTCTTTGTTTTCCTTATTAGTATATGTTAGCAAACTTAGTACCAAAGAAATTGATAACTTACAGATATATTATGGGAAAGCAATCAGAGAAAACGTTGGCAACCTTCAGGAGACGAAGAAAGCAGTATGGGCAACTTACTTTCATAAATATTCAACTGACGAGAAACCAGCGCATATGTTTTGTACTAAAGGAGAAAATTCCTGATGTGGGAATAACAAATCTCAAGCAACTGGAGAACATTATGAACATAAGCATTCATTGCTTGCTGCAGTGATGGATGCTAGCAAACCTATCTATAAAGCGCTTGCGGATCCCGCCCTTTTAGGAAAATGTTTGCGTGGGAAAACACAAAACCAATTGAAAGTTTCAATGCACTGATATGGTAACGATGCCCAAAAAACTACATTTGCGGGTTCTAAAATCGTACAAATTGCAGTGTATGATACTGTTTTGTGCTTTAATAATGGCCGTGAAGCAAGAACTGATGTTCTAGAAAAGATGGAAATTTTAACTGGTGAATGCACCTCCAAACTACTGCGAGACATAGAAAGCGTAACAGCAAAAATTAAGTTGGCAATCCCGAAGCTTACCAAGGAATCAAGAATAAAGAAAAAAAGGTGTAGAAAGAATGAAAGACACAGCTGATGACAAAGAATATGGTTATGGTGCTTTCTCAATGTTGTGGTCCGACTTACTGATGTAAATCCGTTGCAAAGTTTAAACTTTTAATTTCTCAAAATTGCATTTTTGGACATACATGTACCATTTCCTCACGAAAATGCAAAAGAAGCCAAATTTTGCACAAATCTTAGTTAGATGTACCTCTATTTATTGAACTAGAATTATAGAATAGTTCATTTATTTCTCTCAATTACTCTTTGGTGAACGTAAAAAGAAAATCACATTAAAATTCTTCGAAATTTTAAATAATTAATTAAAATAATATTGGATTTTTATGTAACCTAGAAAAATAATCCTAGTTCAGTGGCATTACCAGCTACTATAGGTTGCGTCGTATAAAGATTAAACGAATCGTTTCAGTAGTTTCCAAGGAAAAGGTGCAAACACTTTTAGAAATGTCATAAAAATTCAAGCCTATGCTATATATGTAAAAGGCAAGATAGACGGGAAAAAGTTAATTCAGAGATGTTGAACTACTATACACATCTATCGACCAAAAATTAAACTTCTGCGGGCAATAGTAAAGCGTGGGTTGGCAAATTTCCCGTAAGGGGCCAAAACACGGATATCCCTGCTTAACTTTTGTGTTAACTTCAAAAACCATTTACTTTTTTTAAAAAAAATTGTCAATACCAACTTCTTTTATCTTACATTCCGTATTTACGTCTAGAAGTACAGAATAAACTCTCGTTGTTTTTCATAGCACACTGGGGAAGGGGGTCGCCGGGAAATTTTCGTCCCGGGTGCCTTTAGCCCACGCGACGGCCCTGTTATAGTAAGAACTTATTCTCCATAAAGGGGATTTATATAGGATGTTAGTACGTGTTTTCTTACAGTACGTAAGTACTCATTTATCTTAACTCTAAACTAGTAAATATAAAATTGCTTTCTTTTTAATAGCATAATATAGTAAAATTTTCGAAAATTTAAATTTTTCCCAAACTTTCCGGTTCTTTCCAAGCTCGGGAAGGAAACCGTAAAAAAGAAGTACATTTTTCCAGTACAGTACATACACTGTAGTCAGAAAACGTGTTTGAAAATACTATACGCTATACAACACAATAGGCCCGTTCACACGCTTCAAAACGCGATTTTACTGTTAATCCGAACAGGGTTCGGACCCAATCAGTGTTTCTTCCAGAAACGTTATTTTTTTTTGGGGGGGGGGGCACTCAGTGGTGCTATTCAGCCGGTTTGTACCGGTTCGCTAGAACCGGTTGTTAAAATATTTCGAGTTCGCAGAACCGTTTGTTATAACAGTGAATTTTGCCCAGTTATACCCAGGAACAAAAAGTTTTAGTTTAACTATCTTTGTTTTTAGATATTCCTACAGCTACAGGGTTAAACATATGGGGCCTTATGCAGAGTCGTTCCGACGCTTGATTAGTTCTATACTAATGAGTTCGACTAACATATGTTTCCTGCTGTAGTCAGTCCTTTAGTATAATGCTAATCACACGTCAAAACGACTCTGCATAAGGCGGATGATCTCTCAGAACAAGGTATAAGCGTTTATTTCTTGATCTCAAATGCTCAAATATCACATATCAAGAATGAGAACTGGATTCACATTCACACTCATGGTTCACATGAATCTAGAGGTGAAGATTATTTACTGTGTATTGGAAACGATAACATACCATTATCAAGAATTGTCGATCCATTGCTGGATTAAGGTCTTTCCAATAGTTTTAGACAACCACCTATCTTGAATAATTCGTTTCCAAGATATTCGTAGTGCTATCTAATTTCATCACACCACTTTGTATTAGGATACTCTGTAGGTCCCTACTTGTCACTTGTGGTATCCAGTAAAAGATTTGATTTTGTCTAAATTTTGGAAAACACACACACATTATATATATATATAGGGAGAGAGAGAGAACCGGTTGTTAAAAAAATAGAATTGCACAGCACTGGGGGCATTGTCCCCCGGAGGAAACCAAAATAATACGTCTATAATATAATAATAAATAGACGAGTGCTGCAGCAGTGCCCCCCGCAACACTTTTCTGAAAGAACGACTGGTCCCAATTAGTTAGGATTATAATTAGTGGAACTTCACTGTATACAAAAATAAACATTTTTTATCTTATGTGAGTTTTGTTTAATTTCGATAAATAACATTTTGTCTTTTTTTATTGTTTAAACTTCGAATTAGCACCAATGAGTGCATCGAAATCTTTTAAAATGCTTAGAGCCTCTGAAGGTCTTAATCCGGACCTAGACCCAGATCTCCATTAAGGTTTTATCCAAGTTTTGTACACCTAGTGGGGATCGAATTCGTTACTACGTGCACAGAAAGCACGGATGCCCTTTATTATAAAAGAGTACATTAATTACATGAATTCTAATCAAGAATGAAGTATGATAATAATAATAATAATAATAATAATAATAATAATAATAATAATAATAAGAAGAAGAAGAAGAAGAAGAAACGATAAGTTGTAAGATCATTTATTATACTTCGATAATATATGTAAAAGGCATATGGTGCAATACCGTATGTCACCACGAAAGTACGAAGGGTCGAAGGAAAATAAAAATCCTAATAAACCCACGCATACGGGTTTGTTCACTATAAAGTCAAGTTGGCAGGAATTGGGATAGAACCAGAGACCCCACGCTAAAGAGGTGACGGCTCTAGTACTGAACCGCCACGGCCCATCTCTCATCTATGTATTGTTCTGGTGGTGGCATTTAATAAGGATATGTAGGGTGTTTCAAAACGGCACCGACAACGTTTGGGAGATGATTCCTGACACCAAAATAAGACAAAAAGTATAGACCAACCTGGGTGCACAAATGCTTCCTTTCGGAGTTTTAGGCTGCCGAAAATATGAAAAAATGAACTTTAAAGGCCCATAGCACTATAACTATAGGATCTACCGTAGTCGGGCCAAGACTTCACTTAGGAACTATTATGTGGCCTAATCATATAGGCCCCCTATCTATATTTCAGAATCCTGTGGTACTTCTGCTACAATTTTTATAGAGGTAGTTGGTGAGTACTTCAAATTATATGCCCGTAGCCAAACTCCGTGTTCAGACAAGTCGTAGCGTAAAGACGGTCACTCCGTCTACAGTTCAGGCATATGCTCCGGTTTTCGTAACCAGTGATGCAAATTTGGCCTATTTTTGGCTAAATCTAGCATATTTGAAGAGACATTTAGCCACACAATTCTACGAAATGTTTATAGCCTTAAATAAAGCTTATTTTATGAAAGTCTTTTGCCATTTTTGGCCTTTTTTATTATACGTTTTTCCTTTAAAATAAAGTGTAAACTTAAAAAGTAATCTTGTCTGTCATATATAATCGTATTAATTTTTCAAGACAGAAAATGTTTTATTACGCAGCAAACCCTTGTTTTTCTTCTTTCTCCCCATCCCATAGATCTATAGTTACTTAAACTTGTCTACTCAGAAAGAATTTTAATGTCGCTCCAACAACGGTCCTGTTTACTAGTTTTTAATTATTTTAATTTCACATTTCATTGCAGGAATGAGAGTTTTATAATACAAATTTAACTATTCGGATCTTTAAGCCACGGAGATTGTTTTAGTTTATTAAAGGAAACAAATATGTGATCTAATTATATACTTTAGTTCATGGCTTCAAAAAATCATACTATCCCACTATGTTTTTCACCACTTCAGAATAAAAATTAAATGCGAATTTAATTTTCTGTAAATTTTGTACACAATAATGAAATCACGTGATTCTTTGTTTTCTGCTTATGGGTAGTGCGTCTTAAAATTAGCATTTAATTTATACATTTTGAACATTGTGGATTTTTTTGTGTAAATAATAAAAAAAATGCTACTTCAGTACGGACAGAGGTTTCGTAAACAATGGCTCGTGGAAAATGAATTCAATGATTGGATCCTGGAAATACCTTCAGATACAACAAAAGCCCGATGTAGATTTTGCAAGTTCGATATAAAGGCTAAGAAGTGCCATTTATCTCAACATGCTGGTGGCAAAAAAAAAAAATCTTGATTCCATGCATTTTTTTTTTTTTTAACATATCGTTCCCTGGATTCTATTGTAAAATCTTCAGAGAAGTTCAGCGTTTTTCGAGTCCACGGAAAAATAAGAAGTGTATAAGAAGAATGACGTGTCGAAAGAAGTACGGTACTAGTGACAATTAAAACAATGGCAGTCTGCACAACCAATCCACAATCCAACGAAGGTGCTTCTAATTCCAGCTGTACAGCTAGCTGTGACGTCATCAATGATGAATTATTTCAATTCGACTCATAATGGCTGTTGACTTTTACAAATTAGGTGAGTTGTTGATATATTTTATTGCAATTTAAAGTTATCACTCGTACGGTAATCTTCAGTGAATAAAATTCAAAATCTCAAATCTACTCACTTATAACCCTACACACAAAACGGAGGTTTAAAATCTACAATGTGGATGATAGGTTAGCAGTTCAAAATCTAGCTTTTTTTTTTTTTTTTTTTTTTTTTACGTGAAAACGCTTATTTCTAAAGGCCATCTAGCCTTTCTCTTTGAGAGATTGTTGGCAACACTGTTCGTAACAATTGGGAAGCGATGGCTGATCTTCGGCAATGTTCTAGACAATTTCTCACGAAGTTGATAGAATTATATAAAAAAACTTTTCAGGAAGGAATTGTCTAAAGTAAACAAGTCTATTCGATCCGGTGCTGGAGAAGCTCAGATATACAAGCCAGTGTTGTGGTATTATGATTTGCTTGCATTTTTGAGCAACCAAGAAACTCCCAGAAAATCTAGGAATACCATGGGCAGTGGTGTATTTAGGAGGTGGCTATCGGACTCAAGCCTCCCGAAATAAATTTGTTATATGCAAAACTTCATTACAATTTGTCGACACTTAAAAAGAAAAATATAAGTACTCATTCACGTGTTGTCCATAGACCACCCTCCCCCCGAAACAAAATCCTAAATACGCCACTGGCCATAGACGATGATTCTAAAGACTCTGAAGAGATAAGAAAATCTCTCGCTATCAGTAACGATTTCAGGTTATTTTCACCGTGGGGAATTTCAGTACACAGACGTGGAAAAACGTGCGAAAATTTGAAATAAAAAAAAAAAAAAAAAAAATTGAATCGGCTTCAGAAACAATTTGAAATCGACACAAGTCAAAATACTTGTTTTCTTTGTCTTGCGGTGACTGCAAAATTTCTCTAAAGTTGCCTCAATTTTTATTTATTTTGTGAAATAATATTTTCAATTTTAAATATGATCATCGACACGCATTACTTTATTAACACTAGCAATACCAAAAGGGGTCTCGGAGGCCCACAAATTATATTTTTAGATTTTTTAACATTTTTAATTCGATAATAGATCTGAAAACAAAATGATATTGTCAGGCTTCAGCCTGTTGGTCATACAAAGTGCTTTCTTTCTTTTTAGTGTTTATTTTTCATTTATAATTAAATAAAGCGTTTTGGGCCTCAGAGGCCCCCTTTGGTTGTAGTAAGGGGCAGGCAGGTAGCCAGCCCAAAAATGTAGGGGGCGGTAGAAGTTAGGGGGGCCGATCCAACCAGTTCATTTTCAAGCCTATCTTGAAAATTTTAGGGGGCAGCAAAAATTTAGGGGGGCGGCCCCCCTTGGATACGGGCCTGGTAAGGGGCTATTCACAAAATACGGTAACTATTACATTACAGTGTTTTGGTAATGTAATTGAGGGGTACTCTGTTTACCAATGTCTGGACCACCTTTAACGTCGCGTGTATTTACGACGTCTAATTATATTTCTCTTGAGAAGACAGAGCGCAAACGATGACCACAGCAACACTTCCTCCATGTTGGCTTTCGCAAAACTGAGTGGCAAAGACGGAGCAAAAGACTGTGCTGTGTAGACACACACGAATTGCAACGTTTTAAAACTGCGCAGGTAAATCGTTGCCAAGACGGAGTCTTTAAAGCTAATAATATTCTAAAATTTCGAGACGAGACTAAGCAGCCTCATCCAGGATGCGAGATCATCAAAGTAGAGCTTTTCTATTTCAAGTGTCCCATCGGAAAATATGTGAAACATATTTCTGCCCCAACTCCGCCTCCCTCTTAGGGAGGAAACCTTCCTTTTGCTTTGAGGAAAGAAATTAATGACTTTAGCCTTGCTGTCATTTAGTCGTGTGATCTTGGCAAGTGAAGATCGTAGGCTACTTGCAATGGCTACCAAGTGAGTGAGTGCACAGCGAAATCCGTGAAATAGTTCAATATGGCATTCTTGTACGCATCCAACAATTGACGGGTCTCTGCTACAGCAACTTGTCCCTCCTTTTTCAAGAGAGATACAAGAAAACACACATCGACAGCAGTGCCAGCAAGGGCATAGTTGAAATAGAAAGGCCTTAGAAATGTATTTCGGGGGAAGGGGAAAACTAGTGTAAGAAAAGCCGATATCATTTATAATACACAGCTGCGCATCGATAAATAGGACCGCTCTGACTATAGTAAAAAAGTTGGATCTTGTTAGCTTAGGGTAAATTAAGTTTGGACCCAACTTGTTAAAATTAATCAAGTGTAATTTCTCGTGTCGGCGTAAAGACACTTGTAAATTTCACATGCACACGCCTCGCATTGGGACATTATTTGATCCAGAAGAGTGCTGTGGAAGGCGCGGATCTCCTCCTGAACAATTAATGGCGGCTTGAAAGAAGGAGTTTTACATCAATTCAAAATAAAGTACTGCAATATACTATATCAAGTACTACTTCTATATATATATATATATATATATATATATATATATATATATATATATATATATATATATATATATATATAGAGAGAGAGAGAGAGAGAGAGAGAGAGAGAGACCAGCAATGGAGGTTTGGGGGGGCATGAATATGTTAGGGGAGGTAAGTTATTAAAAATCGTCGTATACAATTCTAAATTCTGTTTTTTGTATTGAGTTCCGGAGGGGCCACGAAAAGTTTAGGAGGCCAGGCCCCCCTTTGGTTGCGGGCCTGGGTGTGTTGAGTTGATTTTGAGATTAATGTTCCGTTTAGCAGCGATGATATGATAAAACGTGGACCAACTGATTAACGTGGAATCTGAAAATCAGCTCCCGCCGGGAATCGAACATGGGTTTTCCACGCCAAAGCAACATAAAGAGTTGTCATACTCAAACACCTACAATTATTAAACCATGGAACTTACGAATAGATATGAAATTGGGCATTTACACATGAACTACTGTTATTAATTTGCAAACTTCTAACAATAACGTGACCTTATTTACCTCCGATAGTTACTTATTAATGGGGATCCTCCTCCTTTCCCTCCAAGATTTCAAACTCTGATCTCTCATCTTGATTAAATCCCTAATCATTATGCAACACTTAGGTTTTAAACGACGGAAACTAGAATTCAAAAGAAATCCAAACTGTCTGAAAGCAAGGAATATGAATCAAACCTTTCGTACCCCTTTGCCAATGTGCCTCTTACGGTGATCAAACTCAGGACCATACATATACTAGTCATATGTTCATTCGCAGTCTCTACAGTTTCTGTGTAACATCGTAATATAATAATTTATAAAATTATACAGTAAAATATACCTAGAAGTAAACACTAAGATTATATACACACCTTCTGTAAAAATTAATTTCATACGTACAAATCCAGCTACGTCCAAGAAATTTACAAATGGCAAATTGTTACGTTCATTCTTGGCGCTCAACCGCGCGCAAATCGAATAGGACTGAGACCATTTACCTGCCAAGTACCATATCCAACTGCAGGCATCTTGGTTCCTCCTGGCAAATCTATGTAACGAGGTGCTGAACCCATGTTTTCTTAAGCAAACTCTTCTTAATGCACTGCACACACACCTGAATAATCAAATCACTTCCTTGTAACTAATTGTAACCTTGAGCACGAGCTAACACGACTTTTTAAAAAGTTAAGAAGGTGAAAGCAAAACGTGTTTGATATAAACGATCGGCTATCATCGTGTGTATTCGGTGGAAGTAATTGACCCTAGACGGGCAATGCAATTGTCTCCTGTTCGTAATCTGGGTCACAAGACGTACTTTGATATCAAATCTTAAACGATAAACATGCTTAACAGGGAAAGAATGAAAATGGTAAATACGTTTGTATGTATATAACCTTATTATTCTTTAAATGTAAACATGACTAATCTCACTGTCAATATTAGTGTTGGTTTTAAATATCATTATTAGTGGGTTTATTCCGTTGAAAGAAAAAAATATACAGGCATTCTAACTTCATAAATTGTAACGAAGCAACTTCCGAAATATGCTACACATGCGTTAAGCCTTAAGGAACGACCCTGTTCGTCCGTCTGTCTCTCTGTTGACAGGTATAATAGAAAAAAAAAAGAGAAAGTAAGATTTTTTAAAAATGAATTCGGCATATACGAAGAATAGGTTCCCTCTCCGCCTTATCTCGATATTTAAATCGGAAGGAGTAGCTTCCAATACTTGTCCCCATAGAGCAAAAAGTGATAAATTTTATGCAGTTTTACGTCCCACGGTCATGCTGGCTAGGCTAAAGGAGACGGTGATTATGAGAAATGAAGGGAATGGTGGAATGGAGAAGGGGGAGGAAACGAGAGAATTCCGCGGAAACCCACTCATGATGTTTGTCCACCACGAAACTCATTCGGCGCGAGCTGGGATCGAAGCAACAACCTCATGCACCAGAGGTAAACGCTCTACCCTTGAGCAACCGCTGACTCCATATAGACATTGATATAGATAGAATGCAACATCCAAAAAATATATCTCCAACCTTATCTCTAGTGTTCCCCACGAGACGAGGCGAGAAATAAGGTTGTCTCGTCTCGATTTCCGAAGAATAGTGTCTCGTCTCGTTTTGTAAATTCATGTACAAAATTTATGTTCTGATTTTCTTAATTTCATCTAGAAGTTATCAGAATACTTCAGCTTCACGAGAAATTAACGGAAGGTGTGGTATAACAACATGTAAACAATATATGCGTATTATTGGAGTATATTTTGTAATGACTTACGTATCTTTAACTCTTTGACATGCCATGGCACATAAGGGCGCCGATCCTGGGAGGGTCAGGGGGCCCGGGCCCCCAAAGCTCATGTGGGCCCCTCATTGTATTTGTGAATATACAATATTTGGCATAATTTGAATGCAATTTGTCTTAAAATCCTCATATATATGCCGTCTGCATCTGAATGTCCCCCCCTTCCAAATTTACAGAGAAATCGGCGCCCTTGATGGCACATACAGTGTGTTATGGACATTCGCTCTTTATTATCTCCCTCTGACAATCATTGGAACCGATTTTTTTTTCTCCTTTTACTTTTTAAAGGTTCAGAAGGAATTCAAGTCGCTATTGTTGGCTGTCAAGCACCTGCGTAGTGATGACGTTACATTTAAATATCTGTTGATCAGAACTGCATGCGTTTCACACATTATTACAAATAGTAGATAGTTTTAGTGTCAAACTACGAATAAAGACAGGTTTGAAGAAAGCTTTACAGATATAAGGTTCACAGTGCATAACTATAGATGACAAAATGTCCCTTATCAGATCCCCCCTCTTCAAGGCCCTATTGCTCATAGAGGTCAGAAATATTTTTTCTTTGCAGTTAAGTTACGTTGAAAGTGTGTTTGGAGTTAGATTTTTGTAAGAGTAGTACTTATTGTTTTCTTCCTTTCTCTGACTTGTGACTGATTTTGTGAAAAGCTTTTTTTTTTTTTTTTTTTTTGTCTCAGCACACGGGTGTTTGTATAATTTGCAAGCTTTCATAGAAGAAGTGATTGAAATTATTTTCATTTGAGTACTTGGCGTGGCTATTTATAAGAAGGTTTGGCTTGGTTATTTTAGAGGGATTAAGTGCAGTTCCTTGGTTAGATAGTACAATATCATCACTTTGAAAGCAATTATGGCATTTCCGTTCCAATCCGTCATTCTGAGGCTCTGGATTTGACACTAAGCAGGAAAGAGTGAGAGAACAACTTAGTTCTGATTCAGATAGCGAAAGTGTCGGTGGTGAGGAAGATGTGTGTGATGATGATGATGAAATTCTTGAAGTACATATATTCGATCGAGAAAGTGGGGGCGAGAAGTATGACGACCCTGCTCAACCATCAATCAGTGTAGGATTCTTCCAGCTGAAAATTTTCGATCTTCGAACAGGATTGGGAAATATTTTTTTTCTCGCAACTATACAAAAAATTGCTCTCCCCCTCCATTGAAAATCCTCAATAATAATAATAATAATAATAATAATAATAATAATAATAATAATAATAATAATAATAATAATAATAATAATAATAATAATAATAATAACTATCGCTTGCTTTCAGAATGCACCACATCACTAGTGGTAAAACACAAAAAATTCACATAAAATACCCAAAAATGGTTACCGAGTTGGTCATCCCTACAATATAATACAAGGAATAGTATTTTCTTGAATGGTTTGTCCATCGTCTGTTATAAATTGAAAAACTTTGGTACAAAAATTCCCTCATTAGTATAGAAATTCCCTAGTCATAATTTTAAGCGAAATGGAATTAAGCAAGATAGGAATTTCCATCTCATCTAAAGTGGCGGAAACTTTTATCTTGAAGAGGTTAATAAGCCGTTAGCAGAGATGGTATTAAACAACGGTCACAAAAAATAGCATACATTGAACTTCTGTAAAATAAAATATGAAAATGTACGAGATTCGTACTGTCTTCAGAGATCTATTACCCCTTCCTCTAAGTTTCTTACTTTCTTTACAATTCGTCCCTTTCGAGACAAAGGGGCGTATCTATTTTTTTTTCAACTTTACCAGGAGACAAGTTTAAAGATTTTTATAATTTATTCTATCGTGTTCTATTAAAATTTAATTGGATCTCGTAAGTTATACACCTGAAACGAAGGAAATCCAAGTAAATTTTAAAGGGAGAAGATAGAATAAATAACAAGAAAAGGTTTAAACTTGTCTCGTGTAAAATTTAAGAAAATGAGATACGCCCATTTGTCCCGAGAGGAACGAATTAACTGTTTTTGAATTAGTTCTCTATAAACTTTCTATAGTTTAGTTGAAACTTTGTTTTTGAAACAGATGTTTAGATATTTTGAGTCTATAGAGTATATTATTTTGGCTTTTGACCAAGACAGAACTCATGAAATGAAATGAAATTTCTATTTTAATTTCCCACGAGTATGCACCAAGGCTAAGGGAGATGATGATGGTGATTATGAATGAAATGGTGGAATGAAGAAATGCAGGAAATGAAAGAGTTTCAAAAATACCATGCGCACGATGTTTGTCCACCCCAAACCAACTTGGTATGAGCTGGAATCGTACCAGGGGTTCTTTCTATTAAAGGTGAGCTCTCTACCACTTAACCACCGTGGCTTTCAAGACAGAATTCATAATGGAGACTATAAGGTAATTTGAACTTAGGGGGGTCGAAAAAATCGAAAGTTTGAGGACCCCTTTGCGGTAGTGCGGAAAAGTTGTGCCTGCATGTAAGTATTACCCCTGCAAAATTTCAGAAACTTGGATAATATCTTCTGTTCTGGCAAGGTCTCTGAAATTTCGAAAATTTGGTAAAAAAAATAGGAAAAATCCAAAATTTTGTAAATTTTCAATAGAATCGTAGATCACATTGGTGTAGGACGGAAAAGTTTACACACATGTAGGTGTTATCTGTGCGAAATTTCAAAACCCTAGATCATATCTTATGTTCTGGCAGGGGGTGCAAAATTTTGAAAATTCGTTGAAAAATTCACAATATTTAGGCCTATGTTTTCTTATTTTTTAATACTAGACGTTTATCACAGGATCTTTCATGGTAGTAACTAAAAGTTGCGTTTATATATATTTAACAACTATAAAAAGTTTCAGAACTCTGGAATAATAAAGGAACAGGCATTTCTGATCGATCAAAGAACAAAGCGACTAATATGTATCGCCCCGGGAAATGTGCAAGAAACGAGGAAAATTCAAAAGCGTCTCAATAGAAAGTCAAATGGTTTTCTTTATAATTCTGAATCTGAAAGTAATGTCTCAATTAGTTCGTTTCATGGCTCATCGCTATCGGACCAGGATATGCAGTTCACAACAAGAAATTCAACATCCTCAGAGGTAGAAGACGCAAACAAAATGGAGGTGGACGTCAGTACAAGTACACGTTCTTTGCCTCGAACAGCGTCGTCCCAAATGCTACTGAAGCTTACACATACCGCCATATTAAGTCAAAGATTCGGGGTATCGCTTCAAGCCATTGCCGCAATAGCCAGAGGTGTTTTACACGACGTAGGCCTAATCAGCACATCGTATACAACATTAATGGTTGACAAGAGCAAAATATCAAAAGAAAGATCTCGAACTATGAAAAAAAATAAGAAGTGAGAGTTTGGAAAATACATGTGGTCCTATTTTAGGTCTTCACTTTAATGCGATGCTAACCGACGAAAGAGCACATGTTCGAAGAGTTACAAAAGCAAGAGCCAGAGAAGTTGAAGCAACAGGTGAAGCTGATTGTGTTCGCAAATTAAACATTCCTAAAATAAATTTTGAAGCTAAGGACTACATTTACATTATCAACTGGCAGACAACCCAAGTGATCCCACCACCAGTCTTGAATAACATAACATCCTAGGATCTGCAAACCATGCTGCAAGAAGAGGTTCCAACTGAATGGTCATTTGCTGAGTTTCCATGCCACACCCAAGCTATGGAAAGAATTGTACAAATAGTTACGGAGACCTCCATGAAAGTTTTCGGTCATGAAAACCATGACAACTTCATTCGGACTACCTTGAAATCCAGAAAAAGTATGTCATCATTCAGGTTCAAGGGTTAGTATAATATGTGAGTTGTGAAACCTTCGCGAAAAATTTTCACAAACTTGAAATTGAAAGTCGATAAGTTTTATAAGGTATTCGTTTATTTTTCTGTTTGTTAAAACATAAACATTAATATTCTAATCTGTCAGGTATTTGTGTGAATGGAACATTTGAAGCCTAATAACTGTGTAGTTCTAACATGTTGCTGCTTTACTTGAAACACATGAGTAATTGTGATTGAAAGAATATGGTTCAAGTACTAGTAAATAAAAATATATAAGTTCAGGCCAACTGCCAGAAGAGAAAGATTTATCACAGAGTTCTGAAACATTTTATGGTACTTAAATATGTGAACGCAACTTTTCGTTACTACCATGAAAGATCCTGTGATAAATGTATAGTATTAAAAAATAAAAAAAAAAGATAAATGTTTTGAATTTTTCAATGAATTTTCAAAATTATGTACCCCTGCCAGAACAAGTTATGATTCTAGGGTTTTGAAATTTCGCACAGGTAAACGTATACGTTGATATAACTTTTCCGCGCTACCGCGAAAGGTACTACGGTTCTATTGAAAATTTACAAAATTTAGATTTTTCTTTTTTTTCTTTTCTTTTTCTTTTTTCTTTTTTCTTTTTTCTTTTTTTTTTTTACCAAATTTTTGAAACTTCATAGGCCTTGCCAGAACAGAAGATATTATCCTAAGTTTCTGAAATTTTGCAGGGGTAATACTTACATGCAGGCACAACTTTTCCGCACTACCGAAAAGGGATAATCAAACTTTCGATTTTTTCGACCCCCCTGTTGAACATGCACCAAACCTAAGCCAATCGAAGACCGCGATTTATTCTTAAAATTCAATTTCTGTAGGTATGTGTTGTATGGCACTTACATCGCTCTCACAATCTATTTGAAAAAAAAAAAAAAAAGTGAAATGAAATATTTAAGTTTTATAGTGCGTCCCACGGTTATGCCTTGTAGGCTAGAGGAGATGGAAATGAACAGACTTAGGATTTAGGATTTAGATTTCGGCATCTTTCGGCATCTATGGCTATTTAGCCCGTCACATTTTTGAGGGATAACGTCCCTTGCCGAGCACACCATCCGAGGAAAGGGAAGGAAGAAAGGATTGGGAAAGGAAGGAAGCGGCCTGGGACCTAGAAGTTAGGTACCCACCCCATTTGCCTGGTGTGAATGAGGAAAACCTTATTCAGGATGGCTAGCCTGAAAAAGCTGTTTACACTTTTTTGACCGAGTGCCCCCACCGAGAATCAAACCTGGGACCGCTCGCACTGAAGACGAGAGTATTAGCGTGGTAATGATCAAAATTAGCGAAATAGTAGAATAATGAAAGTGGGAGGAAACTTAAGAACTTCGAGAAAATCCTACCACAAAATTTACTTTGAAATCGAACCAGGGATCCTACGCGTTAGAAGTGAACTCTCTACTACTGAACTACCAGCGCTCCTACATGCTATTTGAATTAAAGTAAGTAATAAGTCTATATGAGACGTGGATCTACAGTTTAAAGTGAAATCCGAACCTCCATAATATGTCGAATGCTTTTCTATCGGGAATAGAACCCGGAACCCCATGCACCAGAGGCGCGCACGCGCTAGTCACAAGATCAACATGGAGAGTATAGAATTAAGTTGTTTTTATTTAATTATGAGGAAGCTACAGAAAAAAAATGTCCTAAACCTTGAGTGTTCAATTCAATACTTAATAATACAGTTATTGTTTGATTCATGAAGGGCTACATGCGATGATCAAGGCTAAATCACAACAGCATCGCTCTTTTCTGAATAGTGTTCATTCAAGTATCGAAGGCCATAGGTTAAAGAAAGCATTCTGTCTATTTACTGAGAAAAGTAAGCTTGATGTATATAACCTTCACGATCATGAAAGCAAAAAATCACAATTACGTGGAACGACCCCTTTTCTCGGTTTTATTTTTACCTTCAGCGTTCTGCTTGATAGAAAGAACCTTCTGCCTCTGTTAGGGTTTGGTTTAGTTTGTAAAGCTAGAGACACACATTAGGGAAATGAACATTTTTACTTCCGCCTCTTGCTAAATAATTTACGTGTTAGAAACAGGATTTTCGTTGCCAACCACCATCTATTTATTATAAATTAAGACAATTCGTTACAAAAAATGAAATGAAATCTTTCAGTTTTACGTCCCCCATGATTATGCCGGCTAGGCTAAAAGAGACGGTGATGATGAGAAATAAATGCAATGGTGAAATGAATAAAGTGGGAGGAAACGGAAGAATCCCGAAAACACCCACGGACACAGTGTTTGTTCACCACAAAACGCACTTGGCGCGAGCTGAGATCGAACCAGAGAGCCCGTTCATCAGAGCAGGGGCGGATCCAGGACGGACTTCTGGGGGGTGAGTTGTAATACTGCTACTTAGAGCTACTTTTAAGAGCTCCAAACTCTGGGATTTGCCTTATTTATATATATAAAAAAGAAAGTTTCCTCTTGTGGGAAGAGGGGCAATCGCCCCAATCGCTCCCCTGGATCCGCCCCTGCATCAGAGGTGAACACTATTACTGAGCCACCGTGGCCCACTGAATTCATTACAACTATATTTTCAATTTACCTAAAATTTCTGCAACGAAAGAAAGATCTCAAATAGAGACTTACCTGTGTCCCAGTCGGTGTCCCGACAAAACGTACCAGCGACAAAACGTACCACCTGAATTTTCGCGACAAAACGTACCACTTTTGACGACCTGTCATAAATGACAACCTATCATGGATTAATTAAAGCATTTCTGATTTTTATTCCACGACAAAACGTACCACTTATATAAATTACAACCTGTCTTGGACTAATTAAAACATTTCGGATATTTAATCCGCGACAAAACGTACCACTTCAAGCTTTTTTTTTTTTTTTTTTTTTCAGCGTGTTCACTGATTATTCTCCAGATCGAACAAACTTCTCTTAAAGGTTCTATACGTGACAAACGTAACATTAAACACGTTTATCAGCAAGTAAGAGAACACGAGTCTTCCAAAATACATTAGACCAATGTGGGTGCTTACATATCTAACAAAAGAGAACACAATGTTAAGAAACTACTTCCTCATGAACAGGTAAAACAACGGCAGTATAAGGTTGAGAAGAACAGACAGGTAATGTATCGAGTTGTCAAAGTGTAGAAACTCATTGGTAAAAGAGGGCTCATTTACAGAGGAAATGTAGCAGCCTATAAACTGAAAGACACAGCTACAGATCATGGAAACTTTTTGGGTATTATTCCTTTCTTAAGCAAATTTGATCTTCCGCTTAAAAGTAATTTAGATAAGGTCACCCAGAAGAGTCATATACGAGGAAGTAAGCAGGATAGTGGTCGCATAACTTTTACTAAACACGGTGAATTTTGTTTTGAATGCTATCAGCACACTTATCAGAGAAGATATTTCGAAAAAAGTCTCTCAAGCTTCAATATTTTCTGTTCTATTAGACACTACTCAAGATATAGTAGTTTCAGGCAAGTGCTCTGTTGTTTTACGGTATGTTGTTAAAATGGTTGTTAAACAAAGTATTGTTATTGTAAAATGCATATCTACCACAGGCCAGTGTCTCTGCGGTTTACTGCTGGAAATTCTGCAGAAGTTGAACCTTGATATTAAGAAGTGTATTTGAAATTCAACCGATGGCTTAAGTAACATGCAAGGACAATATTCGGATTTTTTCAATTCACCTATGATCAGTTACACGTGTGATTCAGTTGATTTTGAGTTTAACGGCCCTTTTAGCAGCGAGGCTATATGAAACGGGACATACTGATTTACGGGAAATCCGAAGCACATAAGCTCCCGCCGGGAATCGAACCCAGGTCTCCCACACAAAAGCGCATACGCTAACCGCTTAACTACTAAGAAACTCAGTTACACGTGTGGTGTTACGCTCATATACTCAATCATGTCATATGTGATCTGACAAAAAATTGCATTGATTCTGTGTCATTGTTCTCCTGAATGACTGTGCGATATTTATGCGTGAATCTTATCAGCGAATGTACATTTGGAAGATCAAATGTTAACAAAGGCGTCTTACAGTTATTTCGAAAACAAGATGGTAGAAAACACACTGTTTTTCAGAAAAAGTTTGGTCATTTTTCGAACCAAAAAAGTGCTTTGTATATAGAGTTGACAATAACAATTAAGAAAATTGCTTCTACAGAAAATATCAAACCAAAAGCTAGGTGTAAAGCGAAAGGATATATAAAAGATCTTCTCAAGTTCAAAACAATTCAGACAGCAGAAATGTTCCTTAAGACATTTCAAGTAACGACCTCTCTGTCAAACTATCTCCAAATAGAGGGTGCTACTAGTGTAGTCCTATCGGATGATGCAGACTACTCTGTTCGAACTGAAAGAGTAGAGAGATAATTTTGAATCCGTCAAGAATGCAGCATTAAGTTTTGCAATGGGCCAATAACAAATTTGAAGACTTAGAACGTGATTTCTTTCTTTCTATTGACCTATCGACAATTCGCCTTCAGAGATGGACAAAGATTTTTCCTGTGAATATGAAGATGAAGCTGCTTCTATCCAATGACCAGGTACTGCATCGAAGCATTCAACACAATATTGGACATGATAGTTTTGAGTATTTCTTCAAGATTCAAGAAACAATGTACTTTATGGATTATTTGGACCATAGCCACTTCAACCAAGTAACAGAACTTCCAGACGTGACTTTCGATAAACTTACATATTTTCTGAAAAACTTCACATAAGAAGTTTCCAAGGATACTATAAATGCATTCTCTTGGACTTTTGAAGGACGTAGATATCCTTGAAAGTCAGTCTTGATGACGAGCACAACCGAGGAAAAATGACTGTGCTGATGGTGCAAATGATTCAGAATTACATTTGTTTACAAGAAAAGCGAATGCAAAACGTGTTGCAAAATTTCCAATGTGCTGCTTTTTAATTTTGCAGAATTGTAATTTGTAATACTTATCCAGGTTTCCAGCATACAAATTTTTATTGACTTTGCCCGTAACTCAGGTAACATGTGAAAGAATTTTTTCAAAATTGAAATAAACTAAAATATATTAAAAATAGGCTAACGAGTACCATGTCTCAGGAACATTTGAAAACATTTTGTTGATGTCTATTGAAAAAGATTTATTAAAAAAATATTTCGAATGCAAAAGTGATAGATACAGTAGCATCGAAAACTAGTACACTAAAACATCTGCTAATTTTGTAATATAGTATACGTTCTCCTTGAACTTCATAGAATATTTTGAACAATTCAGAATAATATATTGATGAAAGAATATCAGGTTTTAATTGTCAATTGTTAATACTATTGACTTACTGTAGAAAGAAAACTGTGCAATTGATTTGTGACATTGAGATGCTGGTGGCCCTTGTGGGAGAAAGCGCCCGCGCCCCTTTAATAATGCCTATCCGTCTCTGGTCCAAAGCCTGGATAAAGTGTGATGGAAATCAGCAAATATTCAAATATTGCATATGCAAGATTCTTGTTGGTCTTGGTCTGGCGAGAATCTTGCAGGTATGGTCTTCGTGTTGCGAGAATCTTGCAGGCATGGTCTTAGTCTTAGTCTTGGTCTTGCATCGGTACTTTTTCCACCACCAATCTGTTCAACTTTTAACCTTATTTTGGCCGATATATATATACTTATATACCGTCCTATCAAGTGGTACGTTTTATCGCCTGACATTATTTGATGGCTGAGTGGAAGACTCTTCGCAAGTAGCCCTCCAGGCAAGTGGTACGTTTTGTCGCTTGTCATTATTTAAAGTGTTTTTAGAAAACCCTTCACTAGCAGCCCTCAGGGCAAGTGGTATGTTTTGTCGGTGGTACGTTTTGTCGCTAGTACGTTTTGTCGGGTATTCGTCCCAGTCAGAACTTCGAATAATTATTTTTTCAACTTAATACCTTACCAGTTCAAAAAATGCAGTGCAATTAATGAATTGAAAAAAAATCGTTATGAAATGCTTAAATTTGTCTTCATTTTTAAGATTTCAGTTAACTTTACAAAATACTACTACTACTACTACTACTACTACTACTACTACTACTACTAACTACTACTACTACTACTACTACTACTACTACTACTACTACTACTACTACTAATAATAATAATAATAATAATAATAATAAAATAATAATAATAATAATAATAATAATAATAATAAAAATAAAAAGTCGCAAGTCTTAAGCTGTGATTGCCTATCTCATTCGGGAATATAATAATTGATAATATAGTGATAAATATATACTAGAACGATAAATGAATTGTCATTATTGAGCATGTGTCATCATTCTTTCGCATAATTAAGTCATCATATACGTAGAGAAAGTAGATGGGATTCTAAAGAAAACTAGAACTCAATAGTGTTGTAACTATTAAACAGTGGCGGATCTAGAAGGTAAAAACAGGGGGGGCAAGCCAGAATCCAGATTATCACAGGTAAATATCATGAGTTTGCTATAAACTTTCAAAAATATATAAGTAATAGCTTAAATTATTTTTGTCACTCAAAAAACTGGGGGACTAGGCCTTTCCGGCTCCGAGCTAGATGATGTATGCACTGATGATCACGTGACTCAAGATGCCGTTGTTACCTTTTTTTTTAACCCCTGAATCTTTAATCTTCTGGAAATCTTTATTTCCTTGTCGGTTTTTTTTTTTTTGGCTGTCTCAAAGAAAAGTTAGAAGTCACATTAAAATATGATATCATTGATGTAATGTTTGAAGATATGCACTAACTTTCGGCAAGTTGGCTTTATATCCGAAAATTTGATAGCTGGTAAAATTCTCCTAGGAAATTAATACCCACTGTCGATTCCGGTTTCTTCTAACTAAGACAATGTCAAATATTACATTTAATTATCTCTTAACCATTTCGTGTTATCTCTTAATAGACGCACTTACTTTCAACAAGATGGCATGATATCCGAAAATTTCATAGGAGGGTAAAATTTTCCTAGGGATTTAATACACCCTTGTCGGTTCCTGGTTATATCAAAGAGAAAGTCAAATGTTACAATATAAATTGATATTATTCCATGTTATCCCTTAGAAGACGCACTCATTTCAACCGATATGATTATATATTCGAAAATTTGTTTTGGAATAAGTGAAGCATCCTATGAAATTATTGCTCCTATTCTTGGTTTCCCATATTTCAAAGACAATCAGACAGAGTTATATTAATATCATTTTACATTACCTCTTAGAAGACACCCTCACTTAGTCCTATTCCTATTTCCTATCCAAAAGTATGACATCATGTCGGCTATTGGTTACTTCAAAGATATGGTAAGATGTTGAATTACAAAGTGATATCATTACATGCTATCTTTTTTGGATAGGCAGCCACTTTGGACAAGACAGCTTTATGTTCGAATATTTGCTTGGGAGAAGTAAAATTTTCCAAGGAAATTATTCTTTCATTTTCTGACGATTTCGAAGTCAATATCAGATGTTACGATATTAATTATTATCATTTTACATTATCTCTTAGAGGATACATTTATTTTATTTCCCTAATTTCCATCCCAAATTGTTTCACCTTATTGGCTACTATTTACTTTAGAGGTCGGTATTATTATGTATTTACTATTATCATATGTCTTACGACACGCACTCAGTTTGTGCTGTCACGCTTTCCATCCAATATTTTTTGGACATACAGGGTGCTTCAAAAGCCCCTTAACATGGGGTAACTCTGTTATTGTAAGAGTTACAACAAAATCAAAAAGGGGAAACCGTCTCCAAATATGACTTTTTAATCTAAAGTGAAAGGTTTTTTTTTTTTTTTAATCGGACGAGCCGTTTGAGCTGTACACTCTATATGCGGCCAATGTTAAATGAAAATGCAACGTTGCCATTTACCTGGGGCTGGGGAAGGAAAGGACGGGACTAGATGTGGACAAATTTTGTAAGAGTATGGTGAATGGGTGCATGTTTGACATGCAGGCTGACCATCGACACGTTGCATAACAGTATCTTATGTTGTGAATCCAGGTAAATTGCAACGTTGCATTTTTATTTAACATTGAAGACATCTAAATAGCTTTCTTATAGTATATTCTATAGTTAGATAAGAATTCCATGACCTAAATGCTATATTTCGCTCTGAAATTCACCATCAAGATGGATGGAGCACATGTTTTACGAATTAAAGCTAACATGAAGAATGTAGTATTTAAGAGCAATTTTAGAGGCTATTTAACTTTATTTTAACTTTTGAGTTATCGACATCTTTTTTCTTCTCTAGATCATTTTAGTTTGTCATCCGTGTTTCATTTCTAAGAGCTTAGTACTCTAGCTTCTAGCGCAAAAGTTAAACTTGCCGTTTTTCTATATATCCGTCAAAGCGTACGTTTTTCAATATATCCGTCAAACCGTACTTCCACATTTCTGTTATACTTTAGCTGTGCAGTGATTTAGCAATAATTTCCCGGACACAACCTTGAACTCCAATTTATACAAATAATCAGTAGCGGATTTAGAAAAGTACTTTAGGAGGAGTTTCTCTGATTGTTTCGTTTTCTAAAAAGTCCTAATTTTATTTGGGAGGTGCTTGAAGTTTATGAGTACAGGCATAACTAATATTTCGTTTCGTTTATATCTTTAGCAATAATCTTCCGGATACAATCTTAAAGATCATTTTATACTGAGAATCAGTGTCAGATTTAGAAAAGTATTTTGGGAAGGGTTTTTCTTACTAATGTTTAGTTTTTCTAAACATTCGTAATTTTTATTTGACGGGAGCTTAAAGTTTATGAGTAAAGGCATAACTAATAGATATTTCCTTTGTTGCAGACATTCCTTAACTTTGGGGAACAGGCTTCAGTCCGAAAGACCGCCCCCCTAACCTTCGCAAAACCGTCACTGCTGGTAATTAGTGATAATAACGATTTAAAAACAATAAGAAAGGATGTCGGCCAACTCACAGTACACGCACTATTTGTACATTCACAGATAGAATGAAGAAAAGCTTTGTCAGAATGGTCGAATGCTGGATTGAATCCCGGACTTTCCGATAAGAGCACAAAAGCTAATCACTCAGTCATGTTTGTTGTGCAGTTGTATTTAACTTAATTTAAATATATTCCGTAGTACTTTTGGGGGGGGGGGGCGGAGGGAGTTCCGTAATGATACGTTGAATCCCTCTTGTTAAAAATTCAGAAAACTTGAGGATTTGGTAAACCGTGCTGGTGGTTATATAAAACTTAAATGAAGAATTTCAAGAATATACAGTACCAAAAGCTCTAGATGTGCAGCCTTTAAGTGTATCATATAAATCAAAGTATTTCTCTTATTTTTTATTTTAATTTTATTTTGTTTCAAAAAGAGAGTATGGAATATTTTGAAGTAAAAATACTACATACAATTTTGCTAGTTATTTCTGTATTTTTTAAAAAGAAGTGTTTACTTTTAGGGTTGACTGGTTTACACCAACTTTTTTTTAATAACTGGTTTAAACCAAATAAATAAATAAATAAATAAAAAGAACGAAAAATGCAAATCGTGAGAACTTCATGGTGACGTTTCCAGATATCAAACCACCTGCAATAGTTTTATTTCCTTTTCACCTTTTAATCAAGGTGTCCCATGTTCAATTCTCGGTCGAACCACAACCCTTCTTTCATGCGTAAACCAAGTAGCGGTTCGGATGTCAATTTAAGCGAAAGTCTTCTCCTTGATAACCTCGGTATTTCGTAAGGATGTTAAGCCTAAACATAAGAAACGAAACCAAATTGTATATTTCTGCATGCTTAAATGCCTGTTGTTTTATAAAGAAGACAAGATTGCTTAAATATATTGATAGAAATTGGCAAAATTTATCGATTGCCTACGTAGCTTTCAACATTAGCTTGGATTGGACTTTCAATGATATCTACGTACTAAATTTGCACTTTAATATCTCAGTTTTAGCGTACTGATTATGATACGTTGACCTTTAAATTTTACATCCGAAGCAATAACAGGATTTTTTCGTTATTGTCTTACATTTCAAGTAATGACGGGATTATCCCGATGGCTAGGGCGGGAGCTTCTCAATTTAAGAAATTTACTGACCGGACTTCTTTAAGCTTATGCGACCTCTTCCAGCATAACCCCGCTGTTGCATAATAACACAAAGGCGAAACAAACTTGTTTCTGTGAATATGTAATATAAATACATAAAGCAAAAAATCTAAATAAAAAACCTGGTTTAAACCAAAAAAGCCTGGTTTAAACATCTCCCAAAAAACGGTTTTTTGGCATTTTCAAAAACGACCATGGTTCTTGCCAACTCTGCTTCCTTTTGTATATAGGAGGCTAAAAAATTCTTATCATATACATTGGTTAATCCTTTGGAATTTATAATGTAGATATGTTGAAGAAAAATTGTTTGAAATATCTTTTCGAAATTCATTGTTTATTTTCGAAGTTTTATATTATTATCAGCATCAACCACTAATTAAATGACTTTTTGTGTTATAGAGAAGCGAAACAAAGTATGCTTTATCAATTTAAAGCAGAATTTTGAAAAGAGCCCAAAATTTCCCAAGCAAAAAAGCGAAGCAGAAGAAACCGAGTTTTTTCCAAAAAAGCCGGTTTTTTCCCGAGCCCTTGCATCTCTAGTAAAAACTGAAACTTAATTTGAGCTCTCATGGTGTCTAGCCAGCAATTTCATAGAAGTAAAAATTTGTTTGAAAATTATAAATATTTCCGTGTCAGTTTCCGGTTACATCAAAGACAATATCTAAACTTAAGAGTACTGATTAATACCATTTTACACTGTCGTTTAGAAGACACATTTATTTTATCCTCCTACTTTCTATCCGAAAATGTTTCAGCCTGCTCTAGTGTATGATGCATTAACTTTGAAATCGCTTTATTTCTATCGGATGGTGTAGCACTCTGTGAGTTTTTGGTTACTTCAAACACAAAGTAAGTTTTACGCAGCGCCGTAACTTAGATTTTTTTCTGGGGGGCAAGCATTAATACGCGTATTTGGGACCCTAGAAAAATTGCTTTCCTAATTTTTGGACCCCTTCTTTCCATCCTTCTCTTATTCTTTATGCCCAATCTCCCGGAGCTAGTGATGAGCAAATGCAAGACCAAGACCAAGACCGGGGTGGTCTTGGTCTTGATCTTGGTCTTGCACATCCAGTCTTGGTCTTGGTCTTGCACTGGAACACTTGGTCTTGGTCTTGGTCTTGGTCTTGCACACCTAGTCTTGGTCTTGGTCTTGCATGCAAGAGTCTTGCAAGTCTTGCATTTAAGAAATCTCAAGCTTTTCATAGGTAAATTTTACTCTGGATATGAGGGATAATAAACTCTACAATGCTCCAATAGTAATGGAAATACAATGCATGTTTCTAAATATAATATAGTTTAACTTCGTGTAGGTACGATGATAATGTACAACATAGGTGATAACCTTTATTTTTTTTTAATGGGTACCCACTCTTCACTACTTATAAGAAATGCCTAAATCACAACGTTTCGTAATCTTTCAGTATTTTTTAACAGACCCAACACTCCACTGGCTCCCAAACTACCCCTCAGAGGCATGAAAGAAAAACAAGACGGCACAGATTATTGAAATACCATGAATTGCAAAATTATTTTTAAACTCTAAAGGCGTCAAATCTTTCTTTTCAACCACGATTAGCTAATACTTGTATTAAACAAACTTCCAATTAAATATTGAGATTTCGTCTTACTGATTCCAATATGTACTCTATGGAGCAGAATCATTGACATTACGAAAAAGCGATGAAAAAATGCAGGCTTTCGAAACATGGGCATGGAGAAAAAAGGAGAGAATTAGCTGTGTTGAACGGAAAACGAATGAGTAGATGTTAGAAATATTAGCAGTAGGGGAAAAAGAAGAATTTTAGATTTTGTTAAGAGGAGGAAGAGGAACTGATTAGGATATTGGCTGAGGAGGAAGAGGAACTTATTAGGATATTGGCTGAGGAGGAACTATATTATGAGGGACGTGCTAGAGGATATTGTGGAAGGAAAGAGGGGGAGAGAGTGAACGAGACTAGTTGAAGGAAGGTATTAAAACAGAAAATTGCTACGTCAAGACGAAGAGACTAGCTGAGGACCACCGAACCTCGAACCTTCTCAGTTGCAGCAAGTAACCTGTCAATAATGGCAGAATACCTATTATGATGATGATCATATGTTTAGCAATATTGACCAAAAAAAGAGAGAGAGTTCCTCCCCCAAGTTGTGGTATTGAATTTGCATTTAAACGGGATCGGAAGTATTTATTTATTTATTTATTTCTAGACACAACAGGCTACATAACCCAATTACAGTGTCCGTTACATGTATTAAGCGACTATAACACATTCATACATTCATCTTATAATTCATAGTTATAATGTGATTGCAATATCATTGATGTTCTTTCATTTACAATTATTTCTTATTACATTACAAAGAACTTCCTTGAATTGACTTAGGCTGTTACTATTAATATCCAAATCTGTTGTGTATTTTGTTAACCTATTGTAGATTGTACTCAATCTCCATATTGGTGACTTCTTGTTTGTGTTGGTGTGTAATCTGTCGCAGTAAAAGAAATTGAAATTTTCAAGGCGAGTTACATTTGTAGGAGTGCATATTTTAAATTCTTGCAGTAAATTGGTGCAGTCGATTTTATTATTAAATTACTTATATAGGAACAAGATATCTTGCATTATTCGTCGCTGTTCTAGACTTAACGTATTAAAGTTTAAATTTAAAGATTGACTATTATATGTTTTCGGATATACTTGTGTCTCCCTATATGTCAGTACCTTAGATATTTATTCTGAACTTTTTCTATATTATTTAAGTTTGTTTTTGTGTGAGGGTTCCATGTAGTGGCTGCGTATTCGAGTTTTGTACGTACGTAGTGTTCATATAGCTTTCGGATAGCGGTAATACTAGTAAATTCTTTACTGATCTTGATGATGAATCCAAGGTTTCTGTACGCCTGGTCAATTATGTGATTTATGTGATTATTAAATGTTAAATTTCTGTCATATACCACCCCTAAGTCCCTGACAGTATCCGAGGTTGGTAAAGTGATGTCATTCATCTTATACGAAAATTTCTGAGGGGTTTTGCGGTTTGTAAAGGACATTACATTGCATTTGTTAGTGTTCACGTTTATGATGTTCTCTTTGGACCATTCCATCAGTTCATTCAAGTCATTTTGAAGCATTTTACAGTCATTTAATGTTTCTATTGCCATGTATATTTTAACATCATTTACAAATATCAGCGTGTGAGAGTTTTGTATACTTCGCGGTAGATCATTGATAAATAGTAGAAACAACAATGGCCCTTAATTTGACCCCTGTGGCACCCCTGATAGTTGTACATACTCCTGAGACTTACACCCTTTGTACACGACGAATTGTTTTCTGTTTTCCAAGTAAGATTTAAATAGATCAATAAGTTCGCTGCTGAAGCTAAATTGTTTAAGCTTGCTGAGCAATCTATTATGATTTACGCTGTCGAACGCTTTCACGAAATCTATGTATATTACATCTACTTGTCCCCCCAAGTCTAGTGTTTTACTTATAAAGGTAGATATTAGACTAAGATTTGTGACCGTTGACCTGCCTGTAAGAAAGTCATGTTGGGATTCTGATATAGATGGTCGCACGTGTGCTATTATCCGCTGGTATAAGACGGTTTCATAAATTTTTGCAAAGGTGCTTAAGATTGTGATGGGTCTATAGTTTTTTAATTTCTCTCTTATTTAGTATCACTATTAATCACTATCACTCTTTAATTTATTTAGTATCACTATTGACCTTAGCTACGCCGAAAACTATTTATTCGACACTAATATTTGGTCATTCTTGATCATTACCTAGGTATTGTGTGTCATTTTCGATCATTTTATGTCTCTTCCCTTCCCTCTGCCAAGTTCCGGGGCTGAATGTGGATTTAAACAGCATCAGAAGTGTCACTGTTTATCTCAGCGACCCCCAAAACTATAGATTCCATTTTAATATCGGTCATTTTCGATCATTTTTAAATATATTTCCCCTCCCCCTCCCCTAAACTGCACCGTCAAAGTGATATGATAGAAACAATCTTAGGTCCGATCCTCATCTATGTTGAAAATTTGATTGAGATCGATCAGCTGGTTCAAGAGTGATGAAGTCACAAAGACAGTCTTATATTTTTATTTTTTTTACATATATCTTCCCCCTCTCCCTCCCCTACGTTGCACCGTCAAAGTAAAATGATAAAAATCGCTCCAGGCCTGAACTTCATCTGTGTTGAAAATTTGATTAAGATCGGTCGGGTGTTTCAAAAGTTGTTTTATTTAATTTATATATACCTCCCCCTCCCCTCCTCCTCCCCTAGATTCTACCATCAAATTGAAACAAACTCTAAAACACTTTCCAGGACCGAACCTCATACATGCTAAAAATTTGATTGAGATCGGTTCAAGAGTTATTAAGTTACAAACTTAGTTACTTTTATTTTTATTTATATTGATTTTTGTAATCTACCCCTCCTCCTTCGCCCCTACATTGCTCCTTCAAAGGGAACTGACAGATAACATTCCAGGCTTGAACCTTATCTATGTTAAAAATTTGATCGAGTTTGGTAGTTTGGTTCAAAAGTTATTAAATTAGGTTTTATTTATTATTTTATAACTCCCCCTTATACTTCCCTAGGTTTTACATTCGAAGTGAAATGATGAAAACACTTCCAGGCCCAAACCTCATCTATGTTGAAAATTTGATCGAGATTGGTCAGGTGGTTCAAAAGATTAGGAGTCACAAAAATGGTAACTTTCAATTTTATAATATAGATAGTATAATGTTATATCCATGCCCGAGGCCACAGAGGTTTGTGGAGGGGAACGAATATGGTAGGGGGGCAAGACATTAAAATTTTCCTCAAAAATATCTTAATTGTGATTTTTGTACTAATATCTGGAGGGGTCACGAAAAGTTTAGGGGGGGCCATGCCTCCCTAGCCCCCTCTGACAAAGGCGCCGATCATGGGGGTCCAGGGGGCCCGCTCCTCCAAATCCTCTTATAGGCCTTCTGAATCTGAATGGGTCCCCCAAAATTTACAGAGAAATCGGCGCCCTTGCCCTCTGGTTGCAGGTCTGGTTATATCGTTCAATGCTCGATGTGTCGTATACCTAAGGAAGCTAAAAGTTAATATTAATAAACAATTATTCAACGTATAAGCATCCTCCCATGAAATCAAACTTGCGGTCACATGCACTAAGTTTTTGCCAATGTCTTGAAAATGTTATTTTGATATTAATTTTATGAGCACACATTAAAAATTTCCAACGGATGCTTGAGTTTCGGAACCAAGACCATACCCATGTAGTCGATACCTATGGTGTACGGCATTACCGATTTTCATTACTACATTTCTCTTTAGTTTTGGAAGAAGAACACCACTAATATGCTTTGAAATGAAATGAAGTATCTAGTTTAACGTCACACGATTATGCACCAAGGCTAAGGGAGACGGTAATGATGAAAAATGACTGAAATGGTAGAATGAAGAAAGTGGGAGGAAACGGAGAAACTCCAAGAAAATCCACGTACACAGTGTTTGTCCACCAAACAAGCTCACATGGCGCAAAATGACACCTGTGTGGCTTGAAAACGAGCAATATCTACAGAAAACGCGAAAAACCAATTCAAAAAACGACATACTGTAGCTATATGCTAGAGGGGCAGATCGACTCACACGGATTGCATAACCTACTATGAACACATCCACTCCAGCAGCATTTGTACTGAAGCCACGAAATTCATCTCCTTATTTTTTACATTATATAAAAAATTTCAAGTAGCGTCGGTACTTGTGCAAGACTCTTGCGCAAGAGTCTTGGTCTTGGTCTTGGTCTTGCACCCCTTGGTCTTGGTCTTGCATCGGGATTCCTGGTCTTGGTCTTGGTCTTGGTCTTGGTCTTGCATGCAAGACTCTTGCAAAAACTGCAAGACTAAGACTCTTGCGCTCATCACTACCCGGAGCCTGTGGACCCTTCCTCACGGCAAGATGTATGGGACCGTTATTTACGCCCCTGGGCCCGTTCCATATATGATAAATTAATTAAGGGGACAATATTGACAAATCTCAAAGTCATACTAATACATATTATTTCTAGGGCACCTAATAGTAGACATTTTTTACTGAAATGGGCCCACGACTCATTTTTGTTTTATTTACCTTTTGTGTGTTGTTTTGTTTATGTAATGTAGTGAACCTGTTTGATGCTTCATTTATAATTTCACGTTCGTATCGTATATGGAGTAAGAAAATTTTGATTTAAAATGGCGGGGAGATTCCGGGAGCGGGGAGCTTCCCTGGGCAGTTGCCCCGCTGACCCCAACAAGTTACAGCCCTGGTTTTACGATATTAATTAATATAATTTAATATATTCTCTTTTTAGTCGAACTCATTTTGTACACTCCTAGTTTCTACTTAAGATATCTATTCTAGAATATTACGCTCCCTCTTCGGTTTCTAATTATTTCAAAGGTACCATCATATGATAAAATATTGTCAATTAGTGCCATTGAATAATTGTTTACGAAATGCATTCATATCGACTACAGTTTCTTTACATCAACAAATCTGACTGAGAGGCTAAAAGTTTTAAGAAATTATTGTTCCATATTGTTAAAAAGAAAAAATAAATCAGATCAAACCGTTTGATATCAACTCTGCGGAGTCTCGCTTACTTTTGTATTTTGTTTAACTTCTACTCAAGAATTGATGGTGGTTAATATTCCCTAGTTAATTAGTTCTTCATTGCAATTTTCAGGATTACTTTAAAGTCAAGTAAGATGTTAGAATGCTATTAAAATGAGTATTAGCCAAGCTTCTACCACTGGTATTTTGAGTGTCTGTTCGTCTTTCCATCCAGTGCCGAGCCGTGCAAAATCAACGTCCGGGGCGAGAGTATACGACTGCGCCCCCAGTGAGATTCATTTTAGGTATATCTTTTCTTTTTTTCTCTCCCGAATTTTGCGCCCCTTTTACTTAGGCGGGGCGCAAAGTAGGCGCCCCATCAGGAATAAGAGGGGAAAGTAGGTGCAGAGGTATTTCTGCAAGTGGAAAGAAAGCATATTAGTATTTTTCAAGTGATTTTGAAGTTTGTACGTTAAGACAAGGCCAGTCCAGAGAGGCTTAAGCTTTCGAAAAAGGGATTTTTTAAAAAGAAAAATTCCCATTTTCCTCGAATTACCTTTTCAGGTGTATGATACGGACATGCGAATGGTACCATTTGCAAGGTTGCTTCATTTTTGAAGGTAATGAGGCACGAATCGAAACCTTAGGATAAATACTGATATGTTAGGAAATATTTATATTACGTCCTATCTATTCGGAGACTTTTTAAAAGGGATATTCATCGCATTGGTAAATATTTTACCCTCCTTAGTTTTCAAGATATCAAATTGACATTTTGCACACTTATTGTGTACACTACTTAGTATTTTTCAAGTGATTTTGAGATCACTACGTTAACACAGAGCTAGTCTAGAGGGGCCTAAAGTTTTGAAAAAGGATTTTTTTCAGAATAAAATACACATTTTCCTCTAATTCTCCTTTCCAGGAATAAGATAAGGACATGCGAAGTACCTCTATTAACCACAAGTTTTCAATGGAACTAATGGTTGTCGCTTAAAAGAAATTTTACTACATTTTCGTGTAAAAAGTATTTAAGAACTTATTTCTGATACACTACATGTTTGAACGGAATAGCATGAATCAAGTTTAAGAAGTAATATGCAATAAATCATCAGATTACAAACTTCGTTTTGAAACGTTGTTCATAAACATAAATATTTGCATAAACCAAGATTATTTTTCTCATTGAAATTATTGTAACTGTAGTTATTCCTTCTTGTCAGATAATATGATACTGTACATGGCACCCTGCTGCGAAGGGCAAGCAAACTGTTGCTCCCCTGAATTTTTAAAGGATGTTCAGTTTTTCTAAGTACTTGTCAAAACATATTAATTTGATTACTAATATACTATAGTACTTAACATACGAGTACTTATAGTAAATACTCTAGAACTATAGTTTATTCACTGTAGCTAATAGGGATATGTGCGTAAATAACTTTCGTTTCGTTATTATACGCGTATATTACGTGCGTGTGTGCATAAAAGTGTATGTGTATTCTCGATGTATGTCTGTCTTTTGCGCTTGTATGTCTGTCTTTCGCCTCTTTGGAAGAATCTTACGGGTGTTCCTGGTAGTATGTATTTTTTTTTTAAGTTTTAAGTGTTTTTCTGTGTTGAATAATAGAAAATAAAAATAATATAATCGTTTTTTTAAAAGTTAAATAAGTAATTTAAACAAAACAGTATGACTCGAGTAAACAACACGAATAGTGCAAGAAGAAAAGTACAAAAGTAATTTTTGAAGATAGAACTTTGGTAGATAATGTTTACGGTAAACACACACAGGGACTGCTAGAGAGCTCCTTTGCGGCTAAGCGGTTAGCGTACGCGCCTTTGGCGTGAAAGACCCGGGTTCGATTCGCGGCTGGAGCTCATGTGGTTTGGATTTCGCGTTAATCATTAGGACGCGTCTCATATAGCCTCGCTGCTGAAAGGGACGTTAAACTCAAAATTAACTCAATTCAACTCAAGGACTGCTAGACACGTAAACTTGTGGGTACATGCATGTGTGTGACTTAGCATTCCGAAAAATTATTCTTAAGCCGAGGGAAAATTGCTCACAAAACTCGTTCGTAAGCCGAGTTGTTCGCAACCGAGGGGTTCGTAAACCAAGAGTTCACTGTAGATCTATCTCGTACAAAAAAAAAAAAAAAAAAAAAAAAAAAAAGATTTACAAATATGAGACCAAGTTAGGGAAGAAGCAAAGTTGGAAGGTACCCAAGTTAACAGAGTTTATTATATTTCAAAAGTTAGCTATTAATACGGATCGAATATTTATTTTTATTATTATTACTTACAGTGGAACATAATATCTTACAAGCTTACTACCCTCACGAAAACAGTAGATGCAAACACTGACTTGTATAGACCTTCGCAATTCGTTGCAGGCCTTTTCATACTTTTGTAAGTCATTTGTTTCATTTGTTCTTGTAGAAGCTATACATGAATCAGCAAAAATACCTCGTCTGCATGTTCCATACAAACACCGTAGTTCTCGAGCCTAAAGAAGTAACAGAATGCAATTACAGAAGAAATACAGTCACTTGTTATGCACTATTGTAACAAATTTACCAAGGTCCTTCGGAAATGCCCGTAAAGAAAATTTAAAAAAAAGTAGAAAGTGTCCGGTTCTTCTGTTAGTTTCTTCTCCAGTAATTAGTTTATGAATGATTCTCCCTGAAAGATATCTGTATAAAACAAATAGGTGTGTTACGTGTACATCACTAAAAGGTTTCGGTTTCAGTTTGTATGATGTCATTCTTTCTCAATTAACACTGATACTGGAAATGGTAGATTTTACTACTTCCGGTTTTAATAAACTTAGAGAGAGATTAGAGTGAAAATGGAATACATTCTTGGGGCGTTTAGTTGATTCTTTAAAAAAAACAACAACAACAAAAATACAGCTTCTTGCTATATTTTATTGTTTCTACTCTACACGATTATGTTAAAACCGGAAGAAGTTGGTTTCTGCCACTTTCGGCTGGAATAGAAGTTAAGAGAGAAATTGCTATCGGTGCCTATTTTTAGGCAGCTAATAGATTTAAAAATCAGAAATGGGGATAGATACAAAAGTGTAGTTTGGTGCATAATGTTAACTCACATCTAAAGTTCAGTTCTATACTTACGCTTCCAACAAATCTCCCTGTTCTAATTTCTTTTGTTTTTGTTTTCTTTTTTGTAGGTGAGGCATTGACAAAAATGACCACCCCGAGGAGATGCCACAGTGTGGAACGGTGAATAGAAACATAATCTGCTTCCCAGTTCCACCAGAACTTTCAGACGCGTTACGAAACCATCAGATCCTATCATCCGGCAGTAGTACACGAGATCCAAGGAAACCGAAAGTGTCATGAAGAGGAGGAGTTCTGGACGTGAGAGCACGAGTAAAGCAGATGTGCAAGGGGTGCAACAAGCATTTCTCCGAAACTCAACCAAATCAGTCCGTCAAGCGTAAGTTGCAGTTACCACCAACTACGATGCACATTATGCTACCCCAAGTGACTGACGTACTATATCCCTTCAACCTAATGACAGGGCAAAGCGTGCAAAACATTTGCAAATTGCAATTGAGATTCTGAATCGCATCGACGAGGACCCAGGCTTTCTGACAAAGGTGATGTTCTCGGATGAAGCGTGCTTTCATGTGTGCAGGTTGGTAAACCGATACAATGTGCAGATATGGGCTCAGAGAACCTCCGTATAAAGCGGAAAATTGTGCGCGACAGTCCAACATTCTCAAGTTGAGGACATGTTTGAGGGAGTCGGATGTACACATATTCCTAATATTTCAGACCTACATGCCAGAGTCAAAATTACCCAGGAGTCATTTGGGGAGGGCAAAGGGGGGTAATTGCCCTCTCCTGAGATTGGGTATTATTTTAATAAACTGCATAGTAATATATTCACTAAAAACTTGGAACTCTTCTAGGAGAATCTCACACCGCCTAGCAAAATTTGAAATGACGCTGCTGCGATTCCCCACAAGTTCCATTATATATATATATATATATATATATATATATATATATATATATATATATATATATATATATATATATATATATATATAGTAAATAGATGTCATCAAGATGAACAATATGTTACATGCCACAGGGGTTAAGGAGAAACTCTAATGCATAGGATTCAAGAAAATTAAGAAAACTTTTTGGGTCAAAAGATCCAATACATTTCAATCAAAAATTTTCTTGTAGGCCTCATATCTCCAGAATTACATACAGTGTAGCTAAACTCAAACTATCACTTAACTCAGTATGATATCCTTATTCCGTAGAAAATACGAAAACTCAATTTAGGGGCCGTTCAAAAATTTTGTCGCCCCTGATCCAAAAACTAATCTTTTGATGCATTTTCGGATCATTCTAAAATTCTTGTTTGTAGCGCTAAAAATATAGGTGATATAATTCGTTGCAAATCTGATGGAGCTAATGCTATTTATTTCGCTACATTTATTAATTTATTTACTGCAAATAAAAAGTATATACTAATAACTAGAAGATTATATCTATTGTTATTTGATTTCTGCTAACAGTGGTGCATACATTACTTGTAATAAGAGTAAGGATAAGACTATAGACTTAGTTTGAAATTCATAACTGATCTGGCGCCATCTCTGCATAATTAGTGCTTTACTTCATAAGACAACTAATTGATTCTGAGCTAATCTTAAATTCTGTATGTGCGTGTTTCAGTTGAAATTTTTAAGAATTTAAAATGTGTTTGTTGTCTGTGACGAGACAAGAAACTTGTTAAACTAACCATAAAGACTCTTACGTTTATGAGTAATGTTCAGTTGTACAAATACATAATAAATCAAGGTAAAAGAAGAGAAGGACATGGTCGTTTGAAATATTTATTTAATCTCTTTTTCTAACACTACTTTGCTTGACACTGTGACCTACTTTTTACATTTTAATTAATTTCATAAAGGCTTCTACAGCTTTAATCAATCTTTCATAAACAGAATTTTTGCAACAATGTTGTCTGTAATCTGTAGATTCTCTTTCATTTTAAAGTTCCGACATTCATGTCATTCCATTTATTTTTTCTTTCTTTTGTAATTTCATTTCTTTTACACCTTTTGAATTCGTGTCAAGAAATGATTTTAAAAAAATATATGCACAAGCATATTATATTGTCATGTAACTAGTAGGTGTCATATGTACACTCATGTCCAAAATGATTGTCGCATATCTATAACTGTTTTCTTGTAAGAATAAAATTTGATAATGATTTTGCAGGGTACTTTTAATACTGATACTACGTATATAATCGCGAAATATATATTTGTGTTAAGTTTCATAATAAAAGAATTATAAATGCGAAAATTAGAATGAGTAAATCAAAATGTTGCTAAATAGATAAGAAAGTTTTTATTTTCGTTTTGTTGTTCTTATTTACTGCTCTTTTGACTTGAAATTTGCCACATACATGTCTTTGCCGATTATACACATACTAACATTACAAGAAATACCGGGCGAATTCGTTATCAAATTATATTCCTACAACAACAAATTACAGATATGCGACAATAATTTTGGACATGAGTGTACATCACGTGGAAGAGTTTGGTTAGAACATTAAAAGTAAATGAGTGGTATGCAACCACATTGACTTTTAGTTGCAATTGGTTGCATACCCTAAAGGGACAGATAATCTATAATAATCCCTTACGAATATACATGAGGGGCCAGCCACATCTTGGGATCAACTACATAGATCATCTGCATCAATGAACGCGATTTCCAACTTTTGACTCTTTGATCAAAATTGATGTTGATCAGGCACGTAGCCAGGATTTCGTGAAGGGGAGGTCTGTGACATGAAATACTGTGACCATTACACCAGGGGCTCGATTATTCTAAACTATTTTACTGGAACATATATTGGTTCGTTTAACCAGGATTTCGTAATGGGGGCGGGGGGTTTGTAATATGAAATTCTGAAGGCTCAGGAGCTTGATCAATGTAAACTACTTTACTATCAACATATATTGGTTTGTTAGGACAATAAAATGAGGATATGTTGGTAAGTATTTTAATAACAAACTATGAAGAAATCTCGAGTAATAAAAGAATAAAAAAAAAGTATTGAAAAATATTTTACAATATTTACGTTCCTTTCTTTGTTCATTCAAATATAATAAGTTTCCTTTCATTATGACCTCAACTGTTATGAAAAGTACATATTCACTATTATATAAAAAAAAAGTATATACTCAATAATGTCTTGCAAAATATTTTACAATATCTGCGTTCCTTTTTCTGTTGAATCAAATGCTAATAGAACTCCTTTTCCATATACATTTTTGTTTTTATTATTCCGTCAACTACTGTCGGTTCCAAATTAGGGGTGTTCGATAAGGCTGGGGACCTATCGAACTTGGGGAGTGAAAATTTATCGAGTTGTCATCGGTTACTCGAAACCCTTCGAGTATTTGAAATTATAGAAGTTTCGGATATTATCGAAATTTCGAGTATTGTCGACATTTCGAGTACCGGTATTATCGAAGTTTCGGGTATTATCAAAATTTTGAGTATTATCGAAGTTTCAGGTATTATCGACATTTCGAGTATTAAAGAAGTTTCGGGTATTATCGACATTTCGAGTATTATCGAAGTTTCGGGTATTATCAAAAGTATGATGGACAGTTCGGTTCCTTCACCTCTCCAATGATACTTTCTTGCAGCCAAACTAGTCAAACAACTTTTTTCATCTGATAAGTTATTGCAAAGTTATATTTGTCGAAAACATATGAAGGGTAAGGGGAAAAAACAAGGAATGTCCATGTGTGAGCTTTATCGGGTGCTTTGTCCTATGTGTTGGTGACTCTTGGTACTATTTCACTGTATATGCCATGCATGCGTAGATGTCGAAATGTCCATGCAAAAAGGGGCAAAAGATTTGACTAACCCTATTCTTTTTATGAGGTTTTCAATATTAAAACGCTGTTTTCTCAAAAATCAATTTTTGTGACATTCCTGCTTTTTTCCCCTTACCCTTCATATGTAAAATTATTTTTCTGCCTGCCCCGTTATTGGCGCAATCGGCAAAGTGATTATTAGTAGACTAATGGTGTCTTGGGTTCCAATTCCATTCGGGTGATGCATGTTTTCTCTTCCTCTTTCTCTCTTCTGACAGACTGCTTAAACCTTGTACAGATCTGCGGGGAAAAAACTTTTCCTTCACTTCATTGCTAAGGAGAGAAGTTTTAATATGAACACTCTCCATATATGTAATACATATTATATACAACTATGATAACCTGGAATGCATTGTTTCTTCCGAACACTCCGATAATCCCGAACTTTTCAAAATATTAAACCGACTCGACAAATGCGATCATATTGATATATTTCTGTATTTGCTGCTTTCAAACAATTCGAAACTCTCGAACAGTTCGAGTGTCTCGAAGTTGTCTAATGTTTCTTACATTTCGAGTGCCTCAAACACTTCGAGAGTACCGAACATTTCGGGAGTCTCGAACATTTCGGGAGTCTCGATCATTTCGAGAGTCTCGAAAATTTCGGGAGTCTCGATCATTTCGAGAGTCTCGAACATTTCGAGAGTCTGAAACATTTCGGGAGTCTCGAAAGTTCGATAATTCGATAAAATTAAAATTCTTTATCGATGAAACGGTTTTGAAATTTTATAGATTTGTTATCGATTACTCGATTATCGGAACAGTCCTATTTCAAATGACAGGTTAAAGGAGCAGTAGAAATTGTTTTTGAAATAATATGTTTGATTCTGCAAGGATGCGATGACGAAAAATTATGATAAAAAAATGTCCACGCTGTTACTCAACGACACTATGCTTTCGGAAACTTGAAATCTCCCTGACTACTAGCAGAAATGCTGAGAATTCTGTGACTTTTCTAGAAATTTCAAATTAACTGACTCTTCCAGGATATCTCTCTCACCTCGCCACCATGTATTGCAAGTAATACAAATCTCCTCATAAGAAGGAGTAACCAAAAGCTTCCTGTAGTTTTTATTTTTTATTTTTAACGCTGATCCTTCTTTTTCTCATTTTATTTTTTTTCATTGTTCCTGAATTTTAATCATTTCTGGTCTCGAAGGAGGGGGTTCCGGACCCCCGGACTCCCCCCCCCCTTGGCTACGTGCCTGTGTTGATCCATCAAGTGATTCTTCTGATTTTTGTCTTCCGCACAGAAAGGATAAAGGAATTTTCATTGCTAAAACCAAAGTTCTTAAAAATAAGAGTAGGAATTGAACGCTTCATTTTAAAGATTCTTCGGGACATGATGAGGCACAAATTTTGAGCGGCTCTCGCGGGCAGCGATTATAGTTCGCTATCTAGTCTCCGTCTGTCCGTCGGTCCTTCAAGTTTTGATTTCTTATGAACCTTTGAGCAACAAAATCTAACAGGCTACCTAAGAAGGCCATTAGTTACATTTCTTCCCAATTAGGTTCAAACTGGTTAAACCGTTCTTTGAAATGAAAAAAGCACAGACTAGACACGTTTTTGTCATAAATTTTAAGCTTTATTGTCAAATTTGCTTCCGCAAATGGAAGAGGGAGGAATAAGAAACAGTTGTACTTAAGATTCTCTTCAAATGTGTGTCGGTACATTTTTGATCACAAAATGTGAAGCTGTCTTTCGAAAAGAAATGGCCCTAGATCCTTACGAATTCCCTTTACGTCTGGCTCTTGCTCCATAGATTGCTTCCACAGTCAGAGTTGGAAATTGAACGACAATATTCCAATATGCATATGAAAATTTCATTGTAGACAAAAAATGTAGCTACAATATCGAAAATTACAGTTAAGCCTAGGAACACCAAGAGGGCCCTCTGAGGCCCACACTCCTTGGTTTCTAATTTAACCCTAAAATGCCTTGGTGTTCCTAGGGTTAAGTTGTAAATTTGATACATTGTTTATATTTTTAATCTAAAACCATTAAATAAGCGATGCAAGTAGAAGAAATAAAACAGCTACAAACAGATTACAATGATTAATCATCTGCTTCACGCGATTTGCTAATTGTTTCACTACTAATTTGAGTATCATCAGAACTTACCTTTCTTGGAGCCAAAACTAAGGAATAATTTATGGAAAAATCATTGAAGTTAGCACGGCAAAAGCAAGAATATTTGAAAACATTCTGCTTTTTTACTGCTATCATGTGATTCATCTGAAATGTCTTTTGAGTGAAGGGTTGAGATGAAACTGGTCTTTGTTTCTAAAAGGGTTCGAAATTTCAGGAAACAATGTAAAATCACATTTACTTCCAATGTTAATATAACAACCTAGCAGAACTGTAGCGAGAGATTTCGGTGCCCGGGGCGAAGTAGAATCCGGCACCCCTCTACACTCACCATACCAAACTTTTGCCTCCTTTTTATTTGTTTGCATACAAGAGAAGCAGCTTTTGTTGTTATGCTAAACTGAATTTTTATCAAGCTGCTTAGACAGACCATTGCAACTACCAAAATTTTAAGAGCTGTTTTCAAGAGACTTTTTTGGACATTTTCTTAAAATTCAAAATACCACCTTTGGTTGTATACAAACCCACTTGGAGAACAGTTATGAAAATCTACAACTATTTACAACGTTTCATGCTATCGATAAGAAATGAAATTTCAATACATTAGAAACTATGTGCTTTTAAAATGTTCGAAATAGGTGACAGCATTAATTTCTAATAACAATTGTAAAATTTTGTAATATTTTTTTTTTTTTTTTTTGGTATATGATCGCACAAAAGCATTTTAACTCCGATTCGTTTAATACCAGCTATTAAACAGGTTGAATTTGTTAATGATGGACTTTCTTTTATTACTCTTAAGGATCGGTGGTGTAATATTATTGTTTTAAATGTACATGCTCACAGTTTTTACAAAGAAGTAGTGAACAAGGGCGCCGATTTCTGTGTAAATTTGGAGGGGCTCATTCAGATGCAGAAGGTATATATATATGAAGATTTTAAGACAACTTGCACTCAAATTATGCCAAATATTATACACTCATAAATACAATAGGGGGCCCACATGATCTTTGGGGATCCCGGGCCCCCTTGGTCCCCTAGGATCGGCGCCCTTGGTAGCGGAACGGTTATTTGACCAACTCCCTCGATACCACATGAAAATTATGTTAGGGTATTTCAATGCGAAGGTAGGACAAGAGGATATTTTCAAACTGATTATAGGGAATGAAAGTCTGCATAACGAAAGTAATGACAACGGCGTTACACTCGTGAACTTTGCAAGATCCAGAAAATCTTACCTTGAAGAGTTCAAAATTCCCGAATCTCGATGTTCATAACACAATCAAATTGATCACGTTTTAGTACATAGGAAAAGATAGTCTAGCATAATAGTCCAGTAAAGATAGCTCATTTTTCTGCCAAGAAAGAAACAAATTAGTAACAAGGTGAAAATTGGTATGGAAGTAGAGGAATGTGTCAGCAATAACATACTAAAAGTCCCCTAAAATACCACTGTAGCTTTCCCCGCAATTTTGAAAAATGGCCGCCATATTTAGACGACGACAAGGAATTTATGGGAAACGTCACCCTTTACATTTATTCCTCTAGTCACTGTTCTAATTGTCACAAAGCCATGGATCATATATTGTTCGAAAGCTTGAAAAATAGAGAATCTAAGTAAATAACATATATGTGCATCGTGCTAAATTTCTAGAAGAAGAGGAAGAAGAAAGTAGCTTTTTTATTTAAAAAAGGTATATTTCTAGAAATCATGGGAAGTTTGTAACACTGGCAGTTATTGCACATCAACGAAACAACATCAACATATGTCCTTGATATTTATCTCAAACATAGCCAACAATGATACAAATTGGTGCAATACAAGCTGAGGAAAAGAATGATAACCATATTACTTTCTGAACTCTGTATACAAAAGTGCATAAGGTGACATTCACTTTCACGGCTCTAGTCACTTTCTGTTACTACATAGGACCAAGAGTTATATATCATTGGAAATCTTAAGAAACATAAATTCGAACGAGGTAGACTTAACACTTATACTAATCAAGCCCAAACTGGAAGCAGCGCAAAACCCAAAATTTCGGGACAAAACGTGATTTTCATACAATTGTTTAAAACTTGCAACACTGACAATTATCGTATGTTAATAAAACTGAACCACAGTTTTCAATATCATAATTATTAATTTACTTTAAAAATAGCGTACATTTTTCTCAATGGAGTAAGCTTTAATGACACATAGTTTTACCTCACGTAAATATAGCACAAAAATTATTTATTGACAGTATTAGAACGTAAGAGAAATTGGTAGTCTGCTTTGCATGAGTAAACAGTAATTCACACACTTAAAATCACTCTCAACTACAATAGTCTTTTGATTGTAATTCTGTTTCTAAAGGTCGTGTTTATAACAAGAATGCCGTTTTCCTACTATTATTCTTCAAATCAAACTTAATGTTTACATTAGATGTAGTATATACTTTAAGAACATTTTTGTAGCTAGAAATCAATGAGATTGTCATTGTTATCTCGTTCATCTCCATGGTCTTCATCATTTGGTTGTGCATTCTTACATCCAATTTTTCGACACTGATATAAATTAGAGCACGCAATTCCTGCTTTTCGACAACCGCACATACGATCACAGTCATTTTTACAGTTACAGGATATTAAATGCACGACATTACACGGAGCGGGTTCCTTGGTCATTCTTTTTGATATGAGAATACCTCCTAATGTTTTCCGTAAATACTCTGTCAATCGCGTATCATTGAGCAACATCTCGACTCAATGAACGTACACTGTGAAAAAATGAATGGAAGATATCACTTTTAACGTATACACACAAAGGTAATGGCTTTTCGGGTTTAATCATTGAAGATATAAGACACCTTCGTGTTCTGAATATCCAAATTCAAAACCAACTTCTGTACAATGTAACATGGATGATACTCAAGTTATTGAAGAGAGCAACTTGCCCGAATTGGTATAGATTTATGCAGCTGATGACAAGGAACAATAGTAACTACCAAACATTTCAAGTAGTGATTCTACCTTTCATCAATCTTCAGCCAACAAGCATGAATCCTATATACTTGTCACTTATGTTTGCCAGTAAAGAATATGCAGGAAACAAGCAAAAACGTGCATAGTCACGTTCGACCAACCTTTGTATGCTAAATAATGTGACATTGTAGCAGCATGTAGAAATTCTGGTGAATTACCGTCGGCGGTTGTTACACTTGGGATTTGCCACACATTAATGTCATTTATGGGAGTAGTTGCATATATAATGAAAGGTAGTGACATGAAAGAACTTTGGTCTTGTGTGTATCCTAGTAACTCCATGCCACAGATGAAGTCAGGCCATTCTTATTCCTCGTGCTTTGCGAGCTCATTTTTTAGCACAGTTAGCAATTACATTTTATATATTTAATGAATTAGACTCCAGTGAGAAGTTTATGCGTCAATTCCGAGATGTTTGCATTCCTCTAATGACTGAAGAAGATATCGATTCTGATGTAATTGTTCAACACTCAAATATAATCAAGACTGCAAATGATCTCAAGTTATTCGTGGACGCTGCTGCAGAATGAGCCGTACAATTAAGGTCTTTGCCCTGTACTTTCAGCTTGTAGAAATTATGTGTCATTTCATTCGAGCGGAAAACGAATGAGAGAGTGTTAGAAATGGTGGGTGAGAAAAGAACACTTTTAGATATTATTAGGAAGAGGAAGATAAACTGATTGGGACATTGCCTAAGAAGAGATTGTGTCATGAGGGACGTCCTAGAAGGTATGTTGGCGGGAAAGAGAGGGAGGGGGCGAAGGAGACTACAATTAATGCATGATATTAAAACAGAAAGATCATACGCGAAGACGAAAAGGTTAGCGGAAGACCGTGGAGCATGGAAGCCCTCAGCTGCGGCAAGTGACCTGCTAATAAAGACAGAATACCTATGATGATGATGATCATTCGTGCCGAAAGAACTGGAGACTGGAGTCTTCACCTTCACTGCACACGGGAAATGTTGCCGTACTTCCATGTAGCTGGGTATCTTTTGTATGCCAAATATGCACATCTATATTTACAAGGAATCTTGTGGCTGAAGGATGAAATGGATCCTCGCGAGTTCCGGCTATTTACACGAGACGGTTACTTCACTATTCGCAGGAAACATATTTTTTGGAGTAATATATGGTCTGATATAACGATTGAGCATGTTTTAATGAGAGCAATGAAGAGAAGTGGTGGACTGTCCCATGAGAGAGGCATGACTGAAAGGGTAATATCTAGATGGGTGTCAAGTATGCCAGCAGCTTAACACATACGAGAATGTCTTGAAAAGTTATTAAGCAAAGATAGACATGAAATTCACCCTGTTCGGCATGTGGAACTGTACGAAAGCAATCAATCGCGCGATATATTACTTGTAGAGAAAGTCTTGCGTTGGTTTAGCCAGCATTCTCCATTTCCTTTATATCCGGGTTCGCGTCCCTAAGCACTGGCATAACAGGTAAGGAAATGGTCAACTGTGATAAAGCTAAGGAAATCGAATTGGCTGCTATGGAAGGAATGTTTGGACAAACATTTGGAAATGTAAAACTTAAATAAAAAGATAAAGTCATCCCATTATCCGCAATGCACAATACAGTGCGCATCCGTGGTGAGCGTACTGGCTGTAAACACCATGCTAATCTTCAACCGAATCAATCGTGTTGAAGTCTGAAGAAGAACTCCGACAGTGTTTTGCTTACGAACTTTCACCCTATCCACTTTTTCTCTTCACAGGAATGTCCATGAGGAAAACGAAAAAGTCTGCTTTGTATGACATGTTTGAATATCGGACAGATTCTAAAACTCAAATTGAGAACACTGTGTACGTTATAGATGGAGGCTGGCTTCTACATCATGTTGTTTGGCCACAACATGGAACATACCTTGACGTGTACAACTCGTATGTGTGCTATGTAGTCACAAAATTTGGAACGAAAGTAACAGTTATTTTTGATGGGTATTGTACTGAAAACTGTACAAAAGCCGCTGAGCAGGAACGACGTGAGTCAAAGATTCACTCAGCAACTTCATTTATTTGTTATCCACAAATGAAACTGTATTATCAACTAAAAAGGATAAATTCTTGGGTAATTTTAAAAATAAGGATTGTTTCCCCCGTGAGTTGATGGTTCATTTGACACAAGCTGGAATTCAAATCCAGCAAGCAAGAAGTGATGCTGACACACTCATAGCTAGAACTGCAGTAGCCAAGTCTTTAAATCCTTGTAAGCACGTCATAGTAATTGAGAGGATGTTAACATTTTAATATTTTTGCTTGCAAAAGATAATAATCAGTATGGCACCACATTTCGAAAGACAGAACGTGGACAAGAAGTGACAAAAGAATTTAGTACTAAGAAGCTGCAAGATACATGGGCAAATGTACTAAATGTTTTGCTCATTTACCATGCGACACATCATGTGGTTTATATCGACAGGGAAAGAAAAAAACATTGCGATTACTTCAAAAACGGGAAGATTTATACCGATTACTTGAAGTTTTCAACCATGATAATGTTAGTGTATAATCTCCGGCAATAGTAACCTGATTGGATGAATTCCAGTATCATTCATACATCTGTACAGTAAATCGCTGCCCAAATCAGAACGAAATACAATTAGCAACATTGCCACCCACCAGTGATGCTGCGAAATATATCTTGAGAGCTTATCATCACGTTTAATTATGGCATGGAAATGATATGCGACCGACTGAATATGGAGGAAAGCATTAGGAAGTATTCTCATACCAACAAGAATGACCAACGAACCCTCTCCGTGTAATGTCATGCATTTAATATCCTGTAACTGTAAAAATGGCTGTGATCGTATGTGCGGTTGTCGGAAAGCAGGAATTGTGTGCTCTAATTTGTCAGTGTCGAAAAATTGGATGTAAGAATGCACAACCAAATGATGAAGACCATGGAGATGAACGAGATAACAATGATAATCACATTGATTTCTAGTACGCGTAAAACATGTCTGAATGGACTAGTTACAAAAATGTTCTTAAAGTGCATACTAACGTCTAATGTAAAAAATAGGTTTAATTTGAAGAATAATAGTAACAAAATGGCATTCTAGTTATAAACAAGACATTTGAAAACAAAATTACAATCAAATGACTATTGTAGTTTAGAGTGATTTTAAGTGTGTGAATTACAGTTCACCCATGCAGGGCCGGCGAGAGCGGTCGCGGGCCCCGGGGCTGAGCAATCCCGGGCCCCTTGCATGTTCCCTTATAACTTTTTACGTTCTTACCACTTTGGACGGAAATACACTAAAATGAACATTAAGGCTTATTTTGAACTCTTCATTAGACCATTAATGCGTTTAATTTACATGTTAAACAGTATTGCTATATCTCCAAATAAGTGATTAATAAGAATTCTGAATTTAGCCTATGTTTACTATTCGCTGGATAAAAAAAAAAAAAAAACTCATTAATTCACTATTTATGATTTTGTTTAGACCCGGCATTTAGTAATTCTTTATCCTCGACCGTCGGGCCCCCTTTGGAGCCATGGGACCCAGGGCTCTGGCCCCTCCTGCCCTCCCCTCTCGCCGGCCCTGCACCCATGCAAAGCAGATTACCAATTTCTGTTACTTTCTAATACTGTCAAATACATTTTGTGTTGTATTTACGTGGTGTAAAACTATGTGCCATAAAAGCTTACTCCATTGGGAAATATGTAGGCCATTTTTAAAAGTAAATTAATAATTATGATAGTGAAAACTGTGGTTCAGTTTTATTAACATACGATAATTGTCAGTGTTGCAAGTTTTAAACAATTGTATGAAAATCACGTTTTGTCCCGAAATTTTGGGTTTTGCGCTGCTTCCAGTTTGGGCTTGATTAGTATAAGTGTTAAGTCTACCTCGTTCGAATTTATGTTTCTTAAGATTTCCAATGATATATAACTCTTGGTCCTATGTAGTAACAGAAAGTGACTAGAGCCGTGAAAGTGAATGTCACCTTATGCACTTTTGTATACAGAGGTCAGAAAGTAATATGGTTATCATTTTTTTCCTCAGCTTGTATTGCACCAATTTGTATCATTGTTGGCTATGTTTGAGGTAAATATCAAGGACATATGTTGATGTTGTTTCGTTGATGTGCAATAACTGTCAGTGTTACAAACTTCCCATGATTTCTAGAAATATACCTTTTTTAAATAAAAAGCTACTTTCTTCTTCCTCTTCTTCTAGAAATTTAGCACGATGCGCATATATGTTATTTACTTAGATTCTCTATTTTTCAAGCTTTCGAACAATATATGATCCATGGCTTTGTGATGATTAGAACGGTGACTAGAAGAATAAATGTAAAGGGTGACGTTTCCCATAAATTCCTTGTCGTCGTCTAAATATGGCGGCCATTTTTCAAAATTGCGGGGAAAGCTACAGTGGTATTTTAGGGGACTTTTAGTATGTTATTGCTGACACATTCCTCTACTTCCATACCAATTTTCACCTTGTTACTAATTTGTTCATTTCTCAACCCTATCTTTACTGGACTATAATTGAAGATCGGCCGTTCAGAAGACCTGACTGTGACACTGATCACTATCTGGTAGCAACGATAACACAGGCCGATGTTTTTAAACTTTTGAAAAGTTACAGAAACAAAACTCACTGACTCTGACTAATTTTAGGTCCCTGAATATGAATATGATATCCATTTTACTACATTATCTCGCATTTTTTGTAACGCATAGTTGCCAGATTTACCATAATAGGGAAAATGAGCTATCATGAAGTGTACCGGCCAATGAGCTGTTTGCGTGCCGAAAGGGAATCAACTTCATTTCGACAGTTGGTCAAGAACGAAATTCAGTTTAAAAAATTTTTTAAATTAATTATTGAATCAAACCAGTTAAAAAACTATATATTCTGTTTGTCTATTAGCACTAGAAACTATATATTCTGTTAGTGTAGGCCTATTAGCATTTACATACACAGAGTAATTTATAAAGTCTAATGTTTAGAGCTGAAAATAACACCATCTGCTTTATGATCTTGAAGCTTTGCTGGCGTCTACTATTAATCCAATGTTCTCGGGATTGCTGCCAGAGTAGGTGTTGTTGTACTGAGCTTTCGTTACCATACAGCGGCAACATCTTCAGAGCTATGTGTTGAAGTGTGCTGGTCGTGCAGATTATATAGTGGTCTTTAAGAATCGCTGTGTTCCTATTGGTTGTTTTTGTTGGCCAATGGCGTGCTCTGATTTTGCTGGTGGAAACTGCTCTCTGATTGGCTGATGGTTCTTTTTGTACTGAGAAGCTGGAACCAGATGTCAGGTAGATGATAACCTTCGTCTCTGTTGATAGATGGCTTGTATGTACGGATGAATAAAGATTCATGTATTTTCCTGTCCCAGAACTGTTTACTTTTCTTTAGTACTTCAATTTGGTCCCACATGGCCGTATGATTGTATTGTATACAGTGTTCGGCTATTGCAGATTTTTCGGGTTGTTTAAGTCTGGTGTGTCGCTGGTGTTCTTTCATTCTGTCTTCAATGTTTCTTCCTGTTTCACCTATGTAAGTGGCGTTACATTTACAGGTGATCCTATAGATGCCTGGTGTCTTTAATCCCAATGAGTCTTTTGCACTTGGTAGTAAACTCCTGATCTTCGGTGGAGGGCAGTGTACAGTCTTGATGTTGAATTTCTTCAATAGTCTTGCTAGTTGGTTGGAGGATTTCCCCATATATGGAATAAGTGCAATATTTTCCTTGACTGCCGTGTTGTCCTCTTTTGTGGTGCAATCTCTGCTACTGTATTTTCTCATGGCTGTGTTGATCTGTTTCGACGAATATCCGTTGAATTTGAATACTGTTTCCAGGTGAGACAGTTCTGTGCTTATATTATCTGGATTTGCTATTTGGTATGCTCTGTGTATTAGAGTATTTAACACCCCCATCTTCTGTGCAGGATAATGAAAACTGGTCGCATCGAGGTAGAGATCAGTGTGTGTGGGTTTCCTGTAGATTGAATGGCCTAGACTTCCATCTGGCTTCTTGTATACGAGTACGTCCAGGAACGGGAGTCTTCCTTCTGTTTCTGTTTCCATTGTGAACTGGATGTTGCGGTGTATAGAATTCAGATGCTGCAGGAATTCGCCGAGTTTCTGTCTGCCATGGGGCCATATGACGAATCTGCTTTACTTTTTTCTTTTATGAAATGTTGGGTCCTCTCTCTTCACCGTCCAGCAATAGTCTCCCATCATTACATGGTCCCACCGTCCTTGTTATCGAGTTTCCATCGTTCTTATATCCTGGTAAAACCGTTCTCCCATTTCGTCGCTTACATCTGCAAGATTTTCTGGAAAGAAGTTGAGGTGAGAGTGCAGAAAGTAGATTTTCAAGGACATGCGACATCCCAAAGCTTCATATGCGCCCAGAAGTTGCTACACCAGAGCCTCGTAATTTTGAGCTTTAGTTTTGCCCACAAAACCTTTTACAACTTGAACAAAAGCACGTCAGGCATTTAACTCTTTGTCGTTTAAACTCTGTTCAAACAATTCGTAATGGATAAGTTCGCGAATATCAGGTCCTATGAAAACTCCTTCTTTTAATTTACAATCACTTAATTTTGGAAAACACTGTCTAAGATACTTAAATCCTTCACCATTGCCTTTACGAAATTCTTCATGAGGCCCAAATTAATATGAAGAGGTGGAAGCAGCACCTTGGCTGGATCGATCAGAGGCTCATACTTGACACTGTTGGTACTGGGCTTAAATATCTCTCTGAGGGGCCACTCTTTTTGTGAAAAATGTTTTCCTGTGGATCTTGAGTCCCAAAGACACAAAAAAACAACAGTACTTTGTAAATCCACATTGCAGACCAAGTAATATTGCAATAATTTTTATATCTCCGCAAATTTGCCAACCATATTCTTTGTAGTTAATACGATTTAAAATGAGTGCGAGATTCTCGTAAGTCTCTTTCATCGAAACAGAGTGTGCCACAGGAATAGACGGCAACTTATTTCCATTATGAAGTAAAACTGCTTTCAGACTGTACCTAGACGAATCTATGAAAATACGCCAATCGGATGGATCATGTTGAATTTCTACTTCATTCATCAGACCATTGATGTCCGTGCATACGCAAAGGGAACCTTCCATTCTGTAGTATTCTGAAAAGGGCTCGTTCCTTTTCCTGTAGTGAGTGTAAGTAGTTCCAGGGGCCAGTAAATTCCACTCTTTGAGTCTAGCACCCAAAAGTTGAGCTTTCTCTTTCGAAAGTTGTAACTCTCTCACTAAATCATTCAACTTATGTTGTAGGATGAAGTGAGGTTCATCTTTTACGTGGAAGGAACTGTCTCTTGGATCTTCATCTGCAGATATTGAGTTGGTGTCCTCATCGCTTCCTGTAGGCGCAGTAATATCGATAGTTTCCCAATCTTTCGGAGGAGTACGTAAAGGTAAATTTTCTCCATGGGGCACTGGTCTAATCGCGGATTGCAAGTTTGGGTATTCGACGGCACGTTGTTTCTTCTTGTTACTTCCTGCTGTATTCGTCATACAAAAATAGCAATCAACATAATGATTCTGGAGTTCTCTCCATATCATCGGAACAGCAAAAGGCATCCTTTGTTTGGTTTCTTTAAGCCAGGCATTCAGAGTCACATAACACATCAAACAACACACATGAGGGGCCCAGCTTTTATCTTGATCACCGATCTTGCAGCCAAAATAAAAACAATTTGCTTTTCTAACGTCATCATTTATCGATCTAATCTGCGACTTAACCATAAATACGCCACAGATAAAACAAAATCTGTCCGGTGAGTTTTTACATCCTCTGCGGGAAGAACTTGACATGTTGCACAGGAAAGCGAAACTTAGAGCAACAGTACTACTATGAGCAAAATAAATGACGCGTCTCTTTATTTTGAAGTTTTTGGAAAATATCTTCGTTTTCTTTATATGTTCGAAATTTCGGAAGGTTTCCCCAGCAGGACAGGTTAATAACAAACCCGTTTTTAATATGTCTGTTAGATATTAGCTTAAAATAAATAAATTAGAAGCAAAAAACATTACATCCACAGAAATCTCGAGAATTACCAACTCTGCTAAAGTGGGAAAGTTTCAAGAACGCGAGGGAATTCTGCAGTTCAACACGAAGCAGCGACATTTATGTCATTGAGAGAAATGTGGATTAAATCTACAAACTAAACTTTTAACGAATATTTCTAATATGTCTTATTACATGCATTATCTGCAAACTCCAAATATATGAATATATGCTAAATATTAAGGTAAAGATAGAGCAAATAGTGGAAATTATCTATGGAAAAGGACGAATTGGTAGCACGATCGTAATGAAATATAGTCTTTACCGGAACAGGCTCAGCTCACATAAGAAAGCAAATAGCTCAGTTAGTTACAGCAACGAGTCTATATACCAAAGGTCGTGGGTTCAATCCCATGGAAGTGCCATTGTCACTATGGTTATTTTTTATCACTATGGTTATTTTATTTATTTTTTATGTGGGAAAGAATCAAATTGTAACATATGTGTAAAACTCATGACGATACCAAAAAAAGAGAAAATGTCGTCGCATTTGCATTAGTGTCTCTAATTTTTTTTTTTTTTTTTTTTTTTGCAAACAGTTTCGTAATTATTTCCCCTGTGCTCACTGCTCACTATTTGCTCGCTGGCGCATAACGAATGTTTTCCAGTAAATGTTAATTCTAATTTGGAGAATTTTATAGTTTCACAATATTTCTCAGTAGATAGTCTTCTATCTACGTGTTTGGATATTTTGATAACAGATGTCCCTATTAAATGTTTAATTTTCCCTAGATGTTTAATTACGGAAAAGTTTTACAATGTATTTGCATTTTCCATAAGTAGAAGCTTTGCTTTGTAGATAGTGTCTGATGAAGCCGAGATGTTACTTGGTGAAACTGTAACACGTATGTAGTTTTTATGTGAATATATTGTTTTGCTCAGCAAATAGTTTTTTGTGTTTAAATGTATATGCATTGAATTGAAATTGTTTTGAATTTACTACATAAGGTAAGTAGCTCGAAGGAGGAGAACTCAAGTAATTGATATTCTACGTAAAAGCAACCTATTGTAGAATCATGATGCTTCTTACCTTCAGCACATAATCTTTACGCAAGAGAGTCAGACAGAGATAAATCCTGGTTTTTCCTCCCTATGACCACCCATCTTAAACCTCTACATACAATTGATAGTCTCACAAAATTTCGGTGCTCCAAAAACATTCAAATAATAATAATAATAATAATAATCATAATAATAATAATAATAATCCTGAATATGCCATCCTTACATAATGTAAGGATATCTTAGTTTCTTAGTTTAAATCTTAAATATCTTAGTTTAAAATGCTTTCTTAGTAATTATTTGAGCAACCATGTAGGAGGGGGTACGACGTTTTATTTTGCCCCTCTCATTTCAGTACCCTTAAAACAGAAAGTAATTTCTGATAAGTAGGGCAGGCAAAATGAATAAGAAATATATTTACAGCATCCTCTCCCCTTTCATGATTAGAATATCACGTAACATTTTTTATTCTACCAAAGATGGCCCTGTGCGGTTAGGGGTAGGTAACTAAAGAAATACCTAATATATAGCGCCCCTTGATTGTAATATTACCGCTTCTTTATTTGTACGAGGGAGCCCCTACACAATCAAGGGTGACAAAAAGAATAGGAAAAGTGTCTAATGATTCCAGTGGCGGATCCAGCACGAACTGCTGCGGGAGGGACGGAGAAGTAAAACATTCTTTTGATGATGGGAAGCTGTCACAAATTACCACTTAACTAAACTAAACAATAGTGGGGTGAATCGGAACCCAGTCAGTTTAAATCGATGTAAAAGTTTAATTGTTGGCTTCATATTAAAGTTTTGGTTTCAAATGAGAATTTCAGTCCAAGTGGTCAATGATCAAATCTTGTGGGGCTCTTCAGTGTGAGAAAAGGCAAAAATATTAACATGTTTATAACTTTCGAATTTTTCGTCTATTTTAAAGAAATATTTTGCTTCGTATTAAAGTGTTGGTTCCAAATGACAATTTCAGTCCGAGTGGACAATGACCAAATTTCGGGGGGGGGGGTCTTCAGTATAGGGGGCTACGGCTCCCTTATGGGAAAAGGCAAAAATATGAAAATGCTTGTAACTTTCGAATTTTTCGTCTATTTTAAAGAAATTATTGGCTTCATATTAAAGCCTTGGCTTCAAATGACAATTTCAGTCCGTGTGGACAATGATCAAATCTCGGAGGGCTCTTCGGTGTAGGGGTTTCGGCTTCTTTATGGGACAAGATTCACGTAGTTGATATTGCAAAATTGTTTTGTATACATGAGTGGAAACTTGCACCATTTGGTTAATTTTACCTCTTATACTTTGCAGATTCAAATTCCAAGCAATAGTTACTTCGCAAAGCTAAAAGAAGGCACTTACTAGTTTCATTAAAATGAAATGTCTTTTATGAGAAGTTGTCATGGAGCAGACGAACGAACAGGCACCCAAACGTTGGTTGAGTCGTACGGTTGAAACTCGTTAAGCTCGCTTCAATTATTATTATTATTATTATTATTATTATTATTATTATTAATAATAATAATAATAATAATAATAATAATAATAATAATAATAATAATAATAATAATAATAATAATAAACCATTCACCTTTGGTGCAGGGGATCCGTGGCTCGATTCCACTTCGCGCCAAGTGAAATTTGAGGTGGACAAATACCGTATGTGTTTTCTTGAGATTTTTCATTTTCCTCCCACTTTCTTCATTTCACCATTTCATTCATCATCATTCTTCCTTAGCGTAGATGCATAATCGTGCAACTAGATATTCCATATAATTTTAATTTCAATAATAATAATAAACAATTAATTCAACTGAAAGGACTGTAATTTATGTTGACGGCAATTATCATAAATATGCAACCATTATAAAAACAATGCTTTGAGTAGAAAGATAATCCTTTCCAAGTGTTAACGAATGCGCACGAGATAAAACATGTCTCGAGAAAGAGACGAGACGCGCTTTGTGACATCCAAGATAAGATGTTTTGGACACGAGATAGCTTGTAAAATGTCCCGTCTTGTCTGGAATGTCTCGAAAACAAAAGTCTAAGTTTTAAAATTATTTTTCAAGATCTATTCTCTCAGAAGTAGTTCCCTGCCTTAAAATTAATAACGGCATTTGTGATTTAAAAAAAAAATAAACAATGCCTAAAGTTAATAGTTAACTTTTCGAAAAGAAGCTTCATTAAGGGTGAGCCTGAAAGATGTCCACAAACTTCGGGAGATGATTCGTGACATCAAAAGGAGACAAATGGCCCTCTTGCAGTTTTCGAGTTCAGCTTCGTTGTCGACATACAGGGTTGCCAACTGGTCGTGTTTGAGAAGCTCACTAGGAATAAATTCAACTCCAAGAATAAACTACTACTCATATATTTTTCAGGTCAATTGACTTATACCATGTTGTAAGGTTAAATATTTATTTATGAAGTGTGTACAAAATTCGCTAGAGTCTTTTCTGAGAAAATCGTCTTGAAAAAGTCACCTCCAAAAATAAACTACCCCTCGTAAATTTTTCTAAGAGAAATATCTGATACTGCAATATAGGGTTGTTAATTCAATATTGATTAATGAAAAATAAACAAAATTGTTAAAACCATTCTTGAGAAAATAGCTTTTTTCGATTTTCGGCTGTTGGTAAACCCCACTTATTTTAGGTAGCAGGAAAAAATATTGGAAAATTTCCTGTAGGAATACTATGTAAACCTTAAGTTTAAAATTTGGTGCAGACAAGTTGAACGGTATGGCCTCTAGGCGAGTGCATAGAAAAGTGTACCGAACGGACGGACCAGAAGGACGGTTGTCGAAAAGTCACATTTTCGGTATATAGACGCCATGAAACATGTAAATCCGTTGAAATCTGAATTTGATATATTATTTTCACAATCACTATATTTTCTTCTCTCTTTTGTCGCTCGAAAAAGAAAAGCCTGAGTTTACCACAAAAAGCTAGGAAGTTTACCAAAAAATATTCAATAACAGGGCCACCGCACTAAACTTTTTCAATTCAATTTCTTAACTGTGTTAGGCCGCAGTTGTTACTGAAGTGTGTATTTGGATAATACGAATAAAATTATCGTATTATTCAAATACATTGAATGTCAGATTATCGAATAAAAAACTTCGATTGAAGAAAATCCACACTACAAAACTAACTCACACTTTGAGCACATTTTCATTAGACATATAATAGATCAATTAATGCAATCATTGTTTATGAAATATGAAAAAAAAAATCAAATGAATCATTTTTGAGAAAGTCGTTCAAAAAGAACACGTCAGGAGTAACCTACCTCTTGGGAATTGTTTCGAACAATGAGTTAAGATATACTTTTGGTTATTAATGAAATATTTATTTGCGAAATTTGAACAAAATGGCCTGTCGTTGGAGAAACTTGTCGGGGAAATAACCTTGACCCCCAAAATAAACTATCCGTTGTAATTGTTTTTCATAGAAATGATTATACTAAAATATAGGGTTATTAATGAAATACTTATTTATGAATTATCAATAAAATTGTCCGAGTATTTTTGAGAAAATCGTGAGGGAAAAATAACTCCCCGAATAAACTCTCTCTTGAGGATTCTTTCAGGGTAAGCAAATTATTCCATATTATTAGGTTTTTAATCAAATATTTATTTCTGAGTACGAACAAAATTGCTTGACCCATTTTTGGGAAAACCTTGGAGGAAAAACACCCCCAAGAGTAAACTACCCCTCGCATATTTTTTCAGGACAAACGAGTTTTGCCATATTGTTCGGTTATTAACGAAATATTTATTTTTGAAATATGAATAAACTCTTTTGAGTTGTTTTTGAGAAAATCGCCCAGACAACACACTCCACCAAGAATAAACTACCCCTCGATTTTTTAGGACAAACGAGTTATGTCATATTGTTAAGTTAGTAATGAAATATTTATTTATGAAATATGAACGGAAACACTTGAGTCCATTTTGAGAAAATCACTGAGAAAAAACTCACCCCTTTAGTATAAACTACCTCTTGTAGATTTTTCTTAGATAAATGCCTTATACCACATAATAGGGTTGCTAATTAAATATTGATTTATAAAAAAAAGAAAGAAAACAAGATCGTTAGAGCCAGTTATGAGAAAATATATTTTTTCTATTTTCATCGTACAGGAAACTACCCTTGTTTTGGGAGTAGGACGGAAATAAAAAAAACTATAGGAAATAATATGAAAATCTTAAACTAAAATTTGGCGCAGATAAGTTGAACGGTATGGACACTAGGCGAGTGCACAGAAAAGTGTAGCGAACGGACGCACGAACAGATAGACATGTATCGAAAAATAACTTTTTCGGTATTAGGGGCTATAATACGTGTAAAATTTTTGAAATTTTAAATTTGATTTTTTTTCGAACACCATACTTTCTTCTCTCATTTGTCACTTCAAAGTAAAAGGAACTCAGAACTACAGATAAGAGACACTTACTTTTACACATAGACATTTATTGATTTAAAACTGTTGTGGTTTGTGTCATTTCATTTCCAATTGAAAGGTTTTACAATGACTAACGGCATACCAATGACGAGACGGAAGTTTTCAGGAAGTAAATGCATTCAGAAGTCTAGACTGCATTACACCTATGAGCCTGTTTTTACTTCTGCAATTGTTGACAGCTGTAAGTTCCTCCAAACGCTACATGAAATAATTCTTGGTTGACGTCATTGTGTTACTATTTTAGTATTGTTCTCTTCAGACTTGTTTGAAGTTTTGTCTTAACGGTTATACATTTTTTTTCTTATTTCATCGTTACACATAAGAATAAAATGTTCTGGTGAGTGGATAGATTTGAACCTACGAACATTGAGTTTTTATTCTTCCAACACTTTACCAATGGACCAAGCTTTGTCTTCGTTAACGCACGGTTACGGGGTTTATGACGATTTAAATAAAATGGCTGGCTGTTAGAGTTTCCTGCTCACATATTTCGATAAAAAAATTTCATTGCTTCCTAGATACGTAGAGCAATGTTTAGATACACATTTTAGGAGAGTGAATTTTGGTGTATATAATAATTTCATGCCAGATAAAAGCTGGATAAGTTTTGATAACATGTTTCATATGTAGTTCTTAATAATAGGCTTGTTGTTCGGGATGACGTTCCAAGGTTCAGCATTGACTAGCAGTTTTTGCTATTAATATCCCTTCTAACAATATTGGCAGTGGACAAAAGTTAGGCCGTGTTGAAGCTTTTTGCTCCTAATTTAGTTATTTTACTTTATTATTTAACGAATATATTGAAAATTGTCAGCAGACACGTATGCAGTAATTTATTTCGGGAGGGATCCGACTTCAATATTAGGATAAATTATAATAAAATTTTAAAAGATAATCCCCAAAATTAGGCTAAATTTACAGAAACGTTGGGATTTCAGAGGGGGTCCGGACCACCTGGACCTACCCCTAAATGTGTCCTTGTGTCAGTAACGTTTCCTCATTTCGAAACACTCAAAAACTTCGGATAGACTATATAAAGGAAAACGAGTCATTTTCGATGAAATATCACTTCAAGGAGACGCGTCAGTTTTATTGCACATGGTGGTATCCCACGTTCACAAGGGCAAGAATTCCTTTCCTTTGGTTCTCTGCCATTGTGTTGTTTTGAAAGATTAGGTTTGTAAAATAATACTCCTACGAACAAGCATGACTGGTAGATAGGAATAGTACTGAACAGAACTCCACAGAAATGCATGCTGAATTTACGTTTATAGCTACTCTTTGGTGGTTTGCCCTCAAGGTCAATCGAGTGGTAATTCAGTTCCGTCTCTGTTCTTAAGCCATGTTCGTATTACTTTGATAATGAAAAGCATGCCTCTTAATATAACAGACTTCTTTCGCGTAAGAAATCAAACTCAGTTGTTCAGAGCAACTAGTCTGTACGAATTAGGTTCTTAGTTCGAGCCCAGTACGAGTAAGGGGTTTTATTACTATTGTTTTTATCTTTTTCATGTGAGGAAAAATCAAATTGTGACATCGCGATATCAAATGTATTTGGTTAGGTAGCTTTGTCTTAGCTAAACTTTAAACATCAGTAACCGTCGAAATTATTTCACTAACCGATCACTTACTGAACATTTCAAACACGCCAAACCAGTGGCATAATATGAAGGTTAACCTCTCTTCCGCAGTCCTTAGTTATGCGTTCGTACTTTCAGGGGCGGACCAAGGGCCGGGCGACTGCCCGGGGCGCCAGAGAAAGAGGGACGCCAAAACGAGCCTCAAAAAGTAAATTTTATAATGTGTTTTCTACTGACGTTTTTGGTTTATATTCTAGTAAAGTAGTGGCCATTACACGATCTTTTTCCATTTCACTATGGAAGAAGAAAGTTTCATAGTACTAAGAGGGCTGTATCGAGAAATGGAGAGATGGCATGTAGAATAAAGAGTGCAAGGAAGTAAGTTTTGTTTATTTGTTTGCTTGAGTTTAACGCTCCACGGTTATGCCTTAATGGCCAAGGGAGATGTGGATACTAATTATAGTGGAATCCGAACCACTTTTATCGTTCAACAGTAATCCACCGGGAATTGGACCCGGTACCACAGAAGGCAGGCGTGCTAGCCACTAGACCGGGGGGGCGGAGTTCGTATTGTTTATAGCGGGCCATATTCTTTGGGAAGTTTTCCTAGGTAATGGATTTCTTTTTGAAAAATGGGTTTAAAATATTAAAAACACTATGATAAAATGTAAAATATAGGCTAGTACTAGGGGAAGGGCGCCAAAAGTCACTTTGCCCGTGTGAAAATTTGGCCTGGTCCGCCCCTGCGTACTTTCTGTATATTTTTTGGCCTTGCAGCTTGTGCGGTCCCCACGCCACAGGGTTGAGGGGGCGCTATTTACGCTTATGCTTCAAACGTAATTCAATAACTGCTTAAGAAATTCTACCATCAGCGTGGAAACGGGAGTATATATTTTTCTAATAGTCCCATAGAACCTTCACTCAGAACGCCAGATGCAATTTTTCAGAGTGGGCTCTGGCTAAGTAGAAGAAATATCTGTTTCCTAAGTAAGTTCCTTTAAGAAAGTTTGCTATTTCTTTAACGATGATGTAAATAAACATACTCATCGTTATTAGCCCGACACCAAACCATCCTGGACAAATCTCTCTAGAACAATGATCGGCAAAAGTTTATTCTGCCTAATTTTATAAGCGACTCAAGGGTGAAACACTTGTTAACGAAAGCAATACTGTGTATACACTACCTTGTTTCTGACGAAATATAAAGTGCTTTGTAATCTTTAGACACTTTTCCTATTCTTTTTATCATCCTTAGTTGTGTAGGGCAGCCTCGAACAAATAAAGAAGAGGTAATATTACAGTTAAGGGGAGCTATAAATATATTAGGTATTTCCTTTGTTACCTAACCATAACGGCCTAGGGTCGTCCTCAGTAGAATAAAAAATGCTTCGTGATATTCCATTCACGAAGGAGGAAAGGATGCTCTAAATATATTTCTTATTCATTTTGTCCGCCCTGTTTCTCAAAAATTATATACTTTCTGTTGGAGGGTGCTGAAAAGAGAGGGGGGAAATAAAACGATGTGCCCCCTCATACATTTTAAATTTTGTGACGTGGTTGCTCAAATTATTACTAAAGAAAGCACTTTAAACTAAGATGTCTAAAGTTACTACATTATGTAAGGGTGGCATATTCAGGAATAGTAATAATAATAATAATAATAATAATAATAATAATAATAATAATAATAATAATAATAATAATAATAATAATAATGAACGTCTTTGAGAGCCGAAATTATGTGACACGAATCATTATATGTAGAGCTTTAAGATGAGTGGTCATAGAGGAGGAAAAAACAGGACTTTTCTCTCTCTGACTCTCTAACGTTAAGATTATGTGCTGAAGGTAAGAAGCATCCTCATTCTACAATAGGTTGCTTGTACGTAGAATATAAATTACTTGAATTCTCCTCCTTCGGGCAACTTTTCTTATGTAGTAAATTCAAAACAATTTCAATTTAAGAGAAATATTTATAGGGAAAATTAAACATTTAATAGGGAAATCTGTTATCAAAATATCCAAACACGTAGATAGAAGACTATCTAGTGAGAAATATTGTGAAACTATAAAATTCTCCAAATTAGAATTAGCATTTACTGGAAAACATTCGTTATGCATCAGTGAGAATATAGTGAGCAGTGAGCACAGGGGAAATAATTACGAAACTGTTTGCAAACAAAAATTAGAGACACTAATGCAAATGCGACGACATTTTCTCTTTTTTGGTATCGTCATGAGTTTTACACATATGTTACAATTTGATTCTTTCCCACATAAAAAAATAAATAAAATAACCATAGTGGTGCAAATGACAACAGCACTTCCTGCGGGTTCGAACCCCCTACCTTCGGCATACAGACTCGTTGCTTTAACTAACTGAGCTATTTGCTTTTTTACGTAAACTGAACCTGTTCTACAGTAAAGAAAGTTTTTCATTACGATTGGGTTAACAATTCGTCTTTTTCCATAGGTAATTTCCACTATTTGCTCTATCTATACGTTAATACTTAGCATAGATTCATATATTTGGAGTTCGCTGATAATGCATATAATAAGACATATTAGAAATATTTCGTTAAAAATTTTCGTTTGTAGATCTACTCCACGCTTCTCTCAATGACATAGATGTCGCTGCTTCGTGTTAAACTGCAGAATTCCCTCGCGTTCTTGAAACTTTCCCACTTTAGCAGAGTTGGTAATTCTGGAGATTTCTGTGGATTTAATGTTTTTTGCTTCTAATTTATTTATTTTAAGCTAATATCTAACACAAATATTAAAAATGGGTTTGTTATTAACCTGTCCTGTTGGGGAAACCTTCCGAAATTTCGAACATATAAAGAAAACGGAGATATTTTCAAGAAACTTCAAAATAAAGAGACGCGTCATTTATTTTGCTCATAGTAGTACAACCACTTATTCCATAAAACCACTAAAATGTACTGAAAACACAGGCAAACGGTTCTAGAAATACGGTAAAATAAAACTGAAGTTACTGACGTAAAAATTCCAAGTCAATTCTCCTGACAAAATACTTATACGCTTGAGAGATTACTTACTGCAATGCATAAGAGCAAGACTGATCCACGCAATAACGGCGCAGTCGGCGTTTTTCCCCCACTTCATCGTGCCGCTCATTGTTACCACATAGACCCTATTTTTAAAACCGGTTTCAGTGTTCTAAAAACAAACAAACAAAGGAGGGGGAGGAACACAAGTGTCAAGCATTTCAATCATCCCCGTCCTCCCGATATTCATTGTTATATATATATATATATATATATATATATATATATATATATATATATATATATATATATATATATATATATATATATATAGATATATAGATAGATAGATAGATAGATAGATATATAGATATATATGGTAACAACAAAGGGTTCCTATTTGTCGCCAACTGAATGAAATCTAATTTATTTCTTACTCAAATAGCATTGTCAGACCGGTTACTTCGATGACACTGAAGCCGCCCCTACAAAATGGCAAAATTGGCAACAATGCATAACGCCAAAATAAGAGCTAATGTAATAAAAGGCTATCAATTTCGAATTCAGCATCCTCAAATTAGCCAGAATCAGAGATTTTCCTTTCTGTAACTAAACTAACGTCGGCCAGTGTAATAGGAGAGAGATTATCGTTGAATAAATTAAATATTCAACATCTAAAACCGAAGATGTTTAATTTGAAGAAATTACAGGAGAATCAGGCTAGAGGAGAATACCAGATTGAAGTGTCGAATAGCTCGATTTTAGAAGGTTTTGAGAGTACTTGTTTTGAGGATACTTGGGTAAAAGTTAGGAACAGCATTAAAATTTCAGCAAGAAAAAAAAATAAGGCACGCAAAAATACGTAGGAAGAAACCATGGTTCGACCAGGAATGCACCAAACTAGCGGAGAATAGAAACAGGCGAAACTGGGTTGGCTACAAAATCCGAACGATATAACAACACAAAATTTCGTTGACATCAGATGGGAAACTTCCAAAATGTATGGGAAAAAAGCAACATGCAATTTTTTGAAAGCTAAAATTAATGAACTTGAATATAATAGTTAAAAAAAAAAAGCGATACATGTGTAAGGCCATCAACGAATTTAAGAAAGGGTATCAACCTCACGCGTATAATTTAAAGAGAGATGACGGAACAATTCCCACTGATAGCATCTTGAATAGATGGAAATATTTCTTGTAACGATTTGCTTAACACGCAGTCAAAAACTAAGGTCTGTGGGCACAGGAAAATGCACAAAGCAGAACTATATGGTATTAAAGAACCTAGCCAAACAGAAGTAGAAATCGCTATAAAGAAATTAAAGAAACACAAATCTCCTGGTATAGACGAAATTCCGGTTGAGTTAAATTTGGCTGGAGGCGAAAAGTTATAAACCCACTCTCCTTACCTAGAACGAGGAGAAATTACCACAAGAGTGGAAAGAATGAATTTTTGTTTCAATTCACAAGAAAGGCAACAAAGCAGATTGTAATAATTATCGAGGCATTTCTCATATCAATATCCTATAAAATCTTCTCGAACATTCTATTAGCAAGATTGATCCCATACGCAGATGAAATTATTGGAGATTATGAGTGTGAATTTAGACGAAATCAATCAAATATCGACCAGGTATCTATCATTTGACAAATACTCGAAAAGAAATGGGAATACAATACCCCGGTACATCAATTATTTATTGATTTTAGAAAGGGAGCGCGGTAGCTTAGTGGTAGAGCGTTCACCTTCGGTGCTTGGGGTCCCTGGTTCGATCCCAGCTCACGCCGTGTGGACTTTGTGGTGGACAAACACCGTGCTCGTGGGTTTTCTCGGGGTTCTCCCGTTTCCTCCCCCTTCTTCGTTCTACCACTTCACTCATCTCTCAACATCACCGTCTCCTTTAGCCTAACCGGCATAACTGTGGGACGTAAAACTTAAAGATTTCATTTCATTTTTTTTGATTTTAGAAAGGTTTACTATTCTATTAGGAGAGAAACATTGTAGAACATTTTTTCAGAATTTGGAATATCGAAAAAGCTAGTTAGAGTATTTAAGATATGTTTAAATGAATCCCAAAGTAAAGTCCGAGTAGGATAATTCTTGTCCACGAGCTTTCATGTCGAGAATGGCCTGAAACAAGGAGATGCGTTGTTGACCTTAATATTCAACTTCATTCTGGAGTATGCTATAAGGAAAATTAAAGATAGCGACCAGAGCCTGCAGTTCAACAATTGAAGGGTATTCGCCAGGCTATGGCGTATGCTGATGAAGTAAATCTGATAGGATATGATAGAAGAACAACAGAAAGAAATGAAGAGGACTTATTAAACGCCTGCAGGTTTGGAAGTAAATGCAGAAGAAAACTAAATACATGAAAGTTCGCTGAGATCGTAATACTGCAAATTATGGATGCGTCAAAGTATCAAATAATACTTTCGATAAAGTGGATACTTTTAAATATCTATGATCAACATTAACAGACCAAACTCATATCCACGAAGAAATTAAATGTCGACTGAAAGCAGGGAAATTTTATTATTATTAAGTTCAAAATATTTTATGGTCGCGAATTCGTTGAGGAATTTGAAGCTTAAAATATATAAAACGATAATCAATGCCTGTTGTTCTGTATGGTTACGAAACATGGTCACTTACTTTAAGGGAAGAATGCAGATTCAAAGTATTTGAGAATAAAATCCTGAGACGAATATTCGGACCCAAATGGAACGGGAATGGACAATGGCGGAAACTTCATAACGAGGAACTGCATAATTTATGCCCTTTACCAAGCGTTGTTAAAGTCATCAAATCTAGGACGCTCAGAGGTGCAGGTCATGTTAGAATGGAACAAAGTCAAAATGCTTTCAAAGTTTTGACCGGAAATCCAACCAGAAAAAGTACATTAAGAAGACCTAGGCCCAGATGGGAGGACAATATTAAGATGGATCTATCAGAAATAGGAATACAAAGTAGAAACTGGATCCAGTTGGCTAAGGATAGAAGTCATTGAAGAGGCTTTATGAGCGCGGTATTGAACCTCCGGGTTTCATAGGCCATAGAGTTAGTTAGTAAATT